>NC_090443.1:124300286-124603619 GCF_031143425.1 Pleurodeles waltl | reverse complement strand
TTCAAAGGGTGGACGCCGTCCGACTTGCCCAGAAGACGAGCCCCACTGAAAAATGCTGAACTCATCTCGGTGTAATTTTCAGACACCCGGGCACATTTAGCAGCGCCTGCACGTTGTCTACGTTCGTTCCAGCCTTGAGGGGCTTTGCTATTTCCTACTTCAGCTGGGAGCATTAAAAAAGGCCAAATTTATCTGGGGCCTCATACCAAGATACAAATGCAATGGAAAGGAAACAGACACGGTAAATGAGATACACATGCACTGTAAGAATGTCAGATGTGTTGGCCTCTCCAGTATTCACACAAATAATTTAAATAGCAGTGTTTTGTCTCATTTCTTTTATAGCGCAACTGATCCAAATGCAGGGTGTCGGTGTGCTATACATTACAAGTACACATCAATACACTAACAATAGCCCATTTCAGTGTGTTAATCAATGTACATTATGTGGTACATAAGCCAGCGAGGGTTACAAGGTGTAGGAGGCACACACGGTCCTTCATAGCTCACTGCACTATATTAAAGGATTAAAATGAATGAACTGAAATTAACAGGATCTCTGTGTCAAAAGCAGTAACCCACTTACCTATCTATATGAAATAAAAATCTGTCATCTGCATGTTACGTGATGTGTTTTGCAGTGGACACGTTAACCTTATATGCTACTTTGAGTCAAAACTGGAACTACACAAAACACAGATCTCTCTAGCAAATGTGCTAACCAACAGAGTTATCTTACCATTACTATTAATATTCCCTGAGGTTTAGTGGGCACACACATTTCTGTGCAGCAGGTGCCTTAACCCCATAAGATATTTTAAGATGCAGCCTTTGCACCCAGTTGAGCAGAGAAGACTCATCATCACGTTTATCCTTGTTGCCTATTTCTTCATGGCAGAGTTTTTTTTTTTTTTAGAAAATAAATGTAGAACGTGGGGCCCATATTTTCTGTCAGATTGTGTCACTTTTTTGGCACAACCCTGATGCAAAATCTACATTGCAATTTACAGTGCCACACAAATCCTGTTTGTGTGGATTTGTAAGAACAAAAACAAAACTAACATTGTGATGCCTCGCGTTACCTTGTGGCAGGTAGGCATTATATGGGTGGTGCATGGGCATTACCGTCAATCCACCCATCTGTTTTCATAATATACACAGTCTTGTGAAGGCAGGCTCACTAGCATTCCCTGGGTCAGCTCTTAGGTCCCAATTCCCTGTTTAAGGATTGTTATTATTCCCCATATTTCACAAGGCAACATTCCAGCTTCTCAATACAGGGTGACAGTCATCACTGTTCATGGCAGCCCCCACCTGGCATACGAGGGTCACGGGCAGCACAAAGGTTTTCTGCTTTCACTTTGTGCAATTCAGCTGCTACATGGACATTTCTTTATTTCTCCTATTTCACATCAAAGGTTAATGCTTTGTCTTTAATTCTTGGTGCACAAAAGTAGAGTGTAGTTGGCAGCAAATGCCACATGAAAGCCAAGTGTTAAGTGAATCCTATATATGACCTAGGTTCTTATTATAGATGGTGCAACCTTACAACCTATTAAATTAAACACAAGAGAACGATTTGCCTAGGATCATACAATTTGATCAACCTGGGAAGCAGAGATTGATCCCAGGTTTTCTGCTTTCACATTGTTCATTTCAGCCACTAAAAGGACATCTATTTCTCCTGTTTTACATCAAAAGTTAATGCTTTGTCTTTAATTCTTGGCACATGATGTTGGAGCGTGGGTGGAAGCAGATGCCACATGCCAGTCAATTTTCATGTGCATCCTATAAATGGCCTATATTCTTATCACACGTCGAACATTATAATTGATTAAATCACCCAAAAGAGTGATATGCCTACCACTCATAGTTAAGCCCCAGTTCAGCTTCCATTTATTGCTGTATGTTTGTGAATGTGCATAAAAATATTTATGTGTGGCACACTCGTCACCATGAACCAATCATTTCATGTTTGGTCAGTACAACAGATTGATGCACCCTTATTTGCCACTTTTAAGAAACGTGTGCTGGCTTATTCTCTCGTTCATGCTGCAGCTGTGCATTTTTCACTTCAAATAAGGCTTGTCTCCATGATCCAAATATTTCACTTTTGTGCACAAGTATCTACATTCATCACACCACACCAAAAAAGGATTTTCAAACATTTGAAAGTATGTGCTTTATTTACAAGTTTCAGTCAATAAATATTGAAGAGCTATTTTCCTTGAAAGGAAGACAAGCTGCTTTTTTTGTAGCTCTGGAATTTAGAGAGTGCTGTGTTGAAGTTTGAGAAGTTGTTACTGTGCTGCGGTATGGCTGGTCTTTGTTCTTTGCCTTTCTCACACCTACCTACTGCAGTGATTGTGCAAATGTTTGTGATGTACTGTATTATAACACAATAACGCAGGGTAGCTTTGTTGTTATGATGCTCTTAGGTCTGGCAGTCTGATCTAATTTAGAGTTATGCTGCGTATGAAATGAATGATCATGTGTGCTTACATAGGTTGGATACTTCAGGATGAGGTTTCAGTGAATGGGCGAGCCCACAGGGCAATTCTGCATCATGTTGGCAGCAGGATGAGGTTACAGTGAATGGGCAAGGCCACAGGTCAGTTCTGCATCATGTTGGCAGTGTAACATGTCTAGGATGTGCAAAGTTCTTATTAGCGAGCATATTCTAGTCAAGATCCTGATACCTGGCCACAGTTTGTGGCGTTTCTAGCTTTACATATATCTCCTCACTTGTTTTCCTTTTCTCTGCAAATTAGTAATATTTCCTTGTGAATGCCAAGATTTTCCTGAAAGTGCTAGTTGGGACTGGAATTGCATAAGTCCTTTTCTTGTGAGTTAAGTTTATCACCATTTCCTTTTCATCTTTGGATACCAGGTGGCTTATACTTATTCTGATGCCGAGCTGATACCCCCTACTGTGAAAATTACAGTCCAATCTTTGATTCTTTGTGTGGGTATATTCTGGTTGTACTGATTGCAGGGTGAACTGCCAGGTTTCATTGGTGAATGTGAGTGGTTTAGATATAATTATGCCAACAATAAGACAATGAGGGGGGTGTGGTCTAACCAACGATGATGGCAAATGCACCGTAAGCTAGCTCCATGCCACCTGCCTGTTTAATCCTGCCATATTAGTGCTTAATTTGAACCAGTGGTTTCCGGTACGGGGCACTGTCACTTATTTTTGAGGGCCGTCACTTATTTTTCTGCCTCAACCATTTACTGTAATCAAAAGACACATCGGGGAAGGACGAAAGAAGAGAAAAACGAAAAAGCTTCACAAAGGGAGAAAGCTGCACGAGTGAGCTGAAGCGGCAGGGAGTAGCTGTAAATGGATTAAAGAAGCCCAAGATGGCTTCAGGATTACGCTTCCTGAGTATTACGTGCTCGCACATTTAATTGCAGCAGCTTTATGTTTCAGAGGAGAGCTTTGGGCACCAGCAGATTTTTATTTCCAAATTAGGCACTGTGCCATTTCCAACTTGCATGGATATTGAAGGGGCTGAGGAAGGACACACCCAGCTGTAGCAACCCCACCTACGCACCATGGAAAGCGGCAGATCGACTGGAGCCCGAAGACAGCTCTGGGGCTGTAGCCGGACCTGTTTGGCAGCAGGGGCTGATCCAGATGGCCCCCACTCTACCTCCACTCAGGACAGGTGAGCGAGAGGATGTGGTCAGGGTGGATTTGTGGGCCCAATTAATACGCCCCAGGTCTGGCCCTGGACCTCCTTGGGCTTTATGTGACACTCTGCTGGGGTCTCCATGACTGGATTGAGGGGTTCCCCCTTCTGGTTTCCCTTGCAGGGAGAGGGCCACAACAGTTACTTGGTGAGATTGGGGGTCCCCAAACATGGACAGACACCTTCAGAAGTCCACTCTTTAGATGGCCCCAAGGGCCATTCGGCAAGTGTGGCACCCCCTCATAACAAGAAGGAGAAGTAGGGCATGCATTCATCTAGGTCCACTGGGTGGGGGTGCATGATTATGAAGGTGACAATTTTGAAGGCTGTGAGATCGCCATGGGCAAAGACAAGGCTCCTTGCCCAGGCAAACAAGGCACCCTAGACAAATTTAAACAGACAGGGGGACCCACCCTACAGATTCAACAAGCACAAGAGATTCCTTGGAGTATTGCAACAACCTCATTAGTAGAGGGAGGCATAACTGTGGACAGCACCAGGATCCTCCAATCCATTGACCACTCCCAAGATGCCTTGGAGACCAAAATTGGGGTAGTCGGGAGGACGCCTCGCTGCACCAACAGGTAGCAGACAGCATCTCGGAGGCTGAGACGTGCCTCTCAGGGTTGGAGGACACAGTGGCAGGGATGGAAAGCACCATCACCCGGCTGGCCGCGGTCTTGAGAAGCTGGCAGCGGGAAGGATGCAGAGGGCAGGGCCAGATGTATCAACATTCAGATCATCGTTTTTTCTCAGGGGTGTGAAGGCACCTCTTCAGAGTGATTCTTGAGCAATTGGAAGCACTCCCGACAGACTGGCCATCCCCCTGCTTTACCATTGAGCGAGCCCACAGGGCCTTGAAGCCAAAGCCTCCATCTGTGCACCAACTAGGAACCTCGTAGTCTAATTCTTAAAATACCAACAGAGATGTTATCCCTAGACACGCTCAATTGCATGACCCACTCCTGTACCAATCATACCAAATCATGATATTCCTGGATTACACAAAAATAGTACAACAGTAAAGGAAGTCTTTTGTTGAGGCTAAAAAGAAGTGAGGAATCTAAACATACAAAATATGCTTCTCTTTCACACAAAATTTATAGTCATCTATGAGCCACAAAATGTTTTCTTCGAATCACAAAAGATGGGTTTTGCTGGATGGAAAAGAGGTTCAGGTCTTGCTCGCAGGCCCCAAAGCCTTTTGGTGCTTCTACTTCCATGGACAAAGGCTTAAGTGGCTCAACGAGGGGGGCCTACACGACGAGGGCATGACAGACCCCAGTCTTGCTCCTCAAGGTAGTCCATTAGATCGACAGCTGAGCCCAAGGAGGCGAACTGCAGCAGGACTCATCGGGACCTGCAGACAGCGACAGGCGAGATACCTCTTCAGAACAAGTAGCAAACCAACATAGGAGAGTCCCTCACAAGGGTTGAATACTAGCCAATATCTCAGTCTGGACTCCTTCTCTGCTGCTAGAACCAGGGGGCCCCACCTTTCATAAAAGACTATAAGGCACCACAAGCCCTTGGGGCTTTACACTCCGACTCGAGGCGGGCAGTTGGTGAATGACACAGCTGCCCCATCTCTTCTTTTTCAGGGTGATTGTGGCCTACCCACAGAATGCTGAGGACGTTGCTCCAGTGCTGTGTCACAGCAATTGAGATCCTTTTGTTAGAAATAGGAAAAGTTGGGTGATGACCCTATGGCTGCCTGGTTGGCACCCATCACTGGGCGATCCTGTGACAGATGCTGCATGTTTAGGAAGTTTAGGGGAGGGGGGAGAACACTGTTCTGGTTGTTTTCGGAAATGTTTGTGCATTTTGTTTTTCTATGCACCAACTCAATCCCCTGAAACGACCGTCCCTCCCATGACCTAGACCTAGACATTCCTGAAATTCTAGACATTCCATGGCTGTTGTAAATAATATGCGCCTTTACAACTCCTTTTCGGGGAGACATGACCTTGGTAAACATCTATGCCTCCCACCCCCAAGAGGCTCCTCCCTTGAGGGTCTTACGATGCAGCTGGTGGACCTCCTGGAGGGGCTACTGGTGATGGGGGGCAACTGGAATTGGGTGTGGACGAGGCTAGAGACAGACTCTGGACGAGGGCAGCCAAGAGCAGCAGCGGCCTGTCACCCGCAACCATCCCCTGATTAACCCATTTCTGTCAGCCACAGGACTTTCAGATGTGTGGTATTCGCTTCACCTGCAAGAGAGGGGGTACACATTCTTTTGGGGGGCTGATCAAACCTTTTCCTGTTTAAATTACTTTTTTTCTGCCCAGTCAGAGGTTCATAGAGGGATGACTACTCAAATCCATGACCGAAGCCTCTCAGATCATTCCCCAGTGGGCATCCATATACAAACCAAACAGGCAAGACCCCCAATATGGTAAAGACTGGTGACTTAGGGACTGATTTAGAGTTTGGCATAGGGGTTACTCAATCACTACGGTGACGGATATCCCGTCTGCTGTCATATAAATCCCATAGGATATAATGGGATTTATATTTCGGCAGACTTGATATCCGTCACCGTTGTTCCAACCTCTAAATCAGGCCCTTAGTCGCTCCGGGAGGTAACCTGCAGAACCCACACTGTAGAGGCTATAGAAGGCTACTTTTCTCAAAATCACGGCTTGGTGGACTCCCAAGGTACCTTATGGGGCACCTTCAAGGCGACCCTCGGGGGGACCTTATAGGTTTCTCCACAAACAAAAACATATGCACTGGTGCATAATAAATGACTTGCCGGAGGAGCTCTGGATGCTGGAGGACCATTGCCACAAGAACCCAGACCCAACACTGCATAGGAACATAACCCACCCATCTTACACTCTGACACATGTTACTAGAGGAGGTCAAAAAACCTTGGTTCACCTCGCAAGCACGGTTGTACCAATGGGGAGAGAAATCAACAGGATCCTTCACCAATTATCCCATAACATACAGCACCAGACGTGATCTGATACCACAATTCAATAGATTGCTCCCACATTATAGGGGACTGGCATATTGCAGGCCATTTTGAGCAGTCTTACACTGCCCTATATGCTAAGCAGGACATGCTATTATGCACCACGATAGAATGTTTTTTTTTTTTTATAAATAATTTTTTATTGGTTTTGCAATAGAGCAAGGTAATACAAAACAAGCAAAACAATTATATACATAAATACCAAGGCGCCAATGGGCACCAAACAGTGGTCAAATCCAATGCCCCAGACAACACCCTGAATGGATAGATTGTACACGTCAATGTCAGCGTGTCACGTGTGTGTCTCATTTCCCTCCAGAGGAGTTGGAGGAATGTGTGTGGATTCTTCCTCTCATTGTGTCAGTCTGCGGCATAGGGGGTTAAGTTGTCATGCCCTCCCACTTCCCCCAGATCTTGTTATATTTATTCAGGCACCCTCTAGCCTCATATACGAGCTTTTCACATTGGGCACACCAATCCATCCCCCTCCTCCATTTGGTCAGGGCCGGTGCGTTAGTGGCTTTCCAGTCCGCCACAATATCTCTTTTGGCCACTAGGCATGCCACCCCTAGCAAGGTTCGCTCTGCTCTGCGTAATCCCGAATCTCCCATAACCCCTAATAGGGATGTCAATGGTGTCAGCTCCATGTCCACTTGCAGGGTCAATGAGATCTCTCGCGAGATCATCTTCCAATAAGTATTAATAATCGAGCATGACCACACCATGTGGAAAAAATCAGCGTCTGGGCTCATACATCGGGGACAGTCAGCTGTAGGCCGGAGCCCCGCCCTGTGCATTTTGGAGGGTGTAAGGTAGGCAGTATGAAGATAATAAGTCTGTATTATTCGGAGACGTGTCGCCATGGTCAGGGCGTGGGGAGCTGCCAATGCCTCAGTCCAGTCCTCCTCTTCCACAGGGCCCACCCATCCCTCCCATTTCCGACGAAGTTCCTCCAAGGAGCAGGCAGTGGAAGTGATTAATGTGCGATATACCTGGGAAACGCCTCCCCTACCCAGATTCCCCATCAGAGCCCTTCTCTCCATAGGGCTGCTTACGGGTATGCTGTCCCCTGTTTGGACCTGCGTCAGAAGGGCATGTCGTACTTGGAGATACTTGTGGAATTGTGTCCTATTTAGTGCAAAGGTTTCTTGGAGATCCTCGAAGGAACGCATATGCGTGCCCTCCCATACATCACCCAGTGTAGAGATGCCTATATTATCCCATTTCTGGAATCCCTCAAGACCCGCCACCTCTCCCAAGCATGTCCCATGCCACAGTGGGGTCTGCTGAGTAGGGCGCCCCCACCATCCTGAAATCTTTTGAGCCGTCCACCATCCCTGAAGCACCACCCCTGTCACCCCAGGAGTCCCACGTGTGATCGGACCGCCATACAGGGCGTCAAAGATCTTGGGGTAGCTCAGTGTCTGAAGTTCCAGTCGGTACGCCGGGTCTGTCCACCCCCCCCAACCAGTCGTTGATCACAAGTAGTTGCATCAGCAGGTGGTAGTAAAGGACATTAGACATTCCCAGGCCCCTTTCGTAGACGTCTCTCTGGCAGGTTTTAAGCGCTAGCCGGGGACGGGTACCACTCCACAGAAATTGGCGTGCTAGCGAGTCCATTTCTCTAAACCATTTCATGGGGATGGGGTTTGGATAATTTTGGAGGAGGTAGAGAAGCCTGGGAAGGACCATCATCTTATAGAGTGCGATTCTTCCAAGCAAGTTAAGGGGGAGGTCCTTCCACCGTTGAAGATCGTCTTTGATTCTTCTGGTTAAAGGCGTGACGTTGAGCTCCCATGTTAATTCAGGGAGCGTTGCGACATGCACCCCCAGGTATTTAAAGCTATTCCTCCGCACTGGTATACTTTGTTGCCAGTCTATACAGTCTCTAGATTGATGGAGCGGAACCAACAGGGATTTTTTGGGGTTTAGGGCGAGACCCGAAGCCTCCGAGAAGATGTCTAGAATTTGCATGATACGGGGGCCGCTCCTGGCCGGGTTAGCTATGTATAGTAGGACATCTTCCGCATATAGTGCCACACGGTCTTCTGGACACACGGGCCAAGACCAGCCCTCCATCAGAGGGTCCTCTCGAAATAACTTCGCCAGGGGTTCTATTATTAATGCAAAGAGTAAGGGGGATAGCGGGCATCCTTGTCGGGTGCCACGGCCAATCGGGAACACACTCGAGACCACTCCGTTTACTTGGACCTGAGCCGTTGGATTAGAGTAGAGCAGTCCCACAAGGCCTCGGAACTTGGGTCCAAGTCCATTTTTTTTTAATACTTGTTCAAGATAGGACCAATCCACTGTATCAAAGGCCTTCTCAAAATCAAGTAGGAGCAGTGCCAGAGGGGTGTGTGACAGGATTTTATGGTGTGCTAAGGCGAGATGTAGTCGCCTAATGCAGTGCCTGGTGCTCCGCGTAGGCATGAAGCCGCATTGGTCAGGGTGCACCAAGGCGAGCATTGCCTCTTTTAATCTAGTGGCGAGGATTGAAGCTAACACCTTGATCTCAGTGTTGAGGAGGGAGATAGGTCGGTAAGCCGAGCAGTTTGGCGATGGGGGTTGGGTCTTTGGGATTACTACTATTGTAGCTAGGTCAATCCCTGAAAGGAAGTGACCTTTCTGCTCTGCTTCTTTATACATCTCAAGTAAGTGCGGGCCAAAATATCACTACATTTCCTATACAGTTCCGCAGGAAACCCATCTGGTCCTGGTGTCTTGCCTGAAGCCAGACTGGCAATCGCATTCGTTACTTCTGTGAGATCAAGTGCCTCGTCTAGCCTGTCCTTGGTCGCCTGAGAAACTCTGGCGAGTGTTATGTCATTCAAGAGGGGGGAAGCTTTTTCAACAGTAGGCCGGGGGTGCTCTGCATACAGGCGTGCATAATAGGAAGCAAAACCCTGTGCAATCTCGATGGGTGTCTTGAGAAGGGTGCCTGTATCATCTCTAATTTCGGGAATGATTCTGTTAACTAAAGGCCGGGTGGCCAACCAGTGTAAGAGCTTCCCATTTTTGTCTCCCCAGCCATATACTCGGGCGGATGATGCCCTCCACATATGCTTCGCTGACTCAAGTGCTAAGTGTTTGATTTCTTCTCGGACCCTGGTGAGCTGCCTCAATGCGGAGACTTCGGATAAGGCCGTTTGTTGGCGTTCCAGTTTTAACGCTTCAGCTTCTAACTCGGACACTCGTGAGTCACGGGTGCGCTCACGTGCGCGCAGGAGGCACTTAGCATGTCCTCTTAAGGTAGCCTTGTAGGCAGCCCATAGTGTGCCTGACGACTGGACCGTTCCCCCGTTCAGTTAAAGTACTGCGTGACACGATCCCTAATCTCGAGGGTATAATCATCATCCTGTAAGAGCCATGCATTTAGGCGCCATACCGGGCGTCTAGTGAGATCTACTCCGCCCAGTCGGACTCGCACCGGTGCGTGGTCCGACACCCCTCGAGGCAGTATCTCTGCCCCCGTGACACCGGTGAAGTCCATGGCCGGCATAAATACTAGATCAATTCTAGAATGTGTCCGGTGGGCAGCAGATGTGTGCGTATATTGACGCTCCATAGGGTGGCAGGTTCTCCACACTTCACATAGGCCAAGGCTATCTGCCCATCCCTTGAGGCCTGCGGCTCGGGTGGACCTGCCCGCAGTGACATCTCCTGACACATCTAATCTGGGGTCTAGAACCGCGTTAAAGTCCCCTCCTACTATTGTGGTTCCTTGGGGGAGTCCCGCTACCACCTGCCGAAGTGAAAGTAGAAAGGCGTCAAATCCCGCTGGGGGGGGCATACACGCACACAAGATTCAGTGTCACGCCACGAAGTAGCCCTGAGACTACTACAAATCTGCCTTGCGGATCGGATCTCGTAGATGTAACCACCATGGGTAGTGAGCGGTGGAGCAGGATAGCTACCCCCCTGGATCCCCTAGAGAAGCCTGCGTGGTAGACCCTATAAAATCCTCCTCGAGCCAGCATAGGGCATTTAGTTCCCAGAAGGTGGGTTTCCTGCAGTAGGGCCACCAAGGGGGAATATCTACGGAGAGTGTTAATTACTGCGGATCTTTTGATCTTATCTAGCAGCCCGTTCACATTCCATGAGATGATTTGTGTCAATGGGGACCAGGCGTGAGTTGCGTAGGAGTCTTACGGTGTTGGGTGTCAGTCAGTGGACAAAGGAATGATCAGTTAAAACTTAACAGTGCAATACTCAAAATATATCTATCTAACCCTAACTTAACCTTTTTCCCCCAAAACCGCCCCCCTCCCCATACTCCCACCCAGGAAGCATCTGTCGCCCTAACAATCAACCAGAACAAGACAGCCATAGGGGCTGCCATAGGAGTGGAGTGGTGGACCCCTCCATTAGGTCGGATCATTTACAACTATTCACGAAAAGTCAAGCCATACTTTACAAGTCTTAGGGAGAGCCCATATCCCCGGTGCAGCCCATCACGGATTTCCTCAAGATGGACCGGGCTCTCTGGTCCCCCTCACGCACTCCGTTCGGGGTTCCGTGTAACATGTCAGCCAAGCGCCGGGGATTGACTCAGGCGGTCATCGTCTCCGGTCTGCGTCTGAATCCGTCCCTCTGGAGACTCAACAGGCAACCCTCCTTTCTGTGAGCCAGCCTCTCCCACCATCTCTCCACCTATGGGGGCATCCGAGTTTCCTCGTCTTCCTCTCCGAGATCTAGTGCGTTTACGGCCCCTCCAGGGCCACCCAGCGGGGGGGGATCCGCCCGGGAGGGCTCCCCCCTCCGTGCCGCGGGCCCTTTTCGAGCCCCAACGCCCTCCTCAGTTAGCCAGTCCCATGCCTCTTCCGGGGAGTCGAAGAAGTACGCCTTACCCGCCATAATGACTTTAAGTCTCGCAGGAAAGAGGAGCATGTACGAAAGTTGCATCGCCCTAAGTTTTTGTTTAACTTGCTCATATGAGCGGCGACGGGCCTGGACCTCCCGGGTGTAGTCTGGGAACACTAAGATTTTGTGGTTTTCCCACTGAAGATTTTCGGCGCGCCTTGCCTCTTTGAGGATATTGTCACAGTCTCTAAAGTTGAGGATTCGGGCAATCATCGGGCATTTTGGACCGCCCGGAGGGGGGCGTGGGGCAAGGGCCCTGTGAGCACGTTCCACTGCAAACCAGGGTGAAGGAGTTTGGTCTGGCATCCAATTTTTGATCCACTGCTCTAAAAATTCTGTGGCTTTATCTTCCTCCGAGCCTTCCGGGAATCCTACAAAACGTAGGTTGTTTCGTCTCGATCGGTTTTCTGCATCTTCCGCCCGGCGATGTAGTTCGGATGTTCGAGTCTGTAACTGGGCCACCTTGGTCCTAAGGTCAGCTAGTTCGTCCTCGTTGTGGGAGACTCGGCCCTCCACTTCAGTGATACGATTTACCGCATTTCTGAGGTCCTGCCTGATGAGGCCCATGTCCTCACGCACTTCCCCGATTTTAGTCTCCACAGCTGTTTGCGATGATTGAATTGCCAGGAGGATGGCATTCACTCCGTCTGATGCTGGGCCTCCCGCGGCTGTCTCTCCGTCTCCTCTATGGCCTGTTGATGTTGTAAATTGATCAATCTTTTGCTGAGAGGATGGGGGATGTTTACTCGCTCTATCCTTCCCCATTTTGTCTCGGGGGGAGGGGATGGAGTATCTAATTCGAATTATGCAGCTCTTCCGTCCAAATTCTGCACCCTAGGCACACCCACAGGGAAGGTCCCAGAGGAGGACCATCGGTTGGGTCTCATCAGGGCGCGTCGGCGATAGATGTCGCAGTCCCCTCCCCGGGACTTGGTGGCCTCCGGTCAGCCACGTGTTGCTGGTCTGCCAAGTGGCTGGTTTCTCCCCGTTCCAGGTCCTGTCAGACGACTTCGGGAAGCCGCGGGGCACAATGATCCCCTGGAGGCTTCAGCACGTCTTTAGTAGGTTCCCATCTCCGGGGTCTGTTGGCGTGCTTTATCAGTGTTATGGCCGTGGGATGGGAACAGGTCTCCGGGGAGTCTCTTTAAAATTGAAGATTGGGAATCGCGGGGGCACAGCCCTGTTGCCCAAATCTGCTGCACCCTTTTGAGTTCCTATTGCGTTGTTTATTTGGGGGGGGGGGGCCTGGATCTCTCTTCTCCCTTCCTCCTCTCTTTGTCTTTCTTCCAGGAGGGGGCAGCTACGTTCTTGGGCGGCCGGACCCGGGGGCCGAGGGCCACTCACTTCACCCCGGTCGCCCGGGATCAGCGGACAGGAGTGCGGCCGCATCGCACAGCTGCGCCCTACCCGGCTCAAGCGAGGTAGCACCCACCGTACGGCTCACCTTTTCAGCGCTGGCATCATTGCGTTCATTTCACCAGGGCGGGGTACATCGAGCCGGCCGCGTCGCCTCTTCTCCTGCGGGGGCTCCAGATTACAGGGCCAGTTCCAGGCGCCCTCTGTAGAACGCGCGGCTCGCTCGCCCGCAGCAGTCTTCCTAGCGGGCCGGCTCCTGTCCCGGGGCCCGGGCGCGCCTGTCTGAATCAGACGGGGGAGCCCCCGTCCCAGGGCTCACCCTCTCCGGGCTTCCCCTCTGACCCCCGAGCCCGGCGCCACGGATTCCGAGTCTCCGAGGACCAACGAGGGACGCCGGCCGCGTCGCTCCTTTATCCGCCGGGGGCCCCAGGTCACAGTCCGCTCCAGGCACTTCAGCGCCGCACACGACACTCACATCGGAGGCGGCCCCGTCAGCGGGCGGGCCCCGATCTCCGGGCTCGCCGAGACGCCGTCAGCCCAGCCGCCATCTTGGGAGACCTATAGATCCGGTCGCGGCCAGCGTTCACGGCTCGGGCCGTGCCGTGCCGACACCGGTGCCGGAGGTCTCTCCGAGGTCTGGGAGCTCGCGGGAACGGCTAGGGCAGCATAGTAAACTTCCTGGTGGCAGCTTCTTAGGGCGGATGACGGAGGGGTCCAGAGCACTATCAGAGTGCAACTGCCATCTTGACGCCCGAAGCCACGCCTCGCACTTCCAGAATTTAGCCAGTTGGAGGTTAAGCTAACACCCACAAGGTAACGATACTCAATCATACACTGGTACACCACACGCCAGACCCATTCACGGCTGTCTCCTAGGTTTGGAAGCAGGACATTGAAATCCTCACAGATGAGGACTGGGCAGAAGCCAGAGAGGCCCCCTTTCACTTGGCAATCTCGACCAGGCTCCGCCTAACAAAACTGAAATACCTACATAGGGGTTACCCCATGAGGTGTAAGCTGAGGAGGATGCAAGTGATACCCTCCCTGAAGTACCTCAGCTGTCGGGCCCAGGAGGGGAATTTTCTTAAAGCAATGTGGAGCTATCCCCCAATACATTTGTATTGGGGCTGGATCCTCTCATGCATGGGGTTGGTGCTGGGATGGTCTATCCTGGCAGATCCCAAACTAGTCCAACCTACATATTCGCTCTGAGGTCGATGGCTCCAGCTTCAACCTGACATTACTGTGGTTTGGGCTTTTGGTGTTCAAACAAGACATCACTAAGTACTAGAGAGCAGACCACACCCCTCCCTCAAAGGATAGTGGAAAGGGATGGATTATTGTGTGAACATGGAGAAACCAGTATATAAGGCCACAGGCTGCCCTCATAAACATGGAGGGGATGGGTGGATTATCAAGGCATTCATATCGCATCAGGAACATCCAGGGTGGTGCTGTTAGACAGGGAGATTTGAATGTACGAGGCATGAACACGTCCCACAGGGCAAGAACACTCAGGACCTGTAGGTTGGTCCAAGGGAAGGGAGGGGGAGGGTGGAGGGGAGAGAGTCTGAGGAAGGGCAGGGAGGGGGAGAGGGGAGTTTGCACGTTGTTCTTTTTGTTCTCCTTATTGTTTTGGGGCCATGGCTCAATTGTTGCATTGTACCGTTCGGTATGATGACCCTCAAGTACAAAACCCAATAAAATATGTTATAAAAAACAATAAGAACATGAGATTTATGCTGCTAAAATGGAGGTGAAATTCTGGGGGGCACTGAGCAATTTGTAAAAACGAAAATGCACAGCCCCAAACATTTTCTTAGGGACCCAGTGCTGAATGCCAGGGTTGCCATATTTTTTTTTCGTTCACTACCCTACACTTGCTTATTCTTGCAGGTTCTTTTTTTATCCGTTTTCTACCTTCATTATTGTTTTCCAATTTCTCTTTTTCCTTTCTTCACTTTCTATCTTTTTCTCTTGCTTTGGGTCATGGCCTGTTGGTGATAATGAGCCACAATCTCTTAAAATGAGTGCAGGTGCCCACCAAAGACACATTACGTTGTGGGTAGGGATGAGTAAGCATACTTCATATAGGAGAGCGGTCTCACCTCTGGAAAGCTCAGGCAGTTAAAGCAATCACATCTATGTGAAAATGTGCTGTATGTGGAATATTATGCTTGGTGGAGTCGGCAGACAGTGGAATTAGTTTGTTTCATCCTTTGGTGAAGGAAGCTTTACGCTGACAAAAGGCAACATTGTTTTATATGTAGCTGACAAAAATGTGCATCTTCTGCCTGATTCAGAAGTATTTGCTATATACTTCTTGTCCCTTAGCTTCATAATCCATTTTACAAATCTCTGCAAGCATACTGGATGATTTTGAAACATTGCAAGAATGGAGCTCACTTTGTGTCCCATGCCTTTGGGCACTGATCTGTCTGACAAGTATCTTCATCATTCTCTGCAGTTGCTAGGGTCTCCCGCCTGTCATTATACCTACCTCATATATTTAGGTGTTCCCATTTCAACTTTGCAGATCCATTTACATCAAATTTCCACAGTGGTGAAAATTTGAGGTGGCCTTGCTACGATTCAAACAAATCTGCATGCTATGCAAAGGTCTCTGCAGTAGTAGGAGGCATTTAACTCAAACACCTCAATGATCAGTTCACCACTTTGCCCAATATTTTACTTTATACATTTAATCCTTTTAGAGATTTAAAAAAAACCCATAATATTTCATATTATTTTTTTACTGATACCAAACACTTGATACTTGGAAGTAAAAAATGTATTTCTGCATTATATTACTACTTTTCCTTAGAACATTTTCAGGTGTGAGGTCATAGCTGAAGGAGTCATGCCGTAACAGCATGCTTAAACAACTTATGTAAGCTCGACAAATGCTGGCTGCCCATGTACTTAAGGTCACTGGCAACACTAATGGCTGCAGAAACACCATATGAGCAGGTCCCACAAAGAAATGCACAAGACAGTCGTTTTGACCATGCGTTATTTGTGTTAGTGTTGGACCTGTGCAGACAATTGTATTTTGATTATAAACTCATATCAGAAGGTTTCAAAGCTATATTGACATTGGTGGGAATGAGATTACAGAACAACTGCAACCTATTTTGAGGGCAATGAACACACTACTCGTCACTTCAAGTGACCACGAAAGAGGTTTCGGCACCACAAACTTGATAATGTTGCCCTTACAAAGCTGTCTTGGTATCACAAATCTTTCTCACTGTTCATAGATCTGACTGGCCCTCCACCTACTCTTTGGAAACCATTGCCTTATGTTACCAGATGGCTGACTGATCAACACCATGTACATGATAATTAGTTTAGGAAGGTCGATCCTACTGTTCATCACAAGAAAAGATACCATACGTGGAGGGTTTTTCAAAGTGAGTTTGTTACCCCCATGTCAGGGATTCAATGATATAATAGATCTCAATAATTAATATTGGTTAAATAGCCTGCACCAATATAGCCTGGCCCAGAATGTCTAAATTCATATATATGCAAAATATCCTGTTATAACTGTCTTTTTCAGAAGGAATATTGTTTGCCATGCTCAGAATAGCAAATGCAATATGCAATGTAGATTTTTCTGATGGTGGTTAAAGGGTGCTAAAATTGTCAGTGTATTAAATGGTGGTATGTTAGGTAGGTTAATGATTTTATTGTTTTGATACTCACAATTGCAGTTTCTACAATTTTATATACAATGCATGAACTGTGCTTTGTTCTCTGTGCCACGTTTAGCATGCCAGCTTGTAGCACTTAGTGGCTTGTCTACAGTATCTACTCAGACAGCAAACGTTATCCTCATTTGGGCTGTTAATTCCTTTACGCAGGGAACTCACTCAAGTCACAGTCTTGAGTACTGATCATCTTTCATTTGCTAAATCTTGTAGTGTGCATAAATGTAATCATGATAGACCTGCTGAACATATGTGTGAGGTTTAAGATCTGATTTCAATTCTTGTGATGTCACTTCCTGTTAGGTTGTGGGTTGTGATGTCACTGTGAGGTCATGGGTTGTGATGCCACTTCCTGTGATGGCATGAGCAATGTCACACACCGTAATGTCACGTGCTGCGATGTCACCTGCATACTGCCAAGCTTATTTATTCCCCTTCAACTTTTTTTTAAAGGACTTGTGCCCTGGAGAGACTTGTAGAGACTTGGAAAGAAGGAGACACAGGACTGCACACGGGAGATGTGGCATCAGTGGATGAGCAAGAGGAGAGATCTGGGGACACATAAGGAGTTACAGGAATATATTGTAGAAACTCAGACGCTGTTAAAGCCAGTGGAGTCACGGACAAGGGGAGGCAAGGATGTTGATAGACACTGACAATGCAACCGGCCAACATATGTCTGTTTACAAAAAACCTCACTTGTTAGGTTTTCTAGCTTTTTTTACAGTGTGCATGTGCCAGTAGTGTGGCATCTAGGCCCAGTTCTAGTGGGTGGGCCGGGCCCACCCAAACATGACCCTTGGCCCTCCTTGTGATGGCATTAAAGACAATAAAAATGCATATACATACTAAATAAAACATTCCTCCATATCCATGGCTGAACATTGTTTTTCTACCTCCTATTACTCTTCCTTCCTAGAGGAAAGAAGTTAATCCTAATACAGATACACCTTTACTGAACCCTGCAGCTGCTGCCTTATTAGATTGTGCCGTGAGGCAGAGATCGACTTTAAAGTTCCAAGCCAGTAAGAGAATGTTGCGGGAGGGCGTGGTCATTTGTTCAGGATTTAAGAATCTGCAAAGGGCCAACCATGATTCATGCTTAGAGTAAAATAGTTGGTTTCATTATTAAAATTGCCTTTCTGTTTTTCTTTCTTTAATTATCAGGTGGGTAATTGGGGAACTGAAGAACGCATTTTAAAGTGGGCTCTCCCTAAATTTACTGTATTAAGTATGAAACGGAAACTACATGACCTTAGGTGATTTTGTCCTTTGACATTAAAATACTTTCTTTTGCCTAATAACAAACCTTGTGATTATTACAACATTAAGGGGATAATGAAAATGGAGGTAGATGGTGGCTGATAAGTGGCAGGGGCCCAAGGTCAGTTGTGGGACTTGGCACATGTAAGGGCAATGGTAGGAAAGTGGATAATGAGGGTTGAAAGGAGTTGCGTTGCAGACTCCGTGGTCAGGTGGAGGTAGTAATAGAGAGAAACCCTCTCTGAAGATCAGCACAGAGGGAGCCAGAGCAGTGTTACTTGCCTGGTACTCCCAACTCAGAAATATTCTCTTGACATTAAAAGGGGAAAAACAAAATCACTTTTTAGGTTAACAATTACGAAGAAACTTAGAAAACAGTGCATCTTACAAGGCCTTGTAAAGCTCAGGAGAGACAAGGAGGGCCCTGAAACGGGCCAAATGAAAGCTCGCCTTGTTTGGGCTCGAGGGTCCAAAGGAGCTTGAGTTGAGCCAGACATGTCTGGCTCAAGCCTTCAGTGGCCTACCACCTGCATCGAGCTCTTGCTGGAGGCAGCCCTGGCCCTTCAGAAGCAGGTGTCTAGTAGCCCCAGACCTACCTCTTCGTGGGGAATTTCCCAAAGAGATAAATGGCCAATCGACTCCGTTACTACATACAGAAGCTGAAAGCCAGCCTTTATCTCATCTAGTCAGAAATTCCCAAGTTTCAGAGCAGGCCAGTTAAAGAACAGGTATTAGTGTGCATCTGCTCTCTCCAGGCATGCAGGCACAGCCCATCTCCAAGACGGTCAACCAGAAAGTCAGGGTAAAGAGGAGGAACGTGCACAAGTATTGCTTTAGATGGATAGGATGGGGAAAGCTTCAACAAAAAGTATAAGCGTGTTGACATCTGTAGCTTCATATCTGCCCCTCTCCGCTGGACTATACTGCCTCAACGAGCGATCTTTGCCTGGCTTCAGTGTTCTAACACTGATTCCATTTATTCTTCTTGTTAGCTTTGAAAATATGCGTGAGGGTCAGGGAATCAGTTTTGTCCCAGCCAAGCAAATTGGCATGGCACACAGCGGAGGTGCATTTATGCCTAGAGGTAAGGGAGTAGCCAGGCAAATAAACTAGCTTTCAACTCTACACGCAATGTATACAAACAGAATGTATCCTTTGTATCATGGTGCAAACATGTTTTGAAGTGCATATGATGTAACCAAGGGCTGAAGGCAACCTACAAGGTGGAAGCTCCAACTTTGGGTTAAAAGAGTGGGAGTTAATGGTCAAGATCATGTGCAGTGTTACTCAACGACACTATTTCAAAGAGTGCAACGTGGAGCTTGAGGAAACAAGCATTGACAAAGCCAAGAGGTCTCACCTATGCAAATGCTTTTTGGCTTGGCTATTTTTTTTGTAGCTATGTTGTACACCAATGTGGCTGCTGTTCATCATGGCTAAAAGTTGGTGGCATAGAGGAGAGTGGTGTGGGGTGTCATAGCGTGAAATGGCAAAAAATGGCGTAGAATGTTGTAGAGTGGAGTGGCAGAGGCCATTGTGTATTGGAGTGGCATAGTGTGGAGTTGCCTAGAGTGGCATAGAGTGCACTGGTTTAGAGTGTTGCAGAGTAAAGTGGCGTAGAGTGCAGTGGCACTGAATTCAGCGGCGCACAATGCAGCATCATAGACTGCAGTGGCATTATATAAAGTGGTGCATAGTTGAGTGGAGTGGCTCAGAGTGTAGTGCCACAAGGTAGGGTGTGGTCAGGTAGAGTGGTCTGGAGTTCAGCGATTAGAGGGCTGTGGCGTAGAGTAGAGTGGCATAGAGTGAAGTGGCAAAGAGTGCAGAGTAGAGTTGAGGGACATTAGAGTGCAATGGCGTAGAGTGATGCAGAGTAGAGTAGCATAGAGTGGTGCAGTGTATGGTGCCATACAGAGTGCAATGGTGTAGAGTGGAGTAGTATAGAATTCAGTGGTGGAGAGTGCAGCGTTGCAGTGTATAGTGTCAGAGTGCAGTGGAGAAGAGTACAGTGGCATAGAGAGCAGTGGCGTAGAGTACAGTGATGCAGAGTAGAGTGCAGTGGTGTAGAGTGCAGTGACATATAGTGCAATTGTGGAGAGTGCATTGACATAGAGTGCAGTGGTTATGAGTGCCAGTGGCATAGTGTGGAGTGGTGCAGAGTGATGTAGAGTGCAGTAGCGTACAGTAGGTTGTTTAAGAATAGACTAAAGGGGCATAGAGTGGAGTGATGCAGGGTAGAGTACAGTTGCATAGAGGTGGCACAGTGTGTAGTGGCGTACAGAGTGCACTATCATAGAGTGCAATGGTGCAGAGCAGATTAGAGTGGTGTACAGTGTATTGGCGAAGAGTGCAGCGGCATAGAGTTGAGTTTTACAGAGTAAAGTGCATTGGTGTAGAGTGTATTGGAATTAAGTGCAGTGTTGCAGAGTGTTGTAGAGTACAGCGACAGAGTGGCGTTGTTGCCGAGAAGATGGGTGTAGCCTGGACTGGAATGGTGTAGAGCAGTGGTTCCCAACCTGTGGTCCGGGGACCCCTGGGGGTCCGTGAAGCTTCCTCAGGGGGTCCACGACTGCTTAGAGAATTAAATAATATTAACAGAATAGGTGCCCACCTTACAGTAATGACTCAGTGGGGGGTCCCTGTGTTCCAATAATTATTCAGTGGGGGTCCTCGGGTTCCAGTAGTGGTAAAGAGGGGGTCCACAGAACTCAAAAGGTTGGGAACCACTGGTGTAGAGTGCAATGCATTGAGTGGAGTGGCAAAGAGTGCATTGAGTAGAGTGGCAAAGAGTGCATTGGCATAGAGTACAGTGGTAAAGTGGGGTAGAGTAGAGAGGAGTAGCATGAAGTGACAGAGTGCAGTGGCTTAGAGTGGTGCAGAGCAGAGTGCAGTGGTGTTGAGTGGTGCAGAGTGAGTTGAGTGGCATCGAGTGGAGTATTCATGGTGTGGTAGCACACTGCCATTACAGACAACACGTTTTCAATTTGGTTGAAATGACCATTACATTTGCACAGACATACAGTTTTACTAATAAAACTAAACAGTGCACAAAGGAAAATGTGTAGCAATTGCCTCACCTATGGTAATGATTTGTTTGATCAAATTAAAGTATTTGTTTCTAACACACTTCAGAAATAACAAAAAGATGTGCTGCATTGTGTTCCTAATTCTGATATATTCCGAAATGCTTGCCCAGTTCATTTAAATGTTGTTGCGTGCTAGAAAAAACTCTTTCCAACCCTAAGTATCTAGCAAGATTGTCACATAAATCCTCTGACTTTAAAGTTGGAGAAAGAAAAGTAAACAAGATGCCCTGGGAAGACGGCACCTGACACTTGACCTCAGTCTTTGAATGCACAGTAAATGTGATGAGATAAGAACAAGATTTACAGGTCTGTTTACAGAAAGGAAGCAGTTGGAAGGATACAGTAAACAAGGTTTTGCCAAGGGAGGCAGGATATGCTTTTAGTCCTTTTTGTTTGCTGATTATGTTTGAAACTACTTTAACATGGCGCGGCTACATAACACCATACGTTGACTTGTGCTTCGCAGAGGCACTTTCGGTGACATCAGATTACTCTCCGTTGGAGTTTCCCCTTTTTACTGGGAGGACTAGTTCAGATTACTATGTTTTAGTTACTGCAGGGTTCCATTTTCATTCCACTTATATTCAGGGATTAACTCATGATATTGATTAGGGTGGTATATATTTTACGAGTTCATACTAGTAGTAAACTTAGCAGTCCAAATGCGGGTATGAAAAATATCGATTCTACCATACCACTTCATACTTGTTTTTTTTGTTGTTTAAGAATTATTTCAGGGCCTATCCCATATTTATTAAATTACACTCTAGTTAATTTTTGATGGTGACAGATGAGACTTATTTCGAGACTGGTGTGACATTGGTTCAATGATGGTCACGGGGATTCACTTTATGGTACAGCATACACATAACTAGCATGCAGTGATGCACTGGACAAAAACAATACTAAAATACTTTGTGCCATTTTGAGATATTGCTTTTTGAACTTTGCAGCTAAGGATTTTGTTATCACAAGCTTCACTGTAGACTCCAGGTGATTAATTATCTGGTGTGTCACATTTGTTTGATGTGTATCTGGCATGGTGCTGGTTTATGTTGATATAATTTCTACACTGCCTTTATTATCAATTCCTCTGTAATTTGAACGTGTTTTTCCTATTTTTTCAGTATTTAATTGTAATATTGGTGGTGGAGCAAGCTAATGACATTTGAACATATATTTTAATTTCAATATATACTTTAATTCAATACTATATATTTACTCTTTCCCTGATGAAGTCAATGAAAATTTGAACTGGTACGAAACATGTGCTGGCTGGAATTTGAGAAGGGGAATTATTCTAATGGAAATAAAACCTTAAGAAGATAAACTACAACTGTGAACTTAGATTCTCTTGTATTCTAGGGTGGAGTGCTTGTGACCTCTTTGCAATACTTAATAAAATGGACCATGCATTTCCTGCATCTCCCCACTTGCTTTCAGTTCTTCCCTAGATGGAAGGTGGAAGTGCGCGAGTGAGACTGCTCCTGCTCAGAACATCTGACTCATTTTCCTTTACGATTAAAAAGCCTTAGTTTGAGTTGGTAACTGGAAAGATACAGCACATACCAGAAGTTTCTAACTGATAACCCACATTTAACGATCATATCGCAGGTCTGCTTTTCACATGCATCATATTTGGATACACAAATTGGTTGAAGCCTAACAATTCCTTCATTCTTTTCACAATCAACAGAATATGTCATTAAAAATACATACTTCACATAAACGTTGAACAAAATATTCAACATTGTATTTCATTTCATTACATTATACATCCCCATCTAAATAAAGGTGATTGATGTTCATTTTGTGGAGGGCACCAAAATAAAGTGCAGTGCAAAGATAAAATATGAAGCCAAAGAGCAGAACATTCATATTTGCTACATTGGCCAAGTGGGACAGAGATCAGTAGTACAACACTCCACTTTGTTAAAAGACTAATTCAACAAGCACCCTAGACACCAGATGCAAGGTGCTATATTAGTGCTAGCTGCCCTAATTCGCTAAACCTTTGTTACACCAGCTCAGGAAATATTAATCCCAATGTCTTCTCAGTTGTCTTGTAAGGAATGTCTAGAATGTTTTCAGTAATCACATTACTGTGATTTATTCTTCTTGGTGAGGCCTTACAACGGAGGAGGTCACTCCTCCTTGTAGACATTCTTAAAAAGCATTCAAACAAAACAGAAAAATCACACTACTCCTATCTTAGTGCCTTATAAACGACCCGACCCCCTACAGTTATTGTGGCACAACTAAATAGGAGAAGGCCAAAGGTAAATTGGGTGGGATGGAGTAAAGCCTCGGCTGAGGAAGGAGAAGCCTGTGTATTGTGACTGCTTAAAGTAATCTAGACATTACCTCCTCATTCTCTTTCCTCATCCCTATATTTACAATTGAGGACATCCCCAAGCATTGCGTCAGCTTCAGCTAAACAGAAAAAATACTCAGGTGACACCAAAACGTCTGCAGCATCAGGAGTGGTTCGCGGGGCTTTAAATGGGCGGTGCAGTGTGGTGTGTGTGGGAGAAGTGGGGGTTTATTCATTTAATTAAAAAAATACACTTACCTTCACACGCCGCCGCCACCTTTACGCCGCTCCTCTCCAGCAGGCTGCAGGCACAGGCTCCCAGCCTTCCCTGCGGCCAATCCTGGCGCTGCTCAGAGTAGCTTTAGGATTGGCTGGGAACGCCCAGCAAGGGCGCTCCCAGGCAGACTGGAAGCCTGTGCCTACTCTCTCCTGCCCGGCAACACAAAGCAGGGCTGGAGAAAGCACAGTGCGCATGTGTGCGAGATGGCCGGCCAAACATACATGCTCACTGAGGGGAGTGCTCTGTGCACTCCTCTCTCTATGGTTGTTATCCCCAGTGCCCGCCACTTTTATTACAGAACAATAATGAACATAGTTTATTATTGTTCTGTAGTAAAAGGTTTGCAGAGGCTGTTGCTGGCGGGGGGGGGTGGAATGCTCCTCCACCATAGCGGAGGAGCCACCACTGTACAGCAACCAAGTGAATTTAAATGATGTATTGCAAATTCTCATCTTGAACCAGTAGTCAAAGCCTCAGTGGCAAACGATAAAGGATGTTGAGTATTCACATCCTTTCTGCATTCTGTAACAAGACACAAAGGTAGAAAAAATAAATAGAACTATTTCAGCATGATCCTGAGAATGCAGCATTACCTTCTCTCGAATTGCAGGGTTAGGATGAGATACCAAGAGAATGATTTCAGCTTCTCTTTGCAACATGTTGTCTAAATTTCAATCAAATGAAGACAGAGTTGAAATTAATTCAAGCTGGAAAATATGCAGATTAATAAGAAATATGCAGGCTAGTAATCCAGTGATCCCAATTCACCCAACCTCCTAGCTGAGGTTATGGCTATTCGGAAACATATCTTGAATGTCAAAAATTTGAGAGAAACCTCCTGAAGACATTCAAAGAGAGGCCTTTGTTGAATGGAAAAGGACTAAAGTAAGCTCCCAGAGTGGAGGATTCCCTCTACTGGAGGACGGGCCAGATCAAAGACCCTTAACGAGTTGAGCTACAAAAGATACAAAAAATGATAAATCAGACCAAGGCTCTCTAACAGTTTTGATGGTTGCTCATTTATTTCTAAGGCTAGGAGGAGACAATGTCCTGAAAAAAAAACCTGGAGGAATTGGAAGATCATAACATTCCCAAGGTATTACTCCCTTCCCATGGTACCATTCTTTAAAAGAGGCCTCATGATGAATTTAAGCCTTGCGAGTAGACAATGCCTAAAAGCCTAAAAACCAAAGTCATATTTTCAGGTAAACTCAGTTTTTGCAAACTTACTACTCAACTTCTACACTGATATACACATTCTCAGTAGAGAAGCCTGTGAGAGGGGGCAAGTGCAAAAAGAAGTAGGGAATATTAGTAGTATCCACTTCTGCGTAGAGACTATCTCCTAGAGGACTTGAAACCAAGATTTCTGGGACCACTTAGGAACCACAAGCTTGATCCTATGTTCAGGATCTCTGCAGATGGACTAAGAGATTTGCAATGACTAAGAATAGAGGAAAGGCAAAGTGGATGTCCTTTGGGCCGAGGGCATACAAGAGCATCCACTCCCCAAGTCCCTTACACTTGAAACCTCATACAAAACATTGGGAAAAGGACATTGTCCTTGTCAGGAAACAGACCCAGTATAGGTCAGCCATCTTTTTTTGCTGATCATTCAAAAAACAGGCTCAGAAAGACAACTTCTGAGATGAGGTAAATATCCAATTTAGGTAATCTGCTCTTGAATTGCCTACCCACTCGCCTTATGTACATAGCTGTCAAGGAGAGCAGATGATCCTATGGCCACTGAAGAGTGTGGACTGCAAGGTTCAGCAGATTGTGGCATCAAGTTTTCCTATAATGGTTTACATAGGCCTTTGTTATTGTGTTGTCCATCCTTAAAACCACAGCCTTGCCCGGAACAAAACTGGCATAGGTTTTTAGAGCAAGAAGAACTGCAGACAAGTCTTTCCAATCGGAAGAATGTCCCAAATCTTCTCATTTCCACAGACCCTGCGCAGATGAGTTACACAACACTGCTCCCCGGACCAGCCTTGAGACATCCATGTTCAAGAATAATTGACCCACCAATAGAAAAGGAATGTCTCTCTGTAATGGGTTCTTTATCTCCAGGTGAAAGAGATATTGGAATAACTCGATAGGCGCAGGGTTGAGGGGATAACTGATTTATTTTAGTTCAGTTAAGGCTGACTTTTATCCCTTGTTTTATTTTCACAGGGATTGTCCTGTTACATTCACTCAAATCCTTTTTCCTCTTTCAGGGCTCTTGCCGTGGTCCCGGTGTGGTCTGGTCCCGATTTGGAAGTGGTCCGGTCTTTCCCTGAGGGGGCCACGCCCCTCCGGGGACGCGGCCGGCTGCTCCGTGGTCTCCCGGCTTCTCTTCGGTAGGGGCGGGAGGCGCCCTGGGGTTTTCCTCCTTCTCTCGCGTTTCGCCTCTTGCATCGGACTTTGCTCCGGCGGTCTTCGGCTCTCTTTGTTCACTCTCCTTCGGTCGCGTTTCTCGAGTCTCCTCCGTCTCATTCCTCGCTCTGCCAGCTGGTCCGTCGTCTCTTTCTTTTGTGACCGCAACGCCTTCTGCGTCTGACGTCGTACCTCCGAGGCTCTCTCGAGGGCCCCAGGGGTATGTCACCACGGCCCCTGTAGCCGTACTGGAACCGGTGTCGAGGGACGTCCGGTTACACATCCTCTCCCTCGAATGGGGCTGTTCGAGACCCAGAGGGCCCGGGAACCGGGACAAATAGTCAGCCTGACCCATAAGATCACCAGGGAGATGACAAACCTGGAAGGAGAAAGGTTGAAGCTCCATAAACCATCTCAGAATGCGAACGTTGGTATCTTTATATCTCGAGAGCAAGGTAAGAGGAGCGTGGTCCGTGTACAACAGGAAAGACCTTCCTAGGAGGTAATATTGTAAGCTTTCAATCGCCCACTTGATGGCAAGACACTCACGTGTACCGCGACAAATAGTCAGCCTGACCCATAAGATCACCAGGGAGATGACAAACCTGGAAGGAGAAAGGTTGAAGCTCCATAAACCATCTCAGAATGCGAACGTTGGTATCTTTATATCTCGAGAGCAAGGTAAGAGGAGCGTGGTCCGTGTACAACAGGAAAGACCTTCCTAGGAGGTAATATTGTAAGCTTTCAATCGCCCACATGATGGCAAGACACTCACGTTCAATTATTGGATATTTCTGTTCCCTGGGAAAAAGCTTGCGACTAATAAAGACTACCGGATGGCTTACATTGTTTCTATCCTTCTGAAAAAGCACGGCCCCCAGACCCACGTCTGAGGCATCCGTTTGAAGGTGAAACGGAAGATCAAACTCAGGGCACTTTAAAACCGGTTGGGTAGTAAGACACCTTTGTAAGGTATGGTAACTATGGGACTGTGCCGGGTTGAGACTCGTAATATTTTTGGGCTGGCCTTTCTTCAGGAGGTCTGTCAGAGGAGCGGCCAATGTGGAATAATGTGGTATAAATCTCCGATGGTACCCCACTAGGCCTAAAAACGAACAGATCTCTTTTTTCGTATTGGGCGTATTTATGCGTAGGATGGCCTCTACTTTATTCATTTGTGGTTTAATGATACCTCCTCCTATGTGATATCCCAGGTAGGAGATTTCATTAAACGCTAGTCGGCTTTTGGAGGGATTGGCTGTCAGCCCTGCCATTTGTAGTGCTGTAAGGATCTTGTTTAAATGTGACAAATGGTCCTCCCAAGTTTCGCTATAAATAACGATGTCATCCAGATAGGCGGTTGCGTATCTGGTATGAGGTCGTAAGATGGTGTCTATGAGATGTTGGAAGGTGGCGGGTGCCCCATGTTACCCAAAAGGGAGAACATTAAAATGATATAGGCCAGAGGAGGTAGAGAAAGCCGTTTTTTCTTTATCTTCTTTGGCTAAAGGAATCTGCCAGTACCCTTTTGTTAAGTCTAGGGTAGACATGTATTTAGCTTTGCCTAATTTTTCTAGGAGTTCGTCTACCCTTGGAAGGGGATACGTATCGAATTGAGATACGGCATTGACTTGTCTGAAATCAATACAAAAGCGTATAGACCCATCCGGTTTTGTCACTAACACCACCGGAGAACACCAGGGACTTTGGGAAGGCTCTGTAATACCCAGGTCTAACATCTTTTCTATTTCATTTTCTACCAGAACCTTCCTAGCTTCAGGAATACGATAGGGCTGTAACCGGACTATTTTACCAGGTTGAGTTATAATTTGATGTTGTACTAACTTGGTTTTACCCGGTATCGGGGAAAATACATGGTTATGAACGTTGAGTAGTTGTGTTAACTGTCTATTCTGTTGAAACGTGATTTCTGTATTTCTATGGGGTACCTCGTCTTTGGAAGGGTGGTCTGTGGGACACCATCCTATTTCCAGTTCTTTAACCCTATTAACTAAACACCCAGTGGTCTGGTCTACCATAGGTTCTTCTAATTTTTTTTGCAGATTAACATGAAAGATCTGTGATCTTTTGGGATTAACCGCGAGTTGTACGTTATATGTAACAGGGGTTACCACTCCTATCACTTTATATGGCCCCTGCCATTTGGCTAACAGTTTGTTGTAGGAACTGGGTAGAAGCACTAACACCCTGTCTCCCTCTGTAAAGGTTCGCATTTGCGTGTTCCTATCGTAATATCGCTTTTGCTTATCCTGAGCTCTTTCCATATGTCCCCTTACGTTTTCCCATACAGTTTGTAACCGGGATTTTAAGTCACTGGTGTATTCCAAAAGGGATTTTTCTCCATCCTCTTCCTCCTCCCATAACTCTGCTGCCATGTCTAGTAATGTCCTAGGCTGTCGGACGAACAACAATTCAAATGGACTATGTCCCGTAGAAGCTTGTTCATGTGTCCTGATGGCGTATAATACTAACGGTAGATTCCTATCCCAGTCCTTGCCTGACTCTGAAATCGATTTCCTTAAGAGTGTTTTCAGGGTGCGGTTGTACCTCTCCACCAACCCATCCGTTTGTGGATGATAAACCGCAGTCCTCAATTGTTTAATCCCCAGCAGTTGACAAATCTGAGCCATTAAATTGGACATGAACTGGGTACCTTGGTCCGTTAAAATTTCTCGGGGAAAACCTATTCGGGAAAAGAATCCTATCATGGCATTGGCAACACTCTTGGTGTTAATACTGGTGATGGGTATGGCCTCAGGGTATCTAGTGGCGTAGTCTACCAATACTAGTATATAACGGTAGCCTTTAGAAGAAGGTAGAAGAGGACCTACAATGTCCATTCCTATCCTTGAGAAAGGTACGTCAATAATGGGAAGGGGCTGCAATGGGGCCCTTTTCTTTGGGCCAGGATCGATCAATTGACATTTAGGGCATTGCTGACAGAATTTTCTGATCTGAGAAAAGACCTCAGGCCAGTAGAATCTCCTTAACAGGTACTCTTCCGTCTTCTCCCTCCCATAATGACCACCCCCCGGTTGACTGTGGGCCAGGTGCAGTACCTGCTGCCTATAGGGTTCGGGAACCAGTAGCTGTTTCTTTTCTTGCCTGTCACTGCCAGTGATTCGATATAACAGATTTTTAACTATCGTAAAGGAGGGGCCCTTATCGTTGAGGTTTCGGGGTCAGGCAGTTTTCCAGGCATTGATCAAACTCGGATCTTCTCTTTGACAATTTCGGAAGGGGGGAAGACCAGTGAGGGTATGGACCTGTGTAATTACCCTATCGTGGCTCGAGTTCCCTTGCACATAGGATTTCCTTGCTTCTCGTTTTTCTCTTTTAGTAGGTTTGTATCGAACAACAGGGGGTTGTATTGGTAGGTTAGAAAAGGGAACGCTTCTCCACCAGGCACTCATGTCCTCTTTGTTCCTTGTACTATCTAAAAGTATCGAAAAGTCTTTAAAATCCGTTCCTATGATGGCTTCTTCAACCAATCGTTCAACCACACCCATCCTTATGGGGGTCTCTTTCCCTTCCCATGAAAGGGTGGCCCAAATTAGGGGATATTCTCTTGTTTCCCCATGTATACAACAAATGGATACAGTAAGTCCCGGAGTGAAGGTATGGCCGTCCATTAAATCCGCCCTAATTACGGATTGACCGCACCCTGAGTCGATGAGTGCCACCGTTAGTCTCCCATTGATGAAAAGTTCCTTCTTGTATTGGGTTTCTTTTCCCCCTGTGAAGAATACCCTCCCCCTAGTAACTCCTATTTCCATAGGTTCAGGTTTTTCAGATTTCAGGGGACAAACCCGGGCGATGTGGCCCCATTCTCCGCAACTAAAACATTGGGGTTGCTGTATATAGGATCTCTCCGCCCCTCATGGTTTTCCTGGGTCCTCTACCAGTCTTCGTCCCAGGGACGAGGGTTGTCCGAGGTTCTGTCTGATGGGGTTAGGCGATGTGCGGGGGAGGGGTGTCTTAAACTCGAGGGAGCGATGGAAGGCACAGGCTAACTCAATGGTAGTGTTCGTATCTGGGCTCGGGTGTTGTTTGATCCAGTTGCGGGTATTGGTAGGTAGGGCATCTAGATATTGCTCCAAGAGGACAACCTCAATAATATCTTCCCTATTAGTCCCTATGGGTCCTAGCCATTTGAGACCCAAATCTTTAATCCGAAAGTATAACGCCCGGGGATTCTCGGAGGGTCCCCACTTGGCTTTCCTGAACCTGACCCGGTAATGTTCTGTGTCAAAGCCCACCCGCTCCAGGATACTTTTTTTGATGTCCTGATAGGGCGTTGTTCCTCCCGGGTTGACCGCTTGATAAGCTGCTTGGAGGATCCCTGTTAACAAAGGAGCAATATACTTGGCCCCATCTATCCTGAGGCCAGGTGGCTGAAGTGGCAACGCGCTCAAAGTTGGTAAAAAAGGCGTCCGGATCTTCGCCTTCCTGATACCTCTGTAAGACTGAGCTGGGTACGTTTGGATGTACCCGGGTGGCCGCAATGGTATCAGTCAGGGTTTTTAATGCATTCTCATGTACCAACTGGTTGTTGGCCATGATAGTGGCCTGGCTTTTGAGAGCGCTTTGTAGTGCCTCCCTTTCCACTTTTGCTTCTTTCTGCTGTTCCTCCCACACAATCTGCAGATGCCTCTGTCCTTCAGCTAATTGCTGCATCATGTCCGCTATTGTGGGAGTACCCTCCATGGTCTCCAGCTATCCTGTCGCCTATTCCAATATCCCACTTCCGACACCACTGTAATGGGTTCTTTATCTCCAGGTGAAAGAGATATTGGAATAACTCGATAGGCGCAGGGTTGAGGGGATAACTGATTTATTTTAGTTCAGTTAAGGCTGACTTTTATCCCTTGTTTTATTTTCACATGGATTGTCCTGTTACATTCACTCAAATCCTTTTTCCTCTTTCAGGGCTCTTGCCGCGGTCCCGGTGTGGTCTGGTCCCGATTTGGAAGTGGTCTTTCCCTGAGGGGGCCACGCCCCTCTGGGGATGCGGCCGGCTGCTCCGTGGTCTCCCGGCTTCTCTTCGGTAGGGGCGGGAGGCGCCTTGGGGTTTTCCTCCTTCTTTCGCGTTTCGCCTCTTGCGTCGGACTTTGCTCCGGCAGTCTTCGGCTCTCTTTGTTCACTCTCCTTCGGTCGCGTTTCTCGAGTCTCCTCCGTCTCACTCCTCGCTCTGCCAGCTGGTCCGTCGTCTCTTTCTTTTGTGGCCGCGACGCCTTCTGCGTCTGACGTCGTACCTCCGAGGCTCTCTTGAGTGCCCCGGGGGTATGTCACCACGGCCTCTGTAGCCGTACTGGAACCGGTGTCGAGAGACGTCCGGTTACACTCTCTCTCTAGATGAGCAGACAGCATCCACCGTTGAAACCCCTGCATAGTATTCTGCAAAACTAGAATCTTGTACTAGCAAAGCTGAGAGGCTTACTTGAGGTTTTTTTTTCTCAACACTGATTCTTTGTGAAGATGACCCCTTGACACAACCACAACTCCTGTGGATTAAAAGCAGCCACAAATACATTTAGAAGACCTGATGGAGTAGTGATCCAGTGACTTCAAGGAAGGTATTAATTCTCCCCCTGAAGAAGGGAGGGTGAATTCCCATCTTCCATTGGTTCTGCATCCAGCACTGAACTGGAGTTGATTGGAGAAACATTAATGTCTCGATCATAGGTAACAACACCCGACCCATATCCTCTGTAATCTCGGCCCAATGAATTGAAGGTCTTGAATAAGATACATTCTAGATTTCTCATTGATCAGAAATGTGGGAGAGGTCAGATTTTTGCAATCAGTCTTGACATCCCTCAAGGCCTGCTCTTGGATGGTGAATGAATCAGTCAGTCGTCTAAATATGGGTGGATTGCTATTCCTTTGACTTGGAGCAAGGCTATCACTGTGGCCAGAACTTCACAAGAACTTTTGGAGACGAATTCAGACCAAAGGGAAGGACCTCGTAATATGACAAAATTGGGAAACAATAGAAATTTGTAATGTAGAGGACACAGCATATGTAGAGATCCTCCAAGTCCAATTTTGCTAGCTAGTCTTCTGACAAGACTGGGGTAAATAGGGACTGCAATGTGCCCACCTTGAAATGTACACTCTCTACCAATAAACCAAAACTCTTCAGATTGGTGATGAGATGAAAGCCTCCTGTAGTCTTTGAAATAGGAAAAGAGGAAAGTACCCACCTGCTCTTTCTTGGGAACAGGAGTGGTGGCTTGTTTATAAAAAAGTGTATGGATCCCCGAAAGCAGGGCTTCTCACTTCTCAAATGACTGGGACCAAGGAGTCACCAACAGTCCAGGATCTAGAGGTAGAGCAGATAATTTGATTCTGTATATTTCTCTTACTATATATAGAACCCAGGAGTCTGAATCTATGTAACATCTAGCATCAGAAGTCTGAATCTATGTGACACCTAGCGTCTGACAAAGTGCTTAACTTTCCCCACTGGGAGAGAGGCACCAAATAAGGTAGAAAAACAGTTGCTCTCCGGAATGATTTGGCTTAAATGAAGAATATGAAGGGGTTTTAGATGATGATCCCCACTGAAATTACTGGTGCCGCATTTTGACTGATTAGAGTTTGGGCAGTGATAGTGATGATAATAAGCCTCTGACTTTCAGACAGGTTCAGAAGAATCAGAAACTTTGATGCCAGAAGTAAAAAGGAGGCCACAGATATTTTTCCTGGACCTGTAGCTAGGAGCCTGCAGTTAGGAGCGAAAGGAAATACTTTGTTTTTTTTGGAAGAATTCTGAAGAATAAAGTCGAAAGGAACAATCTAAGAAGGGTAGACGTAGAATCACGGGCATCTGGAGCTCTTCAGCTTTCCAGTAGTGGGTCCAAGCATGGCTCCTAACTGCAGGCTCCTACAGGTCCAGGAAAAAAATCTGTGGCCTCAAGATGTCAAAGAATGTATCTCTCAAACAATTGTGCTTGCGACTCCAGTTTAGCCGGTAGTTCTACACAATCATTACCTGCCAAAATGGCTAACAAAAGAAATAACGTGCACATCATTGGAATTACAGAATCTACTAACACTGGGAAAATAGAGACTTATGTGTAAACGCTCTTCATAGCGATCTTTAGTCCTGAACAATTGTCACAGCCATTGGTGGTGGAGAGGGCACACCGGTTCCTCATGGCTAATCCACCTCCTGGAGCCCCTCCCTTGCCCAATAATAGCAAAATATCGAGACTGAGACACAGTGCTCAGGCTGGCACATGAGATAACTGGTATCACCTGTCAGAGCAACCACATCACCTTTTTTCCTGATTTTACAGTAGCAGTACAAACTGCCTGTAGGCAGTTCTTACCCATCACAAAGCAGATGCAGAAGACAGAAATTCTTTATGCAATGCTTTACCCAGCATGCCTATGTATATAATGGTTCACAGAAAAAGTTTGTGTCTCCACAAGCAACTAAAGACTATCTCAAGACCATCACCCAGAAGCGCCGTGATCAACGCACAGATGACTCTACCGAGGAGGGCAACTGACTCTGCATTTAAGAGATGGCAAGTCAATATAAAACTTATCCATGGTACTGGAGGCGCTGCGGGTGTACTGGAATCATCTGAGACCTGGCCTACCTATAATTCGTCCTGCTTTACATCTCTGGTACAATTATGACAGCTGGATCAACGTTGTTTCTTCGTCCAGGCCACCTCCGGCCACCTTGAGGAGTGCTGGAACTCTGGTGACCCCACAGAGGGAACACCCTGTATGATACCTATGTGTGATAACCTGTTAAATGAGTTGATCTTTACTCTTCTGTTTTTGTATAGGATTTCTATTTTTTTAGTCTGTGGGATTGTCTTTGGCATGGTTGGGATGCTGAAGTGGGTGGTGGGAGGGTTGTTTGTTTGTTGTTTTGGCAACCACACTAGTCCTGACAATCATCATCTTATTTCTGTACGTTGCACACACTACACTCTGCTCTTAAACACACTGCAAGATCAAGAGTTAGCTTAATGGCTCTACCCTGGGGACAATTAGCTTTCCTAACTTGGAACGTTTGGGATCTTATTAAGCCTTACAAAACTCGACAGGTCCTCTCTCAACTAGACAGGCATCACATACAGCTTGCATTGTTGCAAGACATGCACCTTACATGATACACTGAGCTAGTTGTCAGGTCCATATGGGCAGCTTACAAATTGGCTTCTTCCTATTCCTCATACTCTAGGAGAGTCATGATCTTGATTAAAAAAGGGTACCCTTCACAGAAACGCGCTCTGTATTAGATGAACAGGGCCACTTTGCAATTGCACAGGGCATTCTCGGTGGCACTCCTGCCATTCTGGTTAATACATATGACCCTAATGTAGATGACCCTGGATTTTATATGAGAATTTGGCACCATATTCAGGCCCTACCTCCAATGACTGTTATATGGGGAGGAGACCTTAACACATACTTAGACCTAGTCCTTGATCGGTCAGCTGTAGCGGACTGACATGGTAGGCATTCTGCTAGGATTGTAAGAGACAGTATTGCAGAATATGGCAATGTGGGTGTATGGAGACTCAGGCACTCGACTCAACACAATGGCAAGTTTGTCTCAAGTGCCCACGGACTGTGGTCTCGTTTAAACTATTGGTTAGTCGCACGCGAGGTTAGTGCCTGGGCTACAGACGTTCTTCTTCATTTCCAAGACATTATCAGATTATGCACCTGTGAAACTAGCGCTCTCCATTCCTACTCATGCCCCACCCCTATTTATGTGGCTGTTTCAAGCGACAGCCCTCCTGGACACTGTGTTTCGCGATGGCTTCCACGCCACTATAGTTCAGTACTTTGATAAGAATGTTGGCTCTGTAGAGAGTATGGATAGGTTATGGGAAGCTTTTAAGGTCACAATCAGAGGTGGGTACATAGGCATGCAGGCCGGAGTGCTGCAAGCAATCTGCACCGAATTACAAACTACTGAGAGACAGCTGCAGTCACTACAGAGAAAATACAACATCAATCCTTGTCTTGCCACTTTGGCTGCCTTTTGGGAACACATAATCACCTTTCATGAGCTGGCTGCCCAAGAACTGCACTTCTTAACCAAGTGACACAGAGCTAGGATATGTGGGGAGGGTAGAGTGCAGGGTAACGGTTTAGCTACATAGTTGAGATCACCCAAGGAGAATGCACGTGTTGTACAGATTACCACCCCGAAGGGCAATGGTCACTATGACGCTCCCTCCATGCTCACAGATTTTACTAATTTCTATGCCTTACTGTACAAAACTCACCATTACACTACGGAGGCTGAACTGGGGAGCTATCTCAACGATATAGCGCTGGCGTGGCTGTCCCTAGGATAGCAGACATTTCTGACACAACCTATTCCACCAGAGGAGATTAAAGACGCACACCCCAAAATGGTAAGGCCCCATGTCTGGACGGCCTAACGGGTAAATTCTAGAAGGAATTTGCTGATTTACTAGTGTCACACCTACACTCCCTCTATGAGGAGGCATGTACTAGGCAGATACTACAACCCTCACAAAGGGAGACCCTTATAGTTGCATTGTTGAAGGCGGGTAAGGAGCCGGAGCACTGTGAATAGTACCAACCATTATCCCTAATAAATATTGATGCCAAGACACTGGCCAAGGTATTGGCAACTAGGCTGCAGCCACTGCTTCCCAGCCTGGGAATGCCAGAGGAGTCAGGCTTTGTACCAGCCCGTTCCACCACACACAACTAACATGCCCTGATTGTCTTGTTACATCATCTGAACCCATTGCTGCAAGCGGTGGCAGTCCTAGTGGATGCAGTCAAAGCTTTTGATTCAATCAAATGGGACTACACGTTCATGATTCTGGCCTGTATGGGGATACCTGCAGCATTCCTGTGATGGATTTGATGACTGTATACTAATCCAATGACCCATGTCCATATAAATGGTAACACATCCGGGGAGGTTCCCAGTGTTGCTTAATACAGAAGAGAAGTAAGAGTATCTCTAAGAATGATGGACAGCTCTTTCTCGCTGAAATGCATCTCTAACCACTGATGACCAATAATCATTCAGGAGAGGACAATGAAAAGCTAATTACTTCTGGTCTTCCAGCTTAACATATTCATAAATACAATCGGAACGAAAAGCTACTCTTGGATTGGCGCACATATTATAGTAGAGGATCAGCATCTCCATGAGTTGAAAATTACTCATTCTCCCAGCGAAAAGGGCATCTACTAATAAATGAAATATAATGCAAGTGGAAAAGCATCTCTAATATCATCAGCTAGAGTGCATCCCCTTGAAAGTTACCGCATTTTAATGGATGAGAGTTATCAGCTAAAACGTTCTTCATCATGAAAGACACATCATCTTAGGGGACATTGATCTACATCTCTAAGAATCATTGATGCAAATAACTGGCTATTAGAAAATCTAATAGCACTTGCTTCCATCAGCTTCTTCATACACTTTGCCCACACTAACTGAGGAAATACAGTTTGGTAAAGTCCTCCAGTCTCATGCACCAAAAAAAAAACAACTGGAATACTGCAACTTCGCCATACTAAATCAGACTCTGATGTGCGACAGCAACTTTTGGAAAGTCATTTAGGGCTGCATGCTCGAATATCCAAAACAAAATATCATGGCCGAAATATCAAGGACTAAAATATTGTGCACATAAGTGTATACAGTAGGTATAAATGTACTATTCTTATCTCCAGACCTGCGTTTCTTGGAGATATTTATTGTCATGGTACACATATGTGAAGTTAAGCTTTGTAATCCTATGCATACCTGTGAAAACGTACCTTCATGATATCTTGGTACTATCATTCTATTGGAAGAGCATTGTTAAGCATGATAAGCATCCCTATAAAAGATATAACATCATAAAGGAAACGTAGCTCTGCAAATTCACAGCTAAAACAAGCTTCCTTGTGAAAGATTAATTTCCAGCAGAGTACGGTCCAATATGTAGTCCTGCTGACTTTTGAATTCTGGCTAGTTTCTGAAGATGCGATCTGCTGCACTATTATGGCAAAGAATGCACCTTCTAGTCCAGGAGATCTCTGCCCTTCCAAGCTCCTTCGACAGCATGTGGAAGAGGCCTCCTCTGCTTAAAAAATAGCCACTGGACATCTCCGATTAGGCAAGCTATAGTCTCAAAAAGTGGGACTCTTTTTAGCTAAAGTTATAGAAAAGATTGTAACCATTCAAGTCTGACCATCTTGAATCCACCACAAGCTAAGTGTCTGGTTTTAGATCAAACGGGTACCCCTTGATAGCAGGCCCGTTGGCAGCACTCGGCCTACTAGCCTCCTTCAGTTCCATAGACCGGGAATTCTGGTGCCTGGATTCTGAGTGACTGGATCAATGGAGCATTTAGTTGTGACTTTCTCGATTACCTTTCACCAAGATGAAATATCAGGATGAGATGGACCATCACATTACAACTGTTGGAAGAGCAATGGTTATCTGCATGACTCTGGGAAGTCTGCATCCCTGCCCAGTGATTCCCAAATATCTGGTAGTTTTGGGATTTTCAGCCTCTAAACATACAACCAACATGCATGTGCACACAAGGCGCACTGCGCCACCCTCGATGGGGCTTTGTGCTCTGGAGGCGCAATCCATGTGCACCCTTCTTTACTGTATATGTTTAATTTTAGCTCACTGGGCAGTAGAGGGCTTACAGGGGTGGCAGCAACAAATTACAAAGGCAGAACAGACCTTTTTACCTGACACCTGTCAGAGGAATGAGTGGTTCTTTGTAGTCTACCAGACTCTATGGGGTGGGGAACAGGAGACAGAGGTCCTTTTTGTAGAATAGAGAACATTATTGCCCCCTACCTAATCCACTCTTACCAAGACGTATTACAACAAACAGGTTGGGAGGAGTAAGGAAGCTTCTCCCTTATTTGTAACTTTGATTTAGGCTTCCCCTGACAAGGAGCTCTCAGACCTACTCCACCATTCTGCTAACACCAGAGAGCAAACACTATAGCTTGACTAGTCTGAAAGGAATATATAAAAGCAAAAACAGGTCCTAGAACTGGACCTTTACAATTCACAAACTCTATTGGAAATGTGGCTTAATTATGGGGCAGAAATAAGTCGAGCAGAGACCAAGAAAATCTCCTCTGTGCCCCTGGGTTAAGATCACCTGCTGCCAACTCCCTTTTCAGCTTCCATGACAAGAACCTAGGAGTTCTGAACCCTGCCAGGGAGATAGCTGCCTTGAAACTACCTTGAGGAAAGAGCTGAGTGACTGTGGAGTAGGGCTGCACGTGCCCATGCAGAAAGGAGAAGCTGCCTAGAAGAAGAGGACTTCACGGAACTGTGGCAAAGGGAAGGATCTGCACTACCAGGCCGTGCAGTGAGACACTGCCACTCCTGTATCATGACTAGAGGAAGAAGTGTCACTATACAACAGGAAACCAAGAAGCTGCCTGGTGATTAAGATCCAGCTGCCTGGCACACAATTCACAAAATCCACTTCAAGGACACCTCACACTAGCATGCATTTGCTGGATTGGAATGACAATGACAGAGGTATGATGGAGAAGCTGCAGTGCAGAAGGCAGCAGGTGCAAAAAAGGAGAGGGACCTCCCTCTCCACTATTTAAAAGAAGTAGTGAGGCCTGGTGAGATGGTGTCTCAAATCAGTCCCTCTGACAACTAACCTAGTGATCCTGGAAGGAACATTTATGCCTCACAGCCTTTGAAGCCACTGGCAGCCCAGCCTACAAGTCCTGTCTATAGGATAGTGCAGACGAGCGGTGAGGTGGAGTCCGTTGCATGCATAGAGTCCATCGCAGACCACTAGGATGTATGCATACCAGTACTTCGCTGGACAGAGTGGAGCTGGAGTGACGGAGAAATAGGTCTGGAACTGGGTCTATTATGCCTTAAGAGATGCACTGGGCTCCAAGAGTTGTGAGTGAAGAGGTAGGCAGAGATAACAAGACCCTAAGACCCTAGATAAATGATCGTAGGACAAATATAAGTGCATTCAGAAAATCAGGATGTCACCTCCTGTTGCGACGTGAATGTGTCTGTGTGTGTGTGTGTGTGTGTATATATATATATATATATATATATATATATATATATATATATATATATATATAGGAGAGCATGAGAGGTAGCAACAGAGAGAGAGAGAGACTGCACCTGCACAAAGACCTTTTTGTGCCAGTATTTGCTGTGTGCGTCGTGCACATCAGGACTGGTTGTGCAGGGGTAGAGTGTACTGAACAGAACCTTGGTATAAAAAAAAAATAGATATCTGAAATCATTTTGAGGTGCTGGAATTCCTGAGATGACCTGTTGTCTCTAGTCTGCACTATGGGTAAACGGAAGCAAAAGCAAACCTAAATATTCTTTGACTCTAGGAGATCACTAAAAGCCATAAAAAGGGGAAGGCAAACTGCAGACACATCAGCCGACTTTGGCAGTGATATATATAAAAAAAAAAAAAGTCTCTACACCAATCTTGGGAAAAATTGATTCACTGACTTTGTGGATAGATCATATGAAAAAAAGGGACTGGATAAACAAGTTATCATCATAAACACCCCAGAATGCCATTTATCTGACGCAATAGACGATGATAACGTGCAGTGGAAAATATGCTCCAGGTAATCAGCACCAAGAATGATTATATTGCACCTAGACGCTGATGCAATCATTTGTGCATAACGGGGGTACCAGACTCCTCCAAAAGGAACCGTTTTTGCAATATCTCCTGCTTGACCTGTTCGAAGATCTTGACAATGTTTGTAGTTGGAGGATCACACTGCACTCAGTCACCGAGTCCAGCCTCAGAAGCTCCCCGAAGCCTACAGTAGGGTGCCTAGACAACTGTTGAATCGAGATGCCTCCCATGCACTGGCTAAAGTGAAAGTGGAAGTCATCTTTAAGAGTATGAAGCTCTTTATCGATCCTGATGTCAACCTAATGGTACAAAATTGAGAAACTTGTTTGTCAGTATTAAAAAGAAGCTGAAACAACAAAAATTAGACTATACCCAGCTCATCTGAAATTCACATTTGAAGGGAGGGCGCAAATATTTGGTGATCCGGGAGTATTCAGTCTGCTGATGTACCCTGGTCTCTTGAAGATGCGGAATTAATCCAATCCCTGCAGGACAGGCTCTGCATCAACATATTGATATGACTTTGCTTCCTCGAATGAATGTGTAGATGTGTGGTACAGTTTTGAAGGTGCACTGCAGTTACACAGGCCATGGCATTCCAATCAAGAGCTCACGGTAAAGGAATGAACTTCACATTTTGCTACCACCCACTGTGTTATGACTATGAGATTTATCACCCTTGAGCCCATCATTGATACATACGATGAACACATACGATGAACACGGCACAGACTATTATATAAGGTAACAGAGCTGCTTAGAGCTCCTGACGAGGCCTTTCGCTCCAGTATATAAATGTACTCACTTAGTTGGAGAATGCCAGATGATGAGACAACATGAGGTCTAATTGACTTCAATGTACTCACTGATGACACGCGGGCGCTACCGTCTGTACCACCCACAGCTTGCAAAGGGGGCTTGCCTTGGAAGTGTGCGATCTCAACAGACTAAGGGTCATGTGGCCCCCCCAATTGAATGAAGGTAGGGCCCTGGGAGATGGGGTCCCAGGGGCCGAGATCAGCCCAGGGAGAGAGGCGGCACTGTACACCATAAGGGATAAGGAGAATGCTGAAACCGTGAGGGATTTTTGAACCCCGGTGAATTTTTATCCCACAGTGGGCTGAAGGTCGACTGTGTCAAATAATTTTCCACTGCCACAGTCTCACATTCACGGGCCTGCTCAATTTAACACTGGTAAACAACTAATATTCCCTCATCCTAAATGGGGATAGTGCATAGTAGTGATAGAAAAGCTAGTGTTGGTTTATGAGTGCTTGAATAAGGGTGGTAATGTGTGGCTGGAATTGGACGCCCAGTGCAGATACTGCAATGTTTCGGTTCCTAAATAGTTTCAAATAATCTTTAAATTTGCTACATTTAATCTTGAATTTTGCTACATTTAATCTTTTCTTATCCCGGTTTGTTGAGGTAGGGGATTTCACTGAGTATTGTTGATCTCAGCATAGGAAGGACGTGGGGGAGGGTATATGGTGTACCGCAAGTCATCATTACACATATCTTTGCAAGGCTCGATGTCTGAATCCAGGGAGCTGGCTAACAAAAACGCAGATGAGACTTGCTGGACATGGTGACAGCCATTCAGAAACCATACCCTAAGACTTGGAATATTAGAGCACTCACAATGCATGCAAAGCAAGTGGTTTACGTGAACATACTCGGAATTAACACTGCACTCCCGCAGGAGATGAATGTATCCCCTAGTCGAGGAGTGGGGTTCGTTTGTGCTTGGGGAACGCACAGATACTTCTCCTCCTCTAGGTCTCACTCCTGTTTAGCAGCTATACTTACCCGTGGAGGACTCCCATTTAAACATATTCAAACGAAGGCAGGTACTAAAGGGCAGTACCTCATAGTTCAAGGAGCGATATATGGTACACATCACTTTCTTTAAATAATACTCATGTGCGTAAGGTAGATGACCTAGCCTTCTTTGCAAGGGTGATGGCTATGTACATGGTAATCACGTATTCCTCCTCAGTTCACCATACGGTGCCTCACATTACCTATGCGTTATCTCACTATTCACTGGTGAGTCAGACACTGGCCCTCAGTACACTTTGCGCGCAGCAAAACACCTGTATGGAGTGTTAAAAGCTGGGGGCAGCCGGCCATTCAGGAATATGTCCACCAGAATGCTGGGTCTGTGTCTAGGCCAGGTAAAGTCTGAAGACTTATGGCTACTATTAGAGGAATAGGTATCACTGACATGCAGGGATACATCGCGCGATACATGACATGCCTGATGGCGATGCCCCTGAACAACAGGAGGAAGTTGCAATATTATACAGAGGGGCAGGCCTGCAAAACACAATGAGAAATGGTTGGAAATTCGAAAGGTGGTCATATGTGGAGTCTAATTTATTAACAAGTATACCACTGTCAGTTGTTTTGGTGAAGGTGATTGCCCTGGTAGAACACTGGGAGGACTACTACACCCTTAGGAGGCAGCTATGGACCTAGTGGAAATCCTAGGACATTCTGAGTCGTTAGAGACACCCCGGTTACCTGAGGTATTTATGAATTATTATTCCTGCTCTCCTCATCCAAAACAGAGATATCTCAGTCTTGCTTGATAAAATAGTTATGGCCTGCCTGGAAGACAGTGAGTGAGAGAGCCACTAGGACAGGCTATCACAGAGAAAGCAATCGTAAATGCAATTAGACCCTTGCCGAGCAGAAAGATGCCAGAAAATGAGGCACTGCCAACCAACATCAGCCTCACATCTTCCGGCCATGTATGAGAAGGTGCAGAGAGGTGAGATGCTCCTTTTCGCACTACTGCAAACAATCTTTGTACCTCTCTGTGATTTTGCATCAGCTATATCTAGAACTTAAAGTTGAGCAGTTTTCTTAGATGATGCGAAGACTATTGAGTCCCTGAAGTGGACATTCATGTTTGTGGTGCTCCAAAGAGTTTACGGGGGGAACATTTTATGTTGGATATACTTACCCTCCTCTGCGCCGAGGGCCTGTATTAAAATAAATTATGCCCTATTACTCTTCATTCCAATAGCTAGAGGTTCTCGCCAGAGCAACCCTATTGGAGACCAAGTATTTATTTCAATTTGAGTTTGGGGGGGGGGGGGTAAAAGAACGGGTGGGGTCAGGGTGGGTTATATCTAGAGTGTGCGACGGGTGGCCGAAGGGCGGGTATTTTTTTATATATTTGGGCTGGTGGGAGAGGCAGTGGAAGGGTAAAAGAGCAAGTGGTGTCAGTGGGGGACAGGCCAGAGGCACGTGTTTTTTCAGTGTTAGAGGAGGGTGTAAATGTAGAGGATTATCGGTGTTGGTGTCAGTAGTAGGAGGCCAGATTTTTTAATAGTTAATATTTTGATAGTGCACCACTTTTTAAATATATCACAAACATTGAATGACGTCACATTGTTGTCTTCATTTTATTCAACTTTTCTTACAACAAGTTCATAAAAACATCAGCCAACGCGTTTCGTCCTCAACATAGGAATTCTTCAGAGCTTTTATGTTTATGACTTTTCATGACAATCACCATCATCGTTGTTAGAATCACACATATCCATATGGTGTGGCCCAAAAACGTCCGACTCCTCTGCAAATTTGAATAAGACCGCGTCTATACACGACCGTAGCGTTACACGCAGAAACAGCAGACAATTAATTGACTATATTTCTGTAAGTTACCCTCATACCTTTAAGTACAGTAGTGTGCTGTATGTTCAAGTAAGTACTTTTTTCTTTTAAGCAGAAGCACTGGAAGAACAATAGTTATTATATGTCTCGTTGAATGATAAGCCTCTACCTCGTATGAACTCCCTGAGCAGGCCTTTGATGCCTCAAATTTGTCAGGACAGCAGTGGTAAAATGCTCTTACTGTTACAGTTTCCGTCCAGTGACCCATTTTTGCACAGGGACTCCTGAAAATGTTCCCACAACCACATGTGAAATACCGTAGGGGCCGCTCTTTTCCCCAATCCTGTTTAATATTATTAGGCAGCTGTTAAACATCGGTACATCTGTTGCTGGCGAAGAATGAGAATGGGTGTATGGCGATGGAATCAGAGAATTTTAATTGAAAGTTAGCAATGCTTTCAAATCCACAAAGTTAAGAGCTAGATAGCTAAAATGTAATATTGGGTGCAGTTTACATATGACGCACTATTCCCCATTGAAATCAGGTTAACACTGTCACCAAGAGCTGCACCTACCTAGGCACATAGTGAATAATATAAGACCATTGTTAGATGATAAAGCAAGAATAACCCCAGCATGATCAATCATCGACTCAAAAACTGACTATGTCAGCCTCTGTTCTTGGTGGCCACAAGAAAAGGAATCAATAGATTACAAACCCTAGACGAACACGATGCCAGAACAGTTTATGAAGCTCCTGAATTTGCTCATGTGACCCTCATAGTCTGACTCCTTCGATGGTTCCCAGTTCAGCCTAGAACAGAATTCAGCGTTTTGTTAGCTATGCACGAATGTGTTCACGGAAAAGGCCAGACACCATGGACAAGCTCAGTGTTTTGGTATTCCCCCACTCCGAACACCTATGACGGGCTGGGGCTAATTTGACTTCTAATCATCATCGGCACCTGGGTGCACGACCCATAATGACTGGCAGTTCCAAGTTATGGAACTCATACCATTTGGGCATTAGATTAACCATCATTTCAGCTCCACTCAGAGCAAATCTAAAAGCTCATCTATATTCCGCTTTTTAAACACTTCTGTTGCTTAACTACCAGATACCTTCAGATTCACAGCACTGTTGGAAGGTTTTCATGGTCGCTTGAGGAAGCATTGGCTACATGAGCCTCTACATAAAAGATACAACTTTGTAATCAAAAGCGTCAATAAGGATGGTGATAATTAAATATGTATGGCCCATGGATAAAACATAACTATACATAAACCGACTATACAGAAAAAATCCAAAAATAAAGCAATTATGGCCTGAAACGAGATCAAGGAAACATAATTTTGATGGCAGATCATCTCTAATATAATCAGATAACATACGCATCTCAGAGAAAAATAAATTGCCCAGCTGGAAGAGCATATTTAAGAAGCATCAGTTAAAATGAGCACCCATTTCGGTTTGGTTCATAAACTTTATTCAGAATATTCAAAATAGCCATTAAAGTACATATAAAACGTTAAGATCAATCAAGTCATAAAAATCATTCTCATACAGAAATATAAAACATTCATAATAATAAATAAAATATTCCTAAAAGACTCATGATATCCATGTATTTCATGCAAAGTTCTATGCACAGTTACCAGCTAATGCATAATACTTTTCAGCACATAAATAGCTTTTGAAATATAAAGTGAAACATTATGACACAAAAAGGGTCATTTAGAGCAAGTAAAAACGTTCATAGCAACTTGATGGGTTCAGATATTCTGGGCAACAAGGGGGGGGTTAAGATAAAAAACACCTGTAATACACATAATATTTATAGAAACATAAAGGGGGTGATTCTTACTTTAGCGGGAACCGCCGAATGACCGCACCGCGGTCAGAAGACCGCGGCGGCCATTCTGGCTTTCCCTCTGGGCCGGCGGGCGACCGCCAGAAGGTCGCCCACCAGCCCAGCGGGAAACCCACTTCAACGAGGATGCTGGCTCCGAATGGAGCTGGCGGAGTCGAAGGGGTGCGACGGGTGCAGTGGCACCCGTCGCGATTTTCAGTGTCTGCAAAGCAGACACTGAAAATCTTTATGGGGCCCTGTTAGGGGGCCCCTGCACTGCCCATGCCAGTGGCATGGGCAGTGCAGGGGCCCCCAGGGGCCCCACGACACCCGTTACCGCCAGGGGGTCGGAATCCCCATGGCGGCGCTGCAAGCAGCGCCGCCGTGGAGGATTCCCTGGGGCAGCGGGAAACCGGCGGGACACCGCCGGTTTCCCGTTTCTGACCGCGGCTTTACCGCTGCGGTCAGAATGCCCCCGGAAGCACCGCCAGCCTGTTGGCGGTGCTTCCTCTGTCACCTGCCCTGGCGGTCTATGACCGCCAGGGTAGAAATGACCTCCAAAGTGCATTATGCTTTGTTTACTAAACTCACCACACGGGCATGAAACCGTATCCAGTGGAAAAACCTGGTCTTAGGGAACGCCACTAAATGGTGCACAACACGACAAAAGGACATACATTTCTTTACTTTGGGGCCACAGGTCATTGTAAAGGTTTTAGTTTTATTAATCACCATCCCTTTGGATGTCATAAATTCCTCAAATGCATTCATTCATTTCTGCAAGCCCATCGGAGTCCTAGATAACAGGACGTCATCATCAGCATATATCAACACGGGTGTAGGGCACCCTGCCGCACTGGGTGCATCAGCCTGAAAGGATTGCTAAAAATGATTCACCTTGTTAATAGAGAAAATAAAAGGGGAGCTATGACACAATCTTGACAGATGCCTCTCCTCACTTCAAAAGGTGGTGTACATTCACCCGTTGGGCCAAAATGAACTTTACACAATACATTTTCATAAAGATGTCCAAAAGGACAATAATTTCCCTTGGGGTACCAAGATTAGACAATGTAGACCAGAGAAAGGTAGGATCAAGAAGATCAAAGGCACGGCCTAGGTCTACAAAACAAAGGCACAAAGCCCCTGTTATACTTCCCAATTATTAAGTCCAAGTTTACACACAGCTCGGTGGTACCCTGGCCCTTTCTAAAACCATATTGGGTAGGGGAAAGAATATAATTCACCCATTCTCTTGTGCCCACTCTTCCAGCCTTATCAACAGAATCCTACCTAGCACCTTCACAGGAAGTCAAAAGTGAGATTGGGCGGTAGTTTTTGGGATCTGATTTTTCCCCTTTTTTATAAATAGGGATATTTATTGAAAATCTACATAAAGATGGAATCCCACCAGCCGCTGCAATATTAAACACCCTTGTAAGGATAGGACCCCACAAGTTAGTAGCTGATTTAAATTCGTCTACCAAACCCCGTCAGGACCAGGGACCCTGCCTCTAGCACTCTCATGGAGAGCTAGAAGCACTTCATCAATAGAACTTTTCAGGGGAATGGGGTTCCTATTCCTCAACTCATTATCTCCATCTTGACCACAGGCCATACTATTTTGCTTAAAAATGTCAAAGAAATGGTCCACCCATGCAATACAGGGTACAAAAGAACAAATCACAAGGGCTGCCCCATTGGTTAAGAAAGGTGCTGTCTCCCAAAACAGCTTATTATCATTCCTTTCCACAGCCAGAGACAATTTTGCATATGCTTCCTCCTGGAGTGCCTTCTTCCTTATCTTCAGAGCTTCGCTGTACTTTGCATGGAGGGATTCAATTACCACTAGGTCTCTTGGAATACTACAGATTGCAAGTTTTAGCTCCCCGTATTCTTTGGTACATGCCTGGTCAAGCATCTGCTTAAAAATATATATCATCCTTAAGAAAGAATATCTAAGAATCATTAGATAACCAAAGAATCTCTATGAATAAAACATATACCAACCTACTTGAAGAGCTGCTTGTAGAGGTGATGGTTCCTAATCCTTTTTGCAAGTACCTCCAAGAGTAAATGGCTATTCTTCCTTCAGAGAGTACATCTAACAATAATGGATCACACATTACAACAAGACCACCTCGAGTCTCAAGGAACTCCATCTCCAAGATGGAAAGTGAACCATCACTCATGAGGCTCAACAAGCAGTCTCCCCGGACTAGTATCCACCAGGATCAATGAAACATCTTTTCCTCCAGGTCAGCATCTCCCAGCCTGAATAACTACTTATGTTCTATGGGAGTATTTTTGATAATTAAAGAAAATTGACCTTACAACTCTTTATTTCCATGACCACTTGTCCACCAGGAGTAATTCTCCATGAGTCGCCCTTCACTCAGTCAGCGAAATAAAGTCAAAGGAAATTAATTATACTCACACTTATTAGCAATTATTTTGAGGATATCACACACCATTTATCATCTAGTGAAAAACCTTTGAAAATCACAGAACATTTATGTTCCAAGAAAATATTTCAAAGGGTTTAGTATTGCTAATTCCACAGGGGCAATCAGTCACTTAACACTCCTGAAACTCCAGAACGTTTCTCCTGCAGCCAGTGAATACTCATCCTCCACTGCAGCTTTTCCAGGACCCAGTGACTATCCATCATCCAGAACGTCTAAGACCACTGATCCTGCAGAAGAGCAACCCCAAGACTCAGATACTTCTTTTCCTTCAGAAGAGCATGTTCAAGGAAAAGCTTGTACAGGAAAGCTTCTTTAGCAATCAGTACTCATCCTCCAAAACAGCACCTCCTACAGTCAAAGAATATTCTTGTAAGAAAGCTTCTCCAGCAGTCAATACTCAGCTAGCCATGGATCCTCTCAAAGACTCAACAGCGACTTATCACCAGGAAGAGCATATCCAAGAAAGTAGGGCCAATCATTCTCCAGAAAACCATCTCGTACAGTTACTAAGTGTTGTTGTAAGAAAGCTTCCCCGGCAGTCAGTAGGCATCCTTCAGCAGAGCCTGTACATAACTCAATGACTACTCATTCTCCAGGAGACCATCTCTAAGAGCCAATGTTCACTCATCCTCCAGAGGATCATTTCCTTCAATCACCGACTGTTCTTGTTAAAACGCTTCTCCATCATTCAATTAGTACTCATCCTGTAAAAGAGCAAGAAAGCTTCTCCAGAAGCCAACACTCCTTCTGCCATAGAGCCCCTCCAAGACACAACAACTCATCATCTAGCAGAGCACATCAAAGAGCCAAGGATCACTCATTCCCTAGTAGGGAATCACCTACAGTCAAACAGTATTCTTGGAGGAAAGTTTCTAAAGGGGTCAAAACTCAGCCTGCCATAGACTCTCTCCAAGACACAACAGCTACTTATCATGTCTGTTATACTATCTGCCTGTCTTATTACAAGTACCTTAGGCTACAACAAATTTGTGATAAAGGGAACAGGATATCCACCATGTTGTGACTAAGTAGCCCGTCCATCAAACTCTAAATCAGGTCCTATATTTTACAAGTATATTTTTGGGAGTTATGTTGATTTGCAAGGTGTGCTATTACCCAGGAGGGTAATCTGGCATTGTATGGTTGAGAGTCCGCCCATGCCTATGGCAGCCAGAGTAGCTATGCGAAGAGCCAGGTCTTCAGCTCCGTGTGGAACTCAAGAAGTGAGGGGTAGGTTTTGATGTGTAAAGGCAGGTCATTCCAAGCTTTAGGAGCAATGAAGGAGACGGCTCGACCCCCAGATCTGTTTTTCCATATGTGCGGGATGTGTACCAGTTGGAGTTCGACCAAGAGGAGGTGTCTGGAACATTTGTGGGAGCAAACGCAATTGTTCAGGCACTCAGGGCCTGAGTTATGTAGTGTCTTGAGAGTGTGGGTCAGAAGTTTAAATTGTGCTCATTGGTCTATGGGTAGCCAGGGTAGCTCCTTGAAGGGAGGTGCTATGTGTGCACAATGAGGGAGGTTGTAAGTGATTCTGCCACCAAGTTGTGAATGGTCTGCAGCATCCTGATGGATTGCTTATTTATCCCAAAAGAGTGTGCTCCCATAGTCCAGCTTACCAGTGAATAGGGCATGGGTGGCGGTTGCCCAGGTGTTGGTAGTGAGCCACTTGAAAATACTCCTCAGCGTCTTGTGTGCGTGGAAGCATGAGGTAGTCACAGCACTAACTTGGAGGGTCATGGCAAGTTTCCTTGCATGGGAGATGGGGGGGACAGTATGCCCTAGCTTGGATAGCCACCAAGTAGTGTCCCATGGTGAGGAGCTTTGCCCGAAGATCACAACTTCAGTCTTGTTGGTGTTCGCCTTCAGACAGTTGGACTTCATACAGTAGCTGATTTCGTTCATGCATACTGTGATGTCAGATGTTAGGTGTCTTTTCCATGAGAGAAAAGATAAGTTATGTGTCATCAGTGTAGAAAATACCCTGAAGTTGTCAGAGCATATAATGATGGCTAGCAGGATCATGTAAGTGTCACAGAGGCTCAGGCACAGGACTCTGCAGATGAGATCACAGTTGTCTGTGGTGAATGGAGCCAGGTTGACTAACTGGGTGTCCTACCAGTCAGGAAGGAGCAAATCCGGCAGAGTGCGGCCCTTGGACTATGAGGTCATGCAGGAAGTGGACATAGATTGAGTGGGAGTGCATGAAACACACTGCAGAGAGGTCCTGGGGAATAATAGCTGCCTGGTCTCCCCTGTCTAAGGTATTGTGGATGTCACCTGTTTTGGTGCTTGGTTCTGAATCAGAATTGAGAGATGTTGAAGATTTGGTGGTCAATGAGGTATTGTATAAGGCATTTATTGATGATTTTCTTCAATACCTTGGCCAGATACTGGAGAAGAGAGGACAGTCTGTAGTTAGTGAGTGTACCAGGGTGCTCAGAGGGTTTTCCAGCAAGGGGGGGACTGTGATGTGATTCCATGTGTTTGGGAAGATTGCTGAGGAGATGGAAGTGTTCAGATTGTGTGTGAGAAGGTGCTGATGGGTAGGAGTCCTCTGGATTAGGGGTGATGGGACAGTGGTCCAACGGGCACCAGAGTGGATGACTGCATGGTGGTGGCAGTTTTGTCTGGGTTAATGGTGGGCCAAGAGGTGAGTGTAGGTTCTTTGGATAAGGTCAGAAGTCAATTGGTGAAGTCAGTCAGTTCCTGTTGTGGGTGAAAGTTGCTGTAGATGGTGTTGATTTTGTTAGTGAAGAATAAGGAGAGATTGTTGCAGATGTCTTGTGAGGGGTGACTAAGGTGGAGGTGACTGCTGGAGAATTGAAGTCTTGTACAATGTTGAAGATTTCCTTGATTCTGTTAATACTGGTGTTGATGCCGTCCACTAAACAGGTGCTTTTGGGGGTCTGGATCAGTTGATTGTGGCATCCATCTCAGGGCCGACTTGAGGTGTTCCTGTGTCCTGATACCTGCTATCTAGAGTTTTTACAGCTGAACAGTGAGGCAAAGGCAGAAGGATGTCCTTGCATCTTTAAGCTGTTCTCAGTATGTGTCTACAATAAAAAATAAAAAAATAATAAACAAAGCAACCAGCTCTGCACCAGACCATATGTGCAGATTTGGGCCAGTTATGTGTCAGTCCAAAAGTGAACAGACATCGCAATGTGCACGTGAGCATGAGACCCAAAAAGAAAAAGGCTGGTGATAAATGAGCTGGTTTTATACTGCCTTGTTTGACAATTTGTCTAACAGGTCTGTAATACCAGATTACAATAGTAAACCCAGATCGGAAAGAGGTGCTGTGTGGATATGAAGACATAAAGTCACCCTACTTAAGCTTTTAGAAACAGCCCAAAACCTGAGAATTTTTTTTTTTAATTGACTATAGCATTTTGCATAGAGCGAATAAAATTTTCAGACTATCCCTCTGAGGGATCCAATACTTTTTCTGATTAACGTTACAACAAGTATTAGGCAACAGAGCTTTGCATGCTGTGACATTTAGGCTGAAACATGCAATTGGATTAAGATGCAGAACCCTATGCATTGTTGGTGAAAATCCAAACCTGACTAAAAGTGCCTCAGATGTAATGATACCACGAGCAGCCATGCATTCCTAAGTAGGTCATGTAGACCACTGCCGCAAGTCAATCTACCATGCGGCTTGTGTTCTTCCTGCTATGGAAAGGCTGACAGACACCAAAGGAAGTGTTGTTCTAGCAAATCAATATTAAGAGGTGGGTCAGTGGCCAACCTTGGCTCTAAGACCCAAAGCATGACCCACAGCCATCACAATATTTGGCGTGTAAATCGTGCAACAAATGTCCTGTAAAAAAAAATATATATAGGAAAGATTTTTCATAACTAAAAACAAAATCATATTCCTTTGACTTGCGGGACAGTTTCACTTTGGTACACTAGAGTATATCAATGCATTGAATGCCATTTATTAGGATGATTCTTAAACATTAACTTAGAAACATTCAATAACGCTACCCCTCCCCTAACAAAGAAGGATGAGTAAACTTAGAGAAAAATCAGTTGTCCTGTGCCCATTAGATATATCTATATTGATAGTAAAGACCGAGCAAAATTACCATATATCAAAGCTGATACAAGAGAGGACTTAATACATTGTGCTTCCTGAACAGACTTACTTGAAAATACTTTCAAATGTCATTGTCAAGGAAAAGGAGGCATAATCAAGTAAATGACTAGTATTACACAATTTGATCAAGCTAGTAAGCCAGAACTAAACTCGGGTTTCCTGATCACAAATAGTACATTTCAGTCACTGGATGGATATTGCCTCTAAGCCATTCTGTTCATCATACCTGATGCTGTGCAGCATGGCTAAAGAAAATACATTTTAAAAAGTACTATAAAACGTGCACTTTTTTTTGCACGAGTGTGGGACAAGCAGTGGCGGGAAGACGAGGAAATAGCTGGAACACACATGACCTGCCTTGAAGTGCTCAAACACAAGAAAAACAAGCATTTGCAATGCAATGGGTCTCACATATGCTCGAGTTAGTCATTAGTGTTGTAAACTCCTAACCGGACTTTTCTTGTCATACAAATTGAAAACGAAAAGTAATACAGTTTCACATAAGTGAGCTGATTCAAAGCGCCATGCATCAGCGTGAAGCAGCACAAAGGGAAAAATAAGTTCTCTCCCAGTCAAACGTATTGGCAAAAGTATCCATGTAACAGGGGCGATGCCCAAGGCGGTAACTAAACTGTCCCAAGGAGGGACAAACGTAAAGCCTTTACCAACGAAAATAAAGGATTTTTGAAGGACAAGCCCATGAAGGAGTAATAGTGATGGGCGTCCTTGAAAGCCCAGATACACAACAACAGCAGCGCTTGCGCGCTGCTATGCTCAACCTAAAAAGAAGGTCCCTAAAAGTGGCAGTGAAATAGCACGTGAAAAGGAAATACTTCAGAGGGAGGGCAGATACAAGAGAATCAATCCATCCAATAAGAAGCAACCAAATAAGAGTGAAAGGAAAGCCAACCAATAGTAAACAATGGGGGCTCCAAACTCCCTAAAAAACGTTCTTGATAAGCCCACAACATGTCTCGCAACATACAGCGCAGGCTTGCTCCACCTAAGAAGAACCAATTTTATTTAACATTGTGGCTTCCCTCGTCTTAGCAAGAATTACCCGAGGAGATGCTCAGCATCTCAGTGGACGTAATTACACGAAATAGGAAATCAGAGGTATCGTCCTTGTCCGGCCACGTTCACACCTGTCTGCTATGCCTACAAGATCAGCCCGTCTACAATACACCGTTCCCTCCGCGCAGGTGAGAGCGCCGAACTGAAGCCATCTTAAGGCTCGTGGCGTTCTCAGCGAGAGCGTTCACTCGATATTCGCACTGGGCCTGAGCAAGATCTGCCTGGATGCCTGTCAGGTGTGGTTTGCTTTTCCAGGACGGTGTCTTCTGGCACTCGTTACCTTGCATTTACTATAGGAAACCACAGGTACGATGTAAAAAGTATAAAAAAGTGGTGGAGGCGAATAATTCACAAGAGACACCGAGGAAACTTGGGATCTCTAGAAAGAATGCCATTCCCCCAGTCAAGCCTCTGTGGTAACGTGTAACTAGAGCACACAGGATGCACCTCTGCTGCAGGGGAAGTCATTTGCATACAAAAATAACATTCGCGTGTCATGTAAGTAACGGTTCTTGAGTCATACTGGGAGTCTGTTCAGGGAGGTCTTGTGAACGTCTGGGGCAGGGCAAAGCTCGGATTTTAAACTGGCCCCGTCCGCTGCGGGATCCTCCAGACCTGTTATTGACTGCGCATTGAGGGTGCGCGGCGGCCTGCACTGTAAGGCATAGATACACCCAAGACAGTGATTAATTTGAGCCGGTGAGGGGAACCGGCACATATTTTTCTGCATCAGACATTTACTGCGAGCAAAAGACACATATGGGGAAAAACAGGAAGAGAAAACCGAGAAAGCGTCACAAAGACAGAAAGCTGCAAGAGTGAGCTCGAGGGGCAGGGAGTGGCTTTAAATTGATTAAAGAGGCCCGTTATGGCGTTAGGATGACGCAGTTTCCGTGCTCATACATTTAATTACAAGCGCTGCGAGTTTCAAAAGTGAGCTTTGGGCACCGGCACGTTTTTATTTACAAAATAAGCACTGACTATAGCGCACGAAAAAAATACCTTGGACTGGATGAGCTGGTCACACCTCGCAGGAGACAATTTATGATTCCTGCTTCTAGCTTGCGTCTCTTTTATTATGATGTTAACACCATGACTGCAAAATACACGCAGAGCTATATACGCTTCTCACAGCAGACAAGGGCCACATTGGCATTTTTAACAAGTCATTATAAATGTTGGATTGCGTGTCACAAAGTCCAAGAAGCTGGTGGCTAAAAGCCACCGTTTACTGAGGGTGAGCAGGACTCTAGGTACCATAATGCAAAGTGCTGCAAGCCTGGAAAACACAGCTGGCAGAGACATAGCGTCACTAGACCCCAACCGAAGTCTATAAACACATAAAACATGTGTGACCTGCCTCAATCAACCAAGGCCAGCAGCAGACAAGGCTTTGTGCTATATGGCACACATCAGTGCAGCACTACAAGTACCACAATACAATGTGATGAGAGAGAAAAAAAAAAAACTGTCGCACGCTACACGGGTCACCTTGACAACTATGAATACAGTGCTATGCACTGGGCCCTCCATTTATAGGAGACCATGGCGCAAAAAAAAAAAAAAAAAAAACAACAAAGAAACTGCTGGGACTCTTCTTTAACTGCTCACCTTCCTACAAGCACTTAAAACCATTTGGAAATGTTACTTTGAGAGGCCGAGTACCTTGTTTTTAGCCCGGATTTATATAAAGTGGGCTTATGTGAGTAATACTACTATCAATGACCAGGGTTATGCCATACAACAGAAATGTGTGTCTTGGCGCATACCCTACAGAATGTTCTGGTGGTAATTGTATCATCATCCTTAGAAGCAACATCCGTTCCTAGTTTTTTGCAGAATTGAAGCTTAAATTAATTTTGCAGGGTCGCAAACTTGTGGCATTTCTTTTATTTGTAGATTTTAGCATTAGGTGTAAAATGAAATGTGATATCACACACCAGCATTGAACTTGTGGCTTGTGACCTACACCAGATATCTGCAGCAACCAACTGAGCAACCTTCCACGATGCAAACTTGTAACCTGCAGATTCGGCACAATGTCCTCCAGCAGCAACATTAAACTCGAATGTATTTTACAAGTATTAGAAGATATCTCAATTCACATCTCTTCAGTAGGTGTCTTAATCCACGGAGCGACATTATTAAGCGTGCCAATGAAAGACCTTATTTCAAAGATGACACCCGAAAAGTAAATATGAATACTATGATTACTTAGCGCTTCCTAGACTTTTACACGTACTTTGTTAGTTACATGACTGCTAACCCCTGGGAAAATGGTGCTACAAATTGGTAAATATTAGGGCGTTTACAGATTGCAGATATTCTCTTCGTAAACAAAGCTATATTTATACATTTAGGGGTTCAGGATTCCATTCCACAATTATGATTCTCTGTTATTTTCATAAGTCCCACCTCTTAAGAAAGAGCCTTACTAACGTTTCGTTCCAATTACAGCAGAGCCGTTTTAAGTGCAGGACTACAAACACCAGAATGCAACGTGATACAAGTTAAAAAGCCAAGTCTGTGACATACAGCCCCTAAACAGCTGCAAATGCAGCACTACAAACCCCAGTGTGTAACTTGATGTGGTTTAAAAAAAAAAAAAAAATCTGTGACACAACTACAACTGCAACGTTACAAGTAGCATATATACCGCAGCGGAAAGTGAATGAAAAGCCTAGTCTGTGACACTGGCCCACTTGCAGCTGTAAGTGCAACATTACAAGGACCCAATGCGGGGTGGTATGAGTTAAAAAGCCAAGTCTGTCATACAGCCACTGGAGAGGGGTAAGGACAGGATTACAAACACTGTACTAAGCGATGCAAGCGACAAAGGCAGGGCCGACCGCACGTCTATGTCCCCGCGCGGCAGCAGGTGCACTCACCTCGCACCCCGAGCAGCGAACTTTTTATGGCCACCTTGAGCTGCGGGTCCGCCACCCGCTCCACCAGCCGGAAGAGCCGGTTCAGGTGGGCCTTGAGCCCCTCGTGGCGCCGCACCTCGGCCCGGATGGCGGCCGAGCTCTGCTGCTTCTGGGCGTTCATCCCGCCGGAGAGGGCATCGCTATCCCCGGCGCCAGGCCCTGCCCGCCGGTGCTCCGGTGCCCTCCAGAGAGCACCTCTCCATCCGGACTGCAGGAACCGGAAACACCGCGAAGCAGGCCTGAGAGTTTCAGATGCTGTCAGAGACCCGAGAGATGAGGGTGTCTACTCATCTCTCTGTGCTGTCTCTCGTCTCTTCGCGCACTTCCTGACCGAGTGTCAAGTTTCAAGGAACCCGCAGCGGTGGCGGTGCCGTCTCCCTTTACCTGACAGTGACACCAGGGCGTGGGGCCCGGCCAACGCCACCCGGGGTGTGCACACGACATACGCCATGTGTGTCCGTTCTTTCTTGAAAAGGACCAGTCCTGCCAGTTCTGCTAACACCTACCGGGGGCGCTGAGCCTCGAGGGAACACACCGGTTGTGCAAAAATACAGATGGCCCTGGGTTTCAGGCACATGGAGAAGGGGCCAGCATGTTCTCGAAACTTATTGACCCTTTTACCATCTTTGTGCGCCTGGTGAAATGCTTCGCAAACTACAGGGCTCTGAAATAGGAAGGCTTGGGTGTAATGATATGGCTACACTGGACTGCAACCGTTGTCTGGCCTCTTAAATAATGAAAGGAATCTCTGTGGGTTCAGCGCCTGCTGCACCAACCTGTCTGTAACATGATGATCACATATTTGAGTAAACCAAGCTTAATCTGCCTACTCTAATTTTGTCAATGGGTGCAGGTTCTGTCTGTCTAGAAGGGCGACGAGGAGTGAGTAGGTAATTAGTCCTCCTTTCACAGATTTTTAGGTCGAGCCTAGCTCCGCACACGTGCTGCTCTCTGTTGTAATCTACTCTGTGGGCTTTAACCACGCCCCATTCGTTCTTGGACCTGTCTTTCAAAATTCCCTTGATTTCCTAGGTAAATGCTTTACGTTTGACCAGCCTTGAGGCTGTTTTGTCACGCCTTGCAGCCTGACCCTGTAACATGGATTATTGCATGATTGGACATATACTTTAGTGTGGGCGCACTTCTTTTTTCTTTTGTCCCTCCCCTTTGCACTCCATGGCCTTACATTCTGATCTCCAGGGTTTTATTGAAGGTGTGCACACCGACCCGTTGTTTGAATCCCCCGCCTTCATTCTTGTTACCCCCCACTGCTCTTATGTTCGTTTGAAAAAACTTATACCACGGGGTGGTCTTAGGCTGCTTACTGACACCTTGAGGTCGGCCCGTGCCCTTTCCTATGTTTTCCTAATACATATCCCAACACAATGTCCCCGCTGGCAGCTGCTAGGCTAACTCAATAGCTTAAAAGGGAGCCCTAGGGGGCGTGGCCAAGATGGCGGCATGAGCGGACGTGTGTTTCCGAGCTCCGCCGCCCAGGCCTTTCCAGCTACAGCACAGTCCCGGGCACCGTTTGGAGTGGCCGGCCCGGCGTTTGGAGGGCATGGAGAGGCCCCGTGGGTGGAACCGGGGGATCGGCTGGGTGACTGGCAGCCCGGCGGGAGCAGCTGGGCCAAGAGGCGGTGCAGGCCTAGGCCGCGATTGAGTGCCGCGGGCGCAGCGGTCGGGATCTGCAGCAGTGAGGGGTGGCCGAGCAGGAGGCGATGGAGACGTGGGCCCATTCCGGACTCGAGCAGAGCGTTGGCCCCGGAGGAGTCGGTGGCAGCAGTCGGGCCGCGGAGGTACGGAGCCAGGGGAGGGGGCCACACTAGGTAGGCGGCAGCACGTGGAATCGGCCTTCTGGCGCTTCAGTGATTGTCTGGCCCCGAGGGGGCCCGCTTGGGACCGCAGCAAAAGGGAGTTGGAGCTCCCGTGGTCCCGTAGGACTTTGAGGGGCAATAGATCCCATAGGGAGGCACTTCTCCTCTCCATAGACGTGGAGAAAGCATTCGATCGGGTGCATTGGCCCTATCTTCTCCAGGTGCTGGAGTGCTTTGGGTTTGGACCGGCGTTTCGGACCTGGATTCAGTGTTTTTATAGTGCGCCTACGGCCGCAGTCCACGTGAATGGGGCTTTGTTGCTTCTGTTTCCGATAGGGCGGGGGACGAGGCACTACTATTTGCGCTTTACATGGAGCCCCTCGCTCAGCGTCTCTGTGATGATACACATATCTCCGGCGTCAAGTTTGGGGGAGACCACACCTCATTAGTCTCTATGCTGATGATGTGATTCTCACGCTGGCGGATCCCATGGTCTCACTGCCTGCGCTCATGGAGGCCCTTAGCGCATTTAGCCAGGTATCTGGGTTTAAAGTGAATACACAGAAATCCCAAGTCTTAAGTCTGTCAATTCTACCAGGGCATGAAGAGGCCTTACGGGCTCGATACCCCTTTATATGGTCAACGTCCCGTGTGCCTTACCTGGGCATTGCCCTGGCAACATCGGCGACAAGAACATCTAGCACGAACTATACTTCCCTATCCCGGGAGATACTGAGGGAACTGGAGAAGTGGGGGAAACACAGACTCTCCTGGTTCGGCAGGGTCTCCGCGATCAAGATGACAGTCTTGCTGTGCATACTCTATGTGTTTCAGACGCTCCCTTTGACCCCGCCGCCGCGCACCATAGCGACACTCCAGTCAGCAATCTTGAAATTCATATGGGGTGGGGGGAGGCCCGCTCGGATGCCGCGCCGTGTCCTGTACCGTCCTAAGGAGGAGGGGGGCCTAGCTGTTCCTTCTCTGCTGAGGAATTTTCAAGCCGTCCAGCTGCATTACTTGCTGGAGTGGAGTTGACCGCTCACCGAAAAGCACTGGTGTTTTATGGACCAGGCGGTGGCCGGGTCTCAAATCTTGAAAGATCCCTGGCTCCGGCGTAGGCATAGAGCGTCTGGGCTTTATTACTCTCCGGTTACGGGTACGACGTTCCGGGTGTGGGATGCTGTGCGATGAAGGGGGGTTTGACGACCTTCCCCTCCCCGATGTCCCCAATTTGCGAGAACCCCGACTTCGCCCCGGGTCTTCAGGCGGAGCGCTTTCAGCGCTGGTATGAAGGGGGCTGCAAAAGGGTTGGCAGCATATTTGATGCAGATGGAGTAATTGCCTTTGATCAGATGAGGGAGACTTATGGGCTCACGGAAGCAGACAGGCTGACGTACTACCAAGTTCGGCGATCAGGCCGTTGGTAGCTAGACCGCTTACTCAGTTTGAGAAATGGCTTATGTGAAAGAAAGATGACAAACGGGTGATTTTGGAATTGTACAAACTCTTACAGGCGGAGATGCAGCCCCCTAAAACCAAGGGGCAGAGGAGATGGGAGGAAGAGTTGGGGAGGGAGCTAACAGAGGAAGAGTGGGAGAGTTTTCACTATAGAGCGCATCACACAGCCTAAAACACGTCAGGGACACAGACTGCCTACAAGCTTGCCACTTATTGGTACTATACCCCGGCTAGGGTGAACGCATGGGACTCCACTAAGTCTGACCTTTGCTGGAGGGGATGTGGCAGCACGGGCACACTTATACACCTACTATGGCACTGTCCCAAGTTAAACAGATACTGGAAAGGTATTCTTGATGATATAGACAGAGTATTTCATACAGAGATTCCTAGATTCCCGTCATATGTTATTCTGGGCCTACCCAACCCTCTTACCTTTCCTCGCTCGCAGAATGGACGGCAGAACGCTCTGGCTCTAAACGCAGCGTTACAGGCGACACTAGCTCTTTGGGATTTGGAGAGGGTCCCGACTTACACCTCCTGGCTATATAAGCTCTGGTTCATCTTAGCAATGGAGACACTAACATTGGCGTCTAGGCAGAGGGTGGGAGAGGTATGTGACATTTAGAGGCCGTTCATCCAGATTCTTTCCGCGAAATTCAATGAATTAACTTGCCCTGCATACCTAAGGGAGTTGGGGCTGTGGGGGGATGCCTGATGGGAGGAGGCTAACTGGTGCAGAGGAGAGGAGATGGGACCTGGGCCGCTCCTGGGGAACGGGAGACAAGGGGGGAGCAGAAAGAGAGACACTGCTGGGGTCTGCAGGGGGAGCATAGTTTTGTATTTTGTATTGTATTGTTTTTGAGTTTCTAATCTCCTCATAGACTGGCTGTATGAACATCTGGGTTATGGGCGATGGCCTCCAAGAGACGGGCTTTGGAGATAAGGGAACGTGCTTCATTATGTCTGTTGGCTTTCGTTACAGGCCCGTCTGTTAGCATGTGTGGCAGGATTTCCTGCGAAACTTGATTGCCGGCCGATTTGGATGTAGGCATAGAGCTCTGTATTTTGTCTGTCTATGTTATATACCAATAAACAGAATTGATCCATAAAAGGGAGCCTTTTGGCATTCAGATCCGGGGTTCGAATCCTCCTCTCATCACACTCATTTTCTTTTCCTTTTTTAGTTCTACTCATGCCACAATATAGTAATATTTTTCAATTCCTTTTTTGATTTATTGGCTCTTACATCATGATTTGATTTTACTGCCGGGAGGCACTGAGCAGTCACGCGAAGACAGCCCGCTCTTCTCCCAGCTGCCGCCTGATTGGCGTACACAACTGTGCATGTGCGGCCTGCTCTCTTTATATTAGGAAGAAGAGCAAGGGTGCTCTTTTTCCATCTTTACTTGGAGGATGCCCTGATCGAGGCGTCATTACCAATCTCCATTGAATGGATTGTCTTCTGTTTTTCTGCTTCCAGTTGTTTCAGAGCCGCCCCTCATTATATTACGTTTTGTGATTCCAATACAGTGGACTTCAATAAATAAGGCGTATTGAGTGAATGGTTTTTTAGAAATAAAGGAACGATTGATTAATGTGCTACAAATGTGTGCTTTGCCGCAGATCTATGTCAACTACACTCATATGTGTATTCTAAGAAGGACGCCCTATTCGCTACTCAGGCACATGTAGGCGGAACTGCTAAGATTAGGCCTCTGCTTTTCTCTCAATAGTGCCTCAAGCTCTCCTCCCCTGTGGTGTTTTTCTGCCAGGCAACAACTGTGTCTTTGTGAGTAAACATAGATGAAGGACACAACTTCTGTTCTTTATCATACATCAAGTACAGACAACAACACAGACACAAAGAGGAGTTTCTTCCAATCATGGAGCCTGAGAGAGTAAATGAAAGTGCTTTAGTTATATGCAGGGCCACTGGAATTATGTGGCAGAGAGGACCAAGTTATGCAGCATGGTTGGCATCGCCAGTAGCTCTAACTCTCGCAAATGCGAGACCTATTGCATTGCAAATGCTTGTTTTTCCATGAGATTGGCCTTTGAAATTGGTGTCATCCAGCCTTTTCACTCGCTTCTTTTTCTCGCTACAGTAGTCAGTACAGTATAAGGCCTTATATCGGATATAAAGAGTTGTGTTGACCCCTGACTAAACCTATATTAAAATCTCGGCATTTTCCTTTGACTAAATTGTATGATCCTTGGCAAATCGTTTCAATCTGTTTTTAAGCCCTTTTTTCCACCACAGACTGGGAGAAGGCTGCATGCAGGCTATGACCATGTAGACATATCCTGGATTGGTCGTTTTCATCAGCAGACCTCACCTAGTTCCATAGTTCGAACTTTTTGGGCAGGGGTTGGTGTGATGTAGCCTGGAAACATATGGGGGCTGCACACATCCCAAGTGTGCTGGAATATGTAATGCAAACAGTCCCAGCTGTTTTGGCAGTGAACGCCTGATCCTGACTTTGACGACATTGAGTGCAACTTAGTTACAATAAACCTGCTTAAATCTCCAGATTGAAGTGGGCTCCTCCTGCATCTGGGACATTCAACATAATATATCAATATATCTTCTGCAGCAATCTGCATGCAATGTAAAGGTTCCTGGTGCTAATGAAAGCGAGTTAACACCCCCTCCCAGAGCGCAGAAAATCTGCATAAACAAATCCCACTTGGCATAGGACTAATTGTAATGTTTGGAAGAGACACGTTTAGCATATTAGGTTTTATCAATCTACGAAGGATGTACTATAATGTGATTCAAAATCAGTAGTGCACAGGAACACAATAAAACTGGACACCATCATCACAAGTTCGAGCTTTCAACCGCAGAATTTCTGCACATCCCTAAGACTATCCAGTCCTGGGTTACTTTTTTCTCATCCTAACAGACCTACGTCACAGGACTGTAGAGGATAACACAGAAACCGGAGTGAACACGTGAGAGGTCTGAGAAATGACACACGTGTGAAATTCCTGCAGAGCTGGTTTTTACAGTGAGTTTTTTTTTCTTAATTGGTTTTGTGTCAGAGAAGAGAAATTGGGCTGGATTCTTTTACTGCAGTGGAAACTTTAACGCGCCAAGATTTACAATGAGTCCATTCACTGACGTGTGAGGCCGGCATGGTGCTCTTTGCTGCCCTGGGTGATGGGTTTTGTTTTTGGTCTCTTGCATAAGACACATTTCATAACTACACCTGTGCTATCGGGGCTACATCGGGTGAGAGAACATCAAACTGTTGACACAACTTAAAAATATGTAGCAAAATTATTAAAAGAGACGATTTAACAATTGCCTAATAGAAGGCACAAGTCTGAGTGCTAAAAAAAATCGTGACAATTCGCGAAATTATATAGCACCAGAGTGACAAATTTTAAGATTATTTTTGCCTCATAGAGAAACTGACATTCATTAAATTCTGACGTCACCTAGAGGAGACATGACACTGCAACTTTATTGGCTTGTTTACATACAAATGTCGCCATGATTCTCAGTTTGAGTACACAGCTCTGCAGCCTTTCCATTGACAAGCCTAATGGGCTCAGTAAACAAAGCAGGAATGGACTGATAACTGTGATAGAAGCTTTCTCCAACAACAGCCTGCATTTGAAGTGAGGGGTGGATGACAAACGCTAGAAACCACCTGCACTTGGTCTGATACTGGCTAAAAATCACAATTATGTAAGAAACAAACCCAGTTATGAGCATTATATAGTAGTCTGAAAAAGTTGCAAAGGTTGATGTAAGGAAACGAGCTTTTACAGGTTTACCCCACTTTTTGTCCCCATTTCGACTACTAGCTAGTGGTGTAATGGCCCTGAAATGCCCTAAGAACTGCTAAACAGGACTCAGTTCAATGTGCTCTGACCCTTACAAGGGCGTCTGTTTAATTGGTTTGTCCCCAGTTAGCATGAAACCCCTTACTTATAAATCCCTAGTATATGGTAACAGGTGCACCTGGGGCCTGTAGGTCGAGCACTAGTGTACCCCCACGGATCCAAGGTAAAACATGGATCCCAATTTGCCACTGCAGGCTGGAAGGGCAGTTTAAAACAAACTGCTAATTTGACCTTGCCATTTAAACTAATGGCAAAACTAAAACCTCTCTTTTTAATAAAGGTAAGTCACCCCAATGTAGGCACAGTGCTGCGTGGTAAAAAGTGGAACTTATACTTTTACATGTTCTATCAGTAAAAACACTAAATTGTTGTTGCTTTTACTATGGAAAGGCTAGTGGTCCCACTGGCAAGTATAGGGTTACGGGCTGGCACCCCAACCTGCTAACTTCTGAATAGGACTACTAAAATTGGTACTGTTTGCTATAAACAGAATCAGTGTATTAATTCCGATTTAATGGTTACATCAAATTGAAAGTCACTGGGGGCAATGGGGAATTGTTATAAGTTGCACTTCAGTTGGCCAAGGTTTCCAGTGCTCGTTTACTGATGTACATGGAGCTTGTCCTGCAGATTTCTTTCTGCCCTCCTGGTGAGGTGTGCTAATGATTCTCAGGAAAGGGCACAATAGGAGCTTGCATGGTAGAGAGGTGTTACATCCCTCCTAGAGGAAGCCACACAGGTGGTAGCACAAAAGTTTAGCTTCAAAGGAGAAGCCTCATATGCGGGGCAAGTAAATTACACTTATGGGAGAGGCACTATGTTGTTTAGACAGACAGGCTGGCACTGGGGACAGGAGAGGAGAAGACAGTTGTAAAATCGGTTTTCCTAGGGGCCTGTAGCCCTGAGGTAGCCACACCTTGGGGGTGAACTAGGGAGGTCTGAACATAGAGAGAGGGATCTCACAATCTTGAAAATGGGTAGAATGGGGCATCTTGGGATAGCCAGGTGCCACACTCCACAGGAAGTGGTCACCAGGTGGGAGGGGACCTGGTAGCCCATTGGCTACCAACTGCATCCTGCCTTGAGGGCACTTTCCAAGCATAAAAGAGGAAACTCTGGCACCAGACCCCAGATCTCGATTGACCTAGTAGACCGACCAAAGGAGGACTGCCCTGCTGCACTGAGGGACCAGCAAAGAGAGGCTGCACAGTTGAAGCCTGCACCTGTGACCAGAAAAGAGAGGGACTGAGCCTGACTTGACATGTTCAAGGAGAAACTGTCTCTAGAGCCCAGTCAAGCCATGATAACTCTAAGGGCCAGCTGGCTGGCCTCCTGTTTGCAGCACAGGGACACAACAGCTGAAGAAAGATGCTGGGGAAAGTTGGTAGCCCAAAGACTTCAAGTTGCTACTAGTGCCGCTGTGCAGCACCAAGAACCCAGACCTGATGTTCAGAGTTGCATCTGAGTTCACTGATCCCGGGAGTGATGTCAGAGAATTGCTGGGAAGGGAAGTTATCGACCCAGGAAGGATTGGCCTGTGACCGTGACAATGGACGACTTGCAGTCCAGTAGTGATTGGACTTCGGCCAGAGCAGAGAGGAGTTTGTGGGACTCTACATCCAGGACCCCCTCACCATCTTCGTGGAACGAGAAATCCTTGCAGGAAGACCCCCGTTGACGGCATAGTAACCTTAAAGCATCTTCAGCATCCTTGATCACTTGCATCAGGACCACTCCTTAGGAATTAATTGCAAGGCTGATAAAGTGCCTAGAACTGCTGAAGGCCTGCTTCTTCTGTGAAGGTAACTGTTCTTGAGGATCTGGATTGTACCCATGATTATCTCCATTCTGGAGTTGGTCACCCCAAGTACTTGTAACCGACCGCATTGATGTTTACCCACGTTTTCTTAGAAAAAGTTTTCAGTGACCAATTTGTTGACTTTTCCAAGGCTTGTTCGCTGTTGAGTGAATTTGCTTTGATTTATCTTTGCTTGAAAAAGCTATATCTCCAGAACCCTCTGGTGGATCTTTTTTTGTTCCAGTGTCTAAATTCTTATAACAATACAGTCTAGTTTTACAAATTAATGTACAATTTCCTGAGTTTTGTGTCTATTTCTTCTTCAGTTGTTTTGGTGCTGTTTAAATGCTTAACACTTGTTCCTCTGTTTAAGCCTTGCTGCTCAAAGCTACCCAGGATTGAGACAAGGGTTTTACAGACTAAACCTGCTGGACCTAAATGGGTTGGTACGAGTATACCCCATATCCTCACAGTTAATAAAAAATGTACAGGATCCACTGCCTTTCACTCATGAAAGGAAGGTCTCATCTTTCACCTGGAAGGTAATGTGTTGGTGGAACACAATAAAAATTACATTTTTTTTCCGCATACTTCTGGTTGTGGAGCTGTAGGAATTTTCACAGGGGGGAGCTGCTATCACTGTTACATCACTGAAGTCATAGGGATTATGAACAGGGCCAAACTGGGAAGCGTACTGTCGCAAATCTCTATAGCACTTAAGACCCCTTATGAGGTTCTGAAGTACTCCACGGTGGGTAGTATGCTACTCTGGAAACTAAGGTTAGTGATTAATTCAGTGGTCAATGGTTATTGTTGGTGAGTTAATGGTTATTATTGGTAGGTTAATATTTATTATGTGTTGTTAGGATTAGTCTTGTGCTTTCAAGGAAAACCATTCTGCCGTATGTACTACAAAAATGAGGTGTCAAGGTGACATCTGAGTGTTTTTGGTGTAGCAAATCTCCGGCAGACCCTACATGTATCTCTGCTACTTGTAACACCATTGTACCATTTTGGGATAAAGTCCTTGATTTATTAAATCTATTTCCGAAGAGATGTATTCATCTGGAGCCTGAAATCATCATGCTGGGCTGTATATCCAGTGTCCTAGTTAGTGTCACAGGGGTCTTTCTTTTTGCCATAACTTCTGCCAGGCTGAATATATCCCATTCATGGGTTCAGAAAGATGCCCCGGATCACCTTGATTATTGGCAAGAATTTGTCTTTCTGTGCAGGTTGGAAATGGCAGTAATACCAAATGGCCCTGGACATAGACAGTTGCATAAGATGTGGGAACCAGTTAGACAGGGTTTGTCTGATTGTACACCTGGTTACGGGCAATAGATATTATATTTCACTTTTCTTTTTTTACAGTAGCAATGTGTGTTTCCTGTCCTATTTTACCTGTAGTATATTAACCTATGCATGATTTTTTTTTCTATTTCTGTGTCAAATTTGACTAGTCTTTTTGAGATGCTATTTTACCGATTTGAAAATACCATTATGCAATGTTTTCTGATATTTTTGCAAAAAAAAAGAAAAACAATTCCATGCATTTACTCCAGTTTCTATGTGGCAGCTTAAGTTAATAGAAGTTCGATATGATTACTAGTTGAGGTGTGTGGATTAATGTGCTTTCATACAAATGGCTGGTGGGATGAATGGATAGGCAAGAGGAGATTAAGGTATTATTAGGTCCAAGTCATAAAATTACAAAGGTGGCGGTTGTGATCTACGAGGTGAGGGCAATTTCAGAAGTACAATAACAGAGCGTAGGCAGAAACACGTGGCTTATAGCAGGCTACCCTCAGAGTGAGTAAATCATGCATGGCATGGAGGGTAAGAAAATAGCCATTCAAGGAAAAGGAAGAAGAGTGAAACAGGTGATACATTTAATTCAAGGTTAGATTTTCATGCATGATTTTAGAAATATAGAGGAGACCTTATGAGATATCATGCAATCTGTAGATGTGAAAGAAATAACATTATTTGAACATGGGGTAGCTTTTTGTACAGTAGCAGTTGGCTAGGGCTTATAATGGCCGTTTCAGGCACCCAAGCACATATCCACACAAAAAACAAGCTACTCACTGGTAATGTAGGCCAATGCCTATACGTTTAAAAAAAATCTAATGGCAAATTGCACAAAGCACTCACTGAACTGGCTCCCCCTTCATTTTAGTAAAAGGAAAAATGTGAAGCGATTGTGCTGATCAGTTTCTTTCTTGGTCACTAGTGGGTAGTGTAGGGGAACCTGTTTGAAGAGAGTGATTCCAGAGTTTGTGTTGACACTTATTTTTATGAACAGATTCTCTAATGGATCAGCATGAGAATAACCAACTCAACCGTTCTGCTGAACTCCCAAGTGAATGTTAGTAGCGCTAAGGTTTGCTGGGTGGAATTCCATAATTTTGTGTCTTGAACAGAGAAAATAGTGTCGCCCATGACTTTCTTCCTCTAAACTAGCATTGTTAGACCCAGTGCAAATCTGGATTGTAAATTGCTAGGTTGGAAGTATTTGGCAATATTTGATTAAAGTAGGTTAGGAGCTTCAAATCGCAGATAAATTTTAATACGTGCTTGTCTTATGGTATCTCCCAGATCTATAGTTATACATAGCATGTGATGAATGTGGAAGCAGGTAAACCCATTAGTTCCCTGTCGGAGGAAGAAACTGGATAGGATTGCCTCCATTTCTCTGCATGGAAAGGTGATGGGCTTAGCAGCTGAGAACATGGCCTCCACCGTGAGCGAGCCACTATGCCCACAGATGAAGTGTGCGTTTGAGGCATAGGTCTTGGCTCAGAAACATATTCACCTCCTAAGTGTTGAATGAGCTTCAACTACTGTAGCGCCCTACCTCCAGTGGGAGACATTCTGCTTCTCATGCAACCTTAACTACAACAGATACAACACACTGACCATAGACAAAATCAAGGTTATCAATGTCTACTGCAGCTAGCAAAGGGTGAAATTGTTCGCCAGCCTTCATTGCTTGATTTTTGGATGCTTGCAGTTGGGGAACATTGTAACATTGCAGATATTATAGCATATTCAGGTAATGGTAATCATGAACACACAGGTCGGAAATACGAATAATCAGTTATCTGGAATGTCTGTACAAATATGTGTCTAGACACAGCGGTGTTGAAATATATAGATACAGATTTATTGGTTATAAATGTCACCATCAAAATACACCAAGAAATCTTTGGCATCACTGCAACATCTAATGGTCTCCTCCAACTCCTAACAGCAAAAATGATCTAGATATCATTCTTATAAAATACATTCCAAATTACACTGCTACATTCCTAGTGACTTTACAAACCACTCAACCACAACACACCCCTCATCCTTAAAGAAGATGTATATTATACCAAAAACAAATTAAAGGAACAAAATAACAACACAACAATGATATACACAGATCATTGTGCGTGGCTAGCCTGGCCAACATGGCAGTTGCTTAATCGCAGCACTCCGAACACCGGACTCCTTAATTTATGTAAAATCCCTGGAGCCGGGCAGGGGAAAAATCCCCCATGGAAGGGGAGCCAAGAGGATCCACATTTCTCATTACGGGCTGTGGTGACTCTACCCCGTGTAATGAAGCGACCGTCAGTGGGACCCAAGGCTGCACAATGTGGCCTACCCCCTTGAAGGACCTCTGCAAGATACAATGGGGTAGCGGCAGAGAACCAAGTGAGCAATTCCACATCTGTGAGATGCCCTCATTGACTCACATAGTCAGGCGCAGCCCAGATTTGAGAGGCTGGGACCGTGGCTCCTTGCGGCCAAGCGGCCTAATCTGAGGGATGGCCACCACCATCTACAACGACTAACCCAGGCAGGGGTGGAGCTGGTGACTTGAAGATGTCCCCCTCCACCAAAGACTTTTCCTGACAGCCCTGAGGTCTCAAGACTGGGGGTAGATCTGGGACTCAGAGGGAAGTCATGAGGTATATGGAGGATCTGCAAAGCCTGTCATCTTGCAGTGCATCCGCCGTGCTGCCGCCATCTGACACTGCTTGGCTGACCCCTCCCTTTGTCCCAGTGTGGGACCCACGTGGCGGGGACAGAGTTTGAGATATAGTGCTCGCCCTGGGGCTCTCAGCCCTCATACTAGGAAGCCAGTCAGTGTCTCCCGTCCGTGAGTGCTGCCCCTGTTGCACTCTATACTGGTGGTGTAGATCCGGACCCCCATGTGAGCTAGTGCCCAGAAGCCTAATAAGACCACTATGCACAGGGGCCTGTGAACTCCTATGGTTGAAGAGGACTACTGGGCTGAGGAGTCTGCTGGGAGAGGGAGGGAAAGCGCCCAATGCTGTCATCAAGGCTCTGGCTGGGGCCGGTGGGCTGCCTGTGCTGCACCTCTCACACTGTCGGTGTTGGGTGCTGTAAGTGGGCCTGCACTGCCCCCCTTCACTGTACTCATGCTCAGACCTCTAAGGACATCTGCAAGCTGGAACACTCTAAACCCCCTTAACCCAACTGCCTGTCTCTTACCTCCATAGATTCTGCAAGTCAAACAGCAGAATCCTCTTCACTGGACACCATTCTCCAGGCGATTGAAACCTCTTGAGTGTCACTCAAAGCCAACATTGATTCAATGGTGGTGGATTTGACCCTATTGTGCATTGATTATCACAAACTGTCGGACCGCGTGGCCCAGTGAGAAAAGCATCTGGCCGACTTATCGCCCCATTAAAATAATGGGGTTTCCCTGTGTCCCTCAGAACCTTGATATTCATTATTATAAACTACAATGCGTTCTGTTGGGTATTGCGAAAGCTTTGCGTGAAAAGTGGTGTATGAATTCAACACCTACATGTGAAAGATCTACATAAATCTATAGGAATGACGGCCTATATCACCCCTCATTCACCATTCCCCAGACACACTAATGAAATAGACAACACACAACAGTAATCATAATCATTTACTTTATTCAGAGTCATATATCTAAATGATACACAATTGCTAATGTGAGGCTGCTACACATAGAAAAAAACAACAACATGGCTTAATGATACACTTATAAACAATCAATAATTTGGACACTCCAAAATACAAAAAGACACAAATCATCTCAACATAATATGCAAAAAAACGATTTTGGAAGAAGCCTGTTTTCTCTCATATCAATAGTTCAATAAAACACCCATATCATTATTTAAACTTCTTTGGGATGGTTGACAGAGAATATGGGAAAGTGAAGTTGCCGTTGACGTTTTGACCCTGTTTTAATGTTTAATTAGTTGTTTATCATGATGGGTATTCCTCAGGACTAAAGTCATGAACACTCTACATATGAGACAACTTTGGAAAAAAGGGTGGAGGTGGCGGAACTGATGCTTGGCGACATCTAAATCACACGCAAGACTATACGTATTTTACTCCTTGTTCCATGATCTCTGTCTGCTTGGATCAGATATTATGCTCAACTTTAATCTGCTCCTTGGTCTCCTGCCCAGATTACTTGGGCTGTGACATTTCTGACTAAAAGCCCCCTGTTGATGGGTCAACGGAGGAGGTCAACCCACTTTACGATCCCTATGTGGATAATGCAAAATTCTGCCCCGGAGGACCCAATATTTAAAACCACAATCTTGGACTAGATCGCAATTGTCTTGAGTATAACAAGGGATCCACCACCTCCAGGACCATTGAGTGGGAAGCCTTAAAATGGTCCTCAGAGGCTCCTGCATTCTCGCCGTCTGGTAACCACCAGGCCTCTCGGAGGCATTGGCCCGGGCCGGGCCAGACTGTGTGGCCATGGGACAATGAGTATTGGATGATCCTGGGCAACAACATTTCCTGACCTGGCTTCGGAACAGGAGGTCCACCTATTGGAGAGCGTGCAGTGCCTTAACTACCAGACTTTTATATTGCCAGATCTCACTCAGTTGGGGACTAGTCTGGTTGTCTCTTGACCTGGTTGTTAAAAAATGAGATACAACAATCCCCAATACTGCAACTTCAGCAGGAGGATGGGCACGGCCCTCTACTCCCAAGAACATTCACAAGGCCTTCTATGCCTTGTGCTACTCTTTACACCAGAGTTCCTCAAAGACAGATGTGCAGAGATTTCTGGTTGCGGCCCCACTCCCAGTCCTCTCTGCAATTGAGAGACTTGAGATTGATGCCCCTATTACAGTGACAGGCATCAGGGAGGCAGTAACAGACCATACAACTGGGAAAATGCCCTTGATGGATAGGTTCCCAGCAGACTTTTTCAAGCAACATGCAACTGTTTTGATCCCTCAATTGGGAAAAATGTTCAACTCTGAGGTAGAGTCAGGGCATCTTCCAGAGACTCTTTGTAAGGCATTGCTGATTTTTCTGCTGAAGCCAGGAAAGGACACCATGACCCGAACTCCTATAGCTACATCAGCTCCCCCACCTGGTCCATGCAGAACAGTGATGCTTCATTCCTGGGAAACAATACCTCTTTTAATAGCAGATGTCATTTACTACACCGCCGTGGTCTGAGACTTGGAAAAAGCCTTCAAATCAGTTGGATGGGACTTCCTATTTGCAGTGCTACTCCACTTCGGATTCGGGCACCAAGGTCCATATGGCAGGCCTTATATCCCACGCCATCCCTGTGGAGAGAAGCCCATTATCACCATTATTATGTACTCTTGCGGTGAAGCTGTGGGACGCCAATGTTCAACAGTCAGGGAACCGCTGAGTCATCCCCTTGCCTGATCGCACCTACATAATTTCCCTTTATGCTGATGATGTCCTAGTGTATGCCAGGGATCCCTCTGATGACCTCTCCAGCACTGCTGATTTTCTATCCACAATCTGAGATTTGCCGGGGCTTCAGGTGAGCTGGGCAAAATCTTGTGTTTGCCTCCTGACAACTTTGTTGCCCTGCCTCCCTGTGTTTATGGGTTGGACAGCCCTGCAATGGAAGGATGTGTTCTTCCGCTACCTCGGCAACCACGTTTTCTATACTGACATATATGTTTAGGAGGGTAATCAGACCAGCACGGTGTCCTCTCTTCGGGCCCATGCCACTTTCCAAAAGGTGAAAGGATGCATAGCTTTTGCAAAGATGCTAATGCTCCGTTGCTAGTTATATCACTTCACCACTCTTCTTGTGATTCCCCCGGCAAACACTGCTCTGAGACCTACACCAACTGCTGGGGGACCTCATCTGGCATTGCAACTGACCCGGAGTGGCTCTTGCAGAATTCAAGTTTCCACCAGAATCAGTTGGCCTCAGAACCGCTAACCAGGACTGTACATTTTAGCAGCCCAGCTGCAATGGCAGACCCGCTGGTTGGCAGGCCATGACCTGGCAGATATTAGCACTATGATGCCCCCTCTGAGTGTGGCAGCGGTCTTAGCCCTTTGGGTCCCCAGTCTTTGCCCTTCTTGTGCACTCCTATGTCTGGTACGGATGAAACTTTAATGACTCCAAAAGGGCCATTGGCTTACTCATGAATCCCCCCATATGATACCTCTATTCCCCTTCTGGTCTTCCCGGATAGATCCAGGGCTCTATCCTGGCATGACCTTCAGGCCTGGGACCAGGCCTCTCTATCGACTCTCGCAACCCCTTTGCCAAAAGTTAACTCCTCGCTTTGGAGGTACTAGTAGAACAATATGGGCTCCACCAGGGTCAGTTCCTTAAATATGGCCTCTTCTATAACTTTCTGAAAGAGCGATGGCATGTTGATAGCCCAGAGTCATCTTCTAAAGCCCTGGGGGACTATCTATATACTTTTTGCGATGAGAGGAGTTTGGTGACCTGGCTTAAAAAGGCCATGCTCATACATATACAACTTCCCCTGCAGTCCCTGTGGGACATGTGGGAAGAAGGTTTTGGTGGAGCATTACATTAAATGGGAGAGGGCACTAGGGCACCCACATAAAATCTCTTGCAATGTCCAACTACAACTGATCCAAATCTATATACTACATAGGGCATAGCTGTCACCATGGTGCATCCACCGTATTTTCCAGGCTACCCTAGACATATGTACCTGGTGTTAGGACCCAGCTGCGCATCTCAGGCATATTTTATGGGATTGCCCAGGGCTTAGCTATTATTGTCATGATGTCATCTCCACCATTTCCTTGACAATGGGTCCCAAGCTTTTGGATACCTGGGAGGTGGACGCGCTGAGAATCTACAAATGCCAGACAAAGTATGTAACGGCAGCCGGCTTAAAAGTCTTGTCCCTCACCTTGGGGAAGCACGCCATGACAGTGCATTGGAAGAGCACAATCGCTCCCAACAGCACGAACTGGAGAGCTGCAGTGAAACACTGTGCGGAGGCCGAGGCAATAGTACTGCATAGGGAAGATGCAAGAGGCCACCACTGGCACCCTGTAACTCCAGTTTGGGACCAGTTGCTGTTGCGATTCCATGACTGTCAGGGAGATCTCGTCCTCCCCAGCTTCATAATATCAAACAATAGACCTCCTCTTCTCCACCCCCTCACCCATTGCCTCTCACCACTACTTCCTTGTCTACTCGTGACAGTCCTTGATATATGATAGACTTCTATTTGAACTCCTTCCAGACAGGCCACTGCCCCATCCATCCAAAGACAGCCCCCCCCCACTGATAATTAATCATCGGGTCCCAACCCACCATCTACCCTCTCTTCCTTGCTGTCCATCTCCCTCCAAACGATCTGAGTTTGTTACTAGTGTACTATGCTTAGGGACATACTATCGTACTATGAGTTTCCTTCCCCTAGTACTCACTCAATGTACTAGGTTACTCGCCCTTATGGTGTTATTAATTCAGGAGCCACTGTTTTTGTGAAATGTAGTACTCTGCACCTCGATCATGTAACCTCTGTTTGTTTGTTGATAAAAAATAGCAAAAAAATAGCTTTAAAATGATATATTTATATAAGTAACAATAAAGATAAACTATTGGGTGTAAATAGACAGTTACAGAATCTTACTCAAAATAAGTTAACAGAAGAAAATTATAAATCAATAACATTAGAGATTTCAAATTAGCTGTGATAACACGAAGTTACAGAAATTCACTCATAATCATTTAACCACTTAGCTGTATTTCACTTAAATAGGCTTCCCCGGGAGGCTTTCATTCTGTTCTTTGTAATAAGGTGTACTGTACTTGTTCGCATCAGTGCACCTGCTTAAAGGTGTGCCATGGCGCAAACAGGGACAGTGCGCTCTTCCCTAATAGGGTCCCAGAATGTTTTCTAAACCTTATCAAAGCCTTCTGGCCACACAAAGGGATTCCTCTCACTCCCCTATCCTCAATACTTGAGGAATTTATCTCCCCACCAAAGGAACCCGTTTCACTTCCAGTGTACTTCACTAAACATGACATACTCCACACTACCCCACTGTCCAATACAACCACAGCCTTTCAGATTTATTCAACCACAAAAAGACCCCAAAACTTTGAGAGACCTTTCTTCACCAAGGATCTTTCACCCAAATATTTCACCAACAACCCAATTCTTAGCTTTCACTGTATGAAAATGATCATGCTGTAATTTATAGTCTGCCTATATGTTTTCTTATCAAGAATCTACCAAATACAGAACATTTGTCATTTGTTTAGAAAACGCCTTTTTGGGAGCATGACAACTCGTCCTTGAGGATGTCAATTATAACTTGAGTAGTCACACTAGGAACACATTTGGCTGTGATCCATTTAGACGTGTTATCCACCAATAACATTGCAAACCTTTCTATGGGTGGTGATCGCCCAAACGACCCAACTCTATCCAATTCCATTTTTTTCAATGGCTCCAATAGAACGTCTACAGGAGACAAAGGTGCTTGTCTTGTCCACCTGTGCACACAAATAATATTTTTTTACCCCCATCTTTACCATACCATCCCTTCATGGACACCAATATAATTCTCTCAACCAAGAGTTTGTCAAATTTCGTTCCAAAAGTCCCTCCTGAGCTATTGTGACAATTGTTTATCTGAAAGCAAAAGGTGGAACTCCCCTGTCATTCCTACACCAAAAAATATCCATAACATATAACTCCTCACTCGCCACAATGTTATTCTTGGTTAGTGATCACAAACTGTGTAATAAGGGCTATCAACTTGGGGGCGGATGGTCAGTTGTTTCCCCTGAGAGAGGATTATGATTGCACATCGACAACGGTGTTTCACCACTACTCTTACTTAGCGAACAGCACAAGGAAAGTCACATTATTGATTGACGGATTGAAAGTCAGACATTGTTGGTCTTTGTTTCAAGAGAAGACCATGATCTTCTGAGGCAAACTGCACAGTGATCACAATTGTTGTAATGATCACAAAGTGTCATTTAAGTGTAACTTGGTTGTTCACAGTTGATACTTTGTGTTGGAGGTGTTTGTTAAGTGTTTAACTTTTTACTGTTTGGTTAGTTTTTACTATGTGCGTGTTTTCAAAATATGATTAAATATTTGCTATTATACCTATCAATCAATCAATCAAAAAAATGTATAGAGCGCGCTACTCACACGTGAGGGTCTCAAGGCGCTGGGGGGGGCAAAAAAGAAGGGGGAGGGAGGCAGTGACGGTCACTGTTCGAACAGCCATGTCTTGAGGCTCTTTCTGAAGAGCAGGATGTCTTTGGTTTTGCGAAGGTTGGTGGGGAGGGAGTTCCAGGTTTTGCGGGCGAGGTAGGAGAAGGACCTGCCTCCCGTGGTGGTGCGTTGGATGCGGGGGACTGTGGCTAGGGTGAGGTCGGCTGATCGGAGGTTGCGTGTGGGAGTGTGGAAGTTCACTCTTTCATTGAGGTAGGTTGGGCCGGTGTTGTGGAGGGATTTGTGAGCGTGGATGAGGATCTTGAATGTGATTCTCTTGTCTATGGGGAGCCAGTGAAGGGATTTGAGGTGTGGTGAGATATGTTAGTGGTGGGGGAGGCCAAGGACGAGGCGTTTGGCTGTGTTCTGGATTCTCTGGAGTTTGCGTTTGAGTTTGAGTGTGGTGCCGGCGTAGAGGGCGTTACCGTAGTCTAGTCTGCTGCTGATGAGTGCATGGGTGACTGTCTTTCTGGTCTCTGGGGGAATCCATTTGAAGGATTTTTTTAGAGTGCAGAGTGTGTGGAAGCAGGAGGAGATTAGGGCATTGATTTGCTGTGTCATGGACAGAGAGGGGTCTAGGATGATGCCGAGGTTGCGAGCGTGGTTTGAGGAGGTGGGTGCGGGGCCTAGGGTGGTGGGCCACCAGGAGTCGTCCCATGTGGTTTTGTTGGGGCCGAAGATGATGATCTTGGTTTTGTTGGAGTTAAGCTTGAGGTGGTTCGTAGTCATCCAGTTGGCGGTGTCGAGGAGAGCAGTGTGTAGGTTGGTTTTGGCAGTGGTGGGGTTGTGGGTGAGGGAGAGGATGAGTTGGGTGTCATCTGCGTAGGAGAGGATAGTGATTCTGTGTACTCGGAGGATGTTGGCTAGGGGGATCATGTAGATGTTGAAGAGTGTAGGGCTGAGGGAGGACCCTTGGGGGACTCCGCAGATGATCTTGGAAGTGGTGGAGTGGAAAGGTGGGAGGCGGACTCTCTGGGTCCGGTCGGTGAGGAAGGAGGTGAGCCAGTCTAAGGCTTTGTGGCAAATTCCTATGTTGTGGAGGCGTGTGCGTAGTGTCTAAGTGTCAAAGGCTGCGGAGAGGTCTAAGAGGATGAGTGCGACGGTCTTGCCTTTGTTGACTTTGGTCTTGATGTCGTCAGTGCATGCAATGAGGGTGGTTTTCGTGCTGTGGTTCTTGAGGAACCCGGATTGTGAGGGGTCAAGAGTGTTGTTTGCTTTGAGGAAGTGGGATAGGCGGGCGTTGACTAGTTTCTCTGCAACCTTGGCGGGGAAAGGGAGGAGGGAGATGGGGCGATAGTTGGAGAGGATCTCCGGGCCAGCTTTGTTTTTTTTTTAGGAGAGCAGTGATTTCCACGTGCTTCCAGGGGTCTGGGTAGGTGGCGGAGTCGAAAGAGGAATTGATTATGTCACGGAGTATGGGGGCGATGGTTGGGCTGGCTTTGTTGTATATGCGATGTGGACAGGGGTCGGAGGGGGATCCGGAGTGGATGGAGTTCATGGTTTTTTCGGTTTCTTCGTGTGTGGTGGGGGTCCAGGTGGTGAGTGTGGTTGGGGGGTCATGAGTGGGGGTTTGGTTGGGTGAGTGAGGGGTGTGTGCGGTGGATGTGTGTGGTATGAAGCTGTTGTGGATGTCCAGGATTTTGTGGTGGAAGTGGTTGGAGAGGGCGTCACATAGGGGCTGTGTGTGTGAGGGGTCTATGTTGCTGGCTTTGGGTTTGGCAAGTTGATGGTGAAGAGTTCTTTGCTGTTTTGAGAGTTGTTGTCAAAGCGTGTCTTGTAGTGATCTCTTTTGGCGGTGCGTATGAGTTGGTGATGGGTGCGAATGGTGGTTTTGAGGGTGGAGAAGTTGGTTGTGGAGGGTTCTAGTCACCATGTTTTCTCCGCTTGGCGGCATTTGCGATTTGAGTCTTGGAGTTCGGAGGTGAACCATAGGGCGTTCTTGATGTTGCGGGTAGCGATGTGTTTTCTGAGGGGGGCTAGTGTGTCTGTGCAGGTGGTGATCCATTTGGAGAGGTTGTGTGCTCCTGTGTTGGGGTCGTTGGCGTGGGGGGGGTTGTGAGCCAGTTGGGAGTTTAGTCGTTCTGTGGGAATCTTGTCCCACATGCGGTAGGGTGTGGTGTGTTGATGGTGGTGTGTGGGGGGTTTGGTGAAGGAGAAGTGGACATAGTGGTGGTCAGTCCAGAGGAGTTTGATGGTGTGGGTGTAGTCTATGTGTTGGCTTGATGTGAAAATTGCGTCGAGCGTGTGTCCTGCTGAGTGGGTGGGTGCGGTGACCAGTTGTTTGAGTCCGAGGTTGGTGAGGTTGTCTATGAGGGAGGTAGAGTTGTGGTCTTGTAGGTTTTCCAAGTGAAAGTTGAAATCACCGAGGAGGATGTAGTTTGTGGAGGTGAGGGCGTGCGTGCTGATGGTGTCGGCGATGGTGTCGCAGAAGGCGGGGCGTGGTCCTGGTGGTCTGTAGATTAAACTACCTTTGAGGGTGGAGTTGTTGTTAATGTGGATCAGGAAGTGCATGTGTTCTGTGTTGTTGATAGTGTCTTGGGAGCTGGTGGTGACTTTGATGGTGTCCCTGTGTAAGATGGCGATGCCACCCCCTGGCCTGTTGGGGCGGTCCTAAGTAAAACTTTAGTCGGGCATTGCATCTTTCCAGAGTCTTTTACATCTGAGTCACACTGTAGACAAGCTTAATCTTCACACCACATCCTTTTGAGCTACAAGTTGACTGGTTGTGAAGTTCACCTCCATTACCAAAAAATGATGATGAAAAATAAGCCTCAGTCCTCATCTGTGGGGACTGCTGCTCTCCTTGCTGCCTTCACATTTTCATTACAGCATGTTAGTGGTAATCCTCCTCCTTTTTGGGGCCACAGAGAAATTAGGCAGATTGTATTTTCCCAGTATCCCCTGTAGATGCCAGAGTGATCCCTTACCTGATTGTGACAAACTAAATGAGCAGGTCCACCTGCTGTTTTTGTTTAATGTTGCCTCGCGACACACACAACATTTTGTTTTTGGGTTACACCCGGGGCACCCATAGGCCTTGCTTCTTTTTTTTCTTTAAAAGGGCAGTGAAAGTAGCCCACTCCTGCACTGCCTGGCCAGCCTCTCTCCTGCCTGCACTCTGACTTAAACGGGCAGGAAGAACAAGCCTGCTCTCTTACGTGAGTGGAGCTCAAGCAGGGCACTGCCTGGTCGCGACCCTTCGCCCCTCCTCACTCAGGGTCATGGGAGGTGGAGAGGGCACACTGATTCCCTCATGGTCTCTGGCCTCCCAGAGAGCAGAAGAAAGGGCAAGGTGGTGCCCTGTCAGCTTCCTCCTTTGTCCTTGGGGATAGGGTCCCAGGAAACTGGGAATTGTGTCAGGCAGTGGGTGATGCGGTAATTGAGGCAAAAAGAATCCAGCCCAGGGATAACTGATTAAAGTACTGCAGAACTCAACAGGCTCGTTTTGGGTTTCTTTGAAAAAATAAAATATTTTAATACGCATATCTCTGGCCTTGTTGGGGCAACTGTCTTCCTCTTTGGCTCGTTTTGCTCACTGTGTACTGGACTAGCCACCAGGAGAATTACTATTAGGTCTTGTGGCTTCTAAATTATACATTTGAGGGTTGGATGTATTTTTGGGTTCTCTGCCCCAGACCAGTCCTCTGCCTAGCTCCCAGTGCTCCTCTGCTCCTGGTAGGACATCTTGTGCAGCCCCTCCACAACCAGCCAGTAGATCGTTCTCCTTGCCGCCCTTCCCTGGCCCCAGCGCTTCCTGGCCTATTGAAGAGCACTGGGTAGTAATGGACTCCAGATCCTTTAGCCCAGCTGGTCCTCAGGGGACATAAGTGGGTTAGTGCCACTTTCCTTGGGGAGACCCATCTTAGTCATGTGGGTCAACTTAGGTAAAAGTCCTTAGCCCATCGTTGCAGGGCATCCGGTGGCTTCTCCTTCCAGCTCTCATTGTTTCACTGTTGTTGCTCCAGGGCCTTCTCAATAATCTCTCGCTTGTGCAGGGGTTTTTAAACGGGGGTGGAATGTTTGAGGGGCCAGGCAACCCTGGGCATCGTAGGATGCCACATCATTCCTTCATCCTTGTCCCAACCCTCCTCCACAGTATATTGGGAAAATCCAAAATAGCAACTTTAAGTTGTGTCTGGACAGAGCACCTCTAAAGGCCTCCGATCCGCCCCTAGCTGACACCATTACTTGATGCGTTCCCTCCAAAACGTCAAAGGCAAGCTCCTGCTCTTTTGGCACCAGAAGCTCCCTTCTTTGGTTCAGTGGGTCTGGGCTTGGATAGCTCAGCCAGTGTGTGACAAATTAATTATCAGATGCAGACTCCTTACCCACCCTTTCCCATTCCCAGGACCTGAGTCAAGCACTGTTAATTGACCTTTTGTGTGGGGAAGCCTTTGATCCCTCTGTCGAGGAACATAGTAAATAACATGGTCCAGTATGGGGAACAAACGCCTGGATTCTGATTATGAGCTGAGCCAGAGAAATATGAAAAGTCCTAAACTCCTATAAAATGTGGGTTATTAGGGAGTGCAAATTCAAACTCCTTGTGCATGTTTTACCCCATTTTGGTACCTTGTTGTATCCTCTAGGCATACATGGAGCGAAACTGCAAATTAGGACGATTTCACCTACATGTATGTTACTGTGAAAATACCACAAATTTTGCAGTATGCACTACAGACCTAACCTATGAACACCCACTCATAACATATGGTCTACCCCAGGTCAGCACCTGTCCCTGCAGAGCCTCTTCTTTGACAGGTCTGCACACAGTGGTAGTTTCACACATACAGCCAGCACATGTGCACAAATGCATGTACTTATTTGTTAATATATAAGCCGCCCAGTGCCTATTACCTTAGCTGTGCAGCAGCAGCTGTACCTTAAAAGGCAGATATGGTCAGTTAACATCCTCAGTCTAATTACCACGAATTTATTGCAAGACTCAGGTAGTTAGACTCACTCACAGTAAAAGTAAAAAAATAAAATAAAAAAGGGTAGTCAAAAACAGTAATTCCTGGTGGACTAAATGGGCCAAAGCCATTCACCACACTCTAGTTCTTGCCAAATTATAATCCTTGCACTAGAATCAATACTGTATTCTCTATTGTGGAAGTCAACAATGTTTCCGAAATTAAGTTAATCTCAATCAAAAATGTTTGCCACCCAATCTTACTCGAATCTGTGGAATACTAAGAACTGAACCACGAGTACGGAGCTAGCATATTCCATTATACTCATTCAATGGTTAAGAATGCATGCCATATTTTCAGGCTACCTACTGACTTTTAATTATTTTCCATTTTGATTTGTTTACAAAATTTAGTAAATGTCTCCTATGTGATTATCCTGAAGATCCTTCCTGTGAAGGCCCAGGGTAGATAAACCATAGTTAATAGATTCCTAACTCACCTGATACAAGAAAATCGACTCCGTAGCCAACTTTATGGATTAGCCGTCAGAAGACCTAAAAGGCAAGAGCAAACTGACGGAAATGAAAACACAACAGCCGTACGACAACTGATGTCTAGTTTCGCCCAAAAATGTTAAATGTTAAACCCTTCTAGGGTGCACCTGGGGACATGCTTAGAAGCAGTATTAAAGCTTGAGATTGCATGCCCACATATGGTAGGTGTGAGTAGCCCATCCCAACCCTTTTATCTCCCTTGGCTTTCTGGATATTTGTTTTGGGAGTTTTAAGGGAAAAAGCAAAGTACAAGAACCAGAAAGCAAAGGAAAGCAGAGGAAAAATGAGGGCTGCATGAGATGCTAACTCTTGACATGAGGAACCTTGAGATCGATAGCATTGCTATAAAAACTATAAATGCTATACAGGTCACCATTAAATACAAACATAAAATGCATTTTGAGGCAGTCCATTCTCTGTAACCAAGATCCCCCGAAGGACATAACGCTGACTTAGGCTCGTACTCTGCGACCAGATGGGAACAACAGCTGCCCATGAGCTGATCCCCGGGTCACCAAGAGTGTAGAATTCAAAAACATTATTTATTTATTGGTTTACTCGTAAGGCTTATATTTCCCATGTGTTCTAGCTGATGGCCTTTCAGGGCCTTATCCAATCAAACACAAAGGATTTTTAAGATGAATATCAATGAGATACATTGACATACCCTGAACTGAACGTGTGATTATTTGCTTCTTCCTTGTATGTACTGAACGATTGGCCTGGTGCAGTCCATTAGTTTAGTCGATCTGACATCATGGCTTCCAAGCTAGGCAACCCCTCCCAGTGGCCAGGCTCAGTAAAGGTGTTCTGACACCCAACAGCAACATTTAGCAATATGATAAATCTTATGAATAGTTCATCGGCCAGTGCTGGTAAACTATTGAATTCAAAATTCTAGCCAATCAACACATGCAGCATTTTGACAGTTTGCAAAAACCTTCCCTAATTCTAACAGCACAATGCTGAGACGCATGGGGTCGAAAGTACTGAGTGATTATTGGTAAACAAAATGTAAGATGCACCCATAAGCCCCTGTGGCTAGGCCAGTTGGCCGATATTCTGTGACCCCTAAGAGTTGTTTGGATGCATGCAGAAAATAATAAATGTATCCATATCAGTAAAATATCAGCACAACCGCTTATTTAAAGCTTCAGCAGACAAGCCATGGTTTGAATAGACTGGGAGTCTAAACTCTACTCAGTAGATGTAGTCTCTGTAACCTGCGATTGAATCTTAATGGCTAACTCGCTGAACATCCGATGTTCTCAGAGAAAGTCCAAAGGTATGCCTCCTGTGTCGCAAATTCCTTAAACACAGGTATAGATGAAGATATAGATAAATATGAAGATATATAGAAAAAAACATTTTATTTTCCAAGGAATTCCGATCTTGATAAGATACTGAAATTATAAATTGTACACTCTTGTAGACTTGGTACTACTGTGAGATCTTCCAAGCCAGGTGAACTTGGACACATTTTCGAGGTTGAAGCAACTCATCACGTTTAGGTAAAATACCCACATTGAGGGGTTTGTAGTCAGTAGTCTAATAGAAAGTAATAAATGTTCTGCAAAGTAGCTTGGCAAACAGTTTCACCTGGAGGAAAAATGGTGTAGGTGCCCAAATTAGTGACAGAGTAGATACAGTCGACCTTTGTTTTAAAGACATTTTCTCACTTTATCTAGCTATTTAAACCTCAGCAAGGCAAGGGCATGAGAGCATAACAATATTTCAATTTTATTATCCACCACAATATTGATCCATGGATTTCAATGTCAACCTCATTGATTGCCTCTGATGTGGGTCTATCTTTTCACTGATTCATATCCCTATCAGCCGTTCAAAGTCACCAGCCAATCAGGAGCTCAATCAAATATCCTGTAGGCCAGTCCACCTCTTCCAAGAAAATACTTACTGTATGTCATCTTCAAGAAAGTGCCCAGGATGCAGTGTTTGTATTGTCCAATGTCTCTCACGGGTTACTTCTGATCATCAATAAATGGGTTAGTCAGAACTAATCAATCTCAGAGGAGTGTTTACTTAAAAGAGAGGAGAGCTACCTTCCACTCCTCCTAATTGTCGTATTTTTACAAATATTCTTACATAAACATATTATGCAGAATATTGAATTCCTCACACACCTGAAAAAAGGAGAGCACAAAAGATTCTAAAAAAGAACTAGATTGGCGAAAAGGAAAGGTAAAACAAAATTACAAATTTGCAGAGTTACCCTGAATAAACATTATAATCAGTGGTATGGTATAGTAAGATATTGTATGATATAGTGGTTTTTAGAGCACACTGCAAACCCTTAGGCTTGTTGGTACCTTAGGAATATTTGGCCCTTCGCATTCTAAAGCTAGATCTTAGAAGTTGGTCTAATTCACAAAGAAACTGACCAACTCAAATGGGAAATATCTCATCAGATTTTATGTCAAAATATCAACTACAGAAAAATCAAGCTAATTAAAACTATCATAGCTAAAATATTAACTATCATAATATTTTGGAGGTTACTTTATATAGGTATATTTAGGTTCACAAATCTTATTTCCACATCTATGTACCTTGATGATATGAATATATGATATGGATTTCAAGTGAAGTAAAACCTATACTTACCAATATATAATTGCTTACATATATTTACTATTGTAATATTTTGGTAGTCAATAATTTTAGGCTGATATTTTTGTAGCAAGATATTTAAAATGTAATATTACATACGGATAATCATTTAGATTCAATTAGCGAGCATAACTAGAATATAAGTTAATCACCCAAATGTGGGATAGAAAAATGTAGACCGGTCCTCCCATTCTTGAATAATGTCTCAACATCTTTCAATCTGATTTTCATCTGGACCCTTTTCAGGATTTGGAATGCTCCCGTGGTAATAATGCTTTAAGGTGTCCCAGGACAGACAGCATCAAGTACAAATGTCTAGCACTTAATCCTCAAGATAGCAGAGGTAAGCTTTCCAAAGCTTAATCAGGTAGGTGCTATGGGGTTAGGTAGCACAATTATCATGCATTCTTGCATGGCTAAACAGTGATTCCAGAGGGACAGTTTCTGCAAAACATATATGATCTCTGAGGGCTCTTTGGTAATCTGAATTTGGGGGGCAAAATGTCATTAATTGTTGCCAGGGTGTCTAGCCCATTCTACCTCCCATTTTCTGATAATAGTCTGTTCCTCCTTCGTCTGAATGGACAGAAGCCTTCTGTGTTCAGTCGTTTCAGTGACAGGGAAATTCTGCGGTCTACGCTGAATAGCGGGGCAGCGATGCTCCAGGTGGGGTGCGTTCCGCACAGCCCACCATGTAACTATGTCCGTGTTCACATCACAAGCCATTTGGTATAGTCACGCTTCGCAAGTAGGGCACCAGCTCTAGAAATGTGCTCCAGCGCTCGAAACCGGGTAAACAGATGCTGCACCAACACCTGTTGAGAGAATGCTGCGTCGGAGTTGTGGTGCCTGCAGTGCTGGGAATCTTGCTGCTTGGGTCTTCCTTGGGCCCAGTCACAAGAACCCACCATCTAAAAAAGCTCACCCTGGGTCACAGTGATTAATACAATTTTCGAGTGCGGTCTCCGCTATTGATGTCAAATTTCTCTTAGTGCGTGCAGATTTCTTAACAGTTTAATTTTGGTCTGTGATCTAAATGTTTTGACACTCAGATGCTTCTGGGCTGCAGATGGCTATGAGGAAACGAACAGCATGGCGAGTTCCACACCACCCCATCCAGTGTTGATGCTGCCATTCACACAGTGGGGAAATTCCGACTTCACCCTTGCCATAACAGTGCAGGTCTATCCTCTTGTTGCCGCAGTGATGTTGATTTGTCTCACCACGGCTCCTTCACAGCCCTTCTTTGTCAGAGTAGCATCTTCCTCATGCTGGAGCTCTTCCAAAGGCCCTTCTGAGGAGTGAGTCTGCTTTTGCCTTGAATCAGGATTCAATCAGCTCCTCCTCATAGACTGGTCAAATTTCCCCAGGTTATTGTGCTTGAACCTCGCAAGGGCAGCTTGTGGTAGTTACCATGAAATCTGGTGTGCAAATAGTTTCTTGGTCACCCCTGGTGTTGAAACCCAGGACACAAGAAAATAAATCTTGGCACACTGACTGGAAATTTCTGCTCAAGCCTAACACTAAAGTTGCAGACAGTTGCATATTCCACCAACCATCTCTAAGATCGGATCTGGACAGTTAGGTCCTTTGATTATTTCACACCAACTGTTCCAGTCTAAGGGCCTGATTTAGATATTGGTGGACGAGTAACTCCATCACAATGGTGAAAGACATCCCGTCTGCCATAATCTAAATCCCATTATATCCTATGGGATTCAGATTTCAACAGACGTGACATCTGTCACTGTTGTGACGGAGTAACGTGTCCGTCAGTATCTAAATCATGCCCTAAGTCTTTGCCACAAGGCACTGAAGGATGGTGGGGAGGAGATGAGAGTCCCTTTCCTGGAGAAACCCACAGCAAGGGCACTATGGAAAGGGGAACTACTACCTATCAAACTATAGGGTGTTGCCCATTCACATAAAAATCGGTGAGGAAAGGGCAGGGAGAAATTCCTAAGTGCCAAAGAAGCCCTGTATCTCTTTTCCTTAGCACTGCTCTGTGGGACCTACTACCCAGGATCCCTGGAAAGTTATCTGGGGAAGCCAGGAATTCAATGCTGTCAGGGTTCTCCCTCTAACTGCCCAACCTAGGTACCAAATACAAATACAAAATGGAATGCAGTAGGACTATAGCAGCATGTGTCACAGCTGATCCACATCCTCTACACACACAAGTAATGTACACACATGCAATATCTATGTCCCACATGGACGGGGAAGGCCACTGATGCAGGGGAGTGGCAGTGTGGTAATGTCTATTTACTTATGATCTGGTTGTAGCTGGTAAACTATACAGTGTTCTGTTAGTATGGGAGCACCGCATTCTTGTTACCAAGACAATCCTTAGAATGTAGAATGTGTTGTAACATAGAGAGAATCTTATACTGTACTGTGGCAGTGAAGTTGGATGTCTTGCTGACAGGATGGGGCTTTTATAAGCTCTCCTTAAATCTGAATAAATATATCAATCTTCAAGCATTGGCGGTGTTATCATCATCAATTACTGCATTTTGGCGACGAGGAACTCTGGAGCGTGAAGCCTCAACTGGTCCCCCTCTATCCTGCCTATTCGTCTCTTTGAACTTGAGGAATCGTCATACTGCGAGCGCAATCCTCTGCAGAAGTTATTGGAGGTGTGGACGCAGCTCTGTGCACGAGGATTTCGGGCAGGTTTAATTTTCTTACTTTATTGACCTGAAGTCTCGCGGCAGGACCAACGAAAACAAGCGGCGTGGGACCCATCCTCGCGGGAGCAGTGATGAAGACAGGAGATGCGTACATAGACAGTGCATGCGTGCACCACTCTGCGCATTGTTTATCTGCACCCATAGCAACAGAGAGCGTGGTGACAGGATACGTGTAAGTATTGCTTCCATAGCAACGGCGAGACGCCACGCTGAGGAGACAAACACGCGCGCAGGGAGCGTGGTGACAAGACACATGTTTGTCCTGTTCCCATAGTGACGGCAGGACGCTGCGCTGGGGAGACGCCTTACGTTTCCATAGTTACAGAAAGACGCTGGAACCATAGTTATTCACGGAAAGACGCTAAAACTACAATTCTTCTAAGAGCACTGTGTACACCACAGTGATACGCACATCACTATCATGCAGTCAACTGTAAATCAGTGATTCTCACATCTGCACTTCAAATTACACCCTTGCGTGATGTGAGTGCACCATGGTGATGCACACACCTTGGATTACTGAAATATTAATTTTTCATTTTGCAGAGTACTAAGACTTATTGAAACTTATAAAGAGTGAAGCTTATTGTTATTGTATGATAAGAACATGCAGAATGTGCCAGCAGCTCCATTCTTTTTGTCATCTCCTGGTGAACCTCCCATTAAATGGCAAAAATGGAAAAAAGTTTTTAACAACTATGCCAAGGTTTGTGGCACCTCTCTCAGTGCCGAAAGGAAGATGTCCTTACTAATGCACTGTCTTGGTACTGAAGGACAAGAAATATTTGAAAACGTACCTGATCTCTCAGTCAACAACGCTGCCGGTCTCAACGAATATGAGATATGTATAAAAAAGCTTGATTTACATTACTTGCCCAAAATAAGTACAATTCTTGAACGTCACCAATTTGGGAAATGAGTACAACGTCAAGGAGAATCAATTATACAATATATCACTTCATTGCGAGGTCTTGCTATACAGTGTTCTGTTACTATGGGAGCACCGCATTCTTGTTAACAAGACAGTCCTTAGAATTTATAATGTGTTCTAACATAGAGAGAATCTTATACTGTGGCAGTTGAAGTTGGACGTCTTGCTGACAGGATGGGGCTTCTATAAGCTTTACTTAAATCTTATTAAATATATCAATCTTCAAGCATTGGCGGTGTTATCATCATCAATTACTTCACAGACCTATTGAAAACACCGGAGAGGGCAGTAGGATAGCAAGAGGAGAGGCCAGTCAACAGCAATCGTAGAGCTGCCACATTGTCAGTCCTCTGCAGCCAATGTACTAACAGTAGTCCTTTTCATTCATTATCCCGTGTGCGCCTCCCACCACAGAGCCCAGCTCCGGGTCTCAATCCTTGTTTCAAAAGTGCCTCCGTTGCACACACACATGATGGTCACGTGTGCTGATGCAAGGGTCAAAATGCTACATCTTAATATGGTGATTTTGAGGCAGGGGAGAAGGCTTTTCAGAACCAAAGCCATGCAGGGACATTTCACCATCTTAACAGTTCCTTTCCCATTATGTCAAATTTCATTCAACTAAACTGACAGCTTAATTTAAAATGATTGAAATACTTAATTACCATATTAATTTCAGTGTGGTCTGGAGGCTAGTATTTCCTGCAAATCAAATTAGACAAAGATCTCAACCGTTCATAGCAACTAAAAAGTTGAAATTGAAGAACACAGACATGTGACTTAAATCCTAAAATAACTCTAAAGCAAAAGAAAACTGAAGGGAATCTTTTTCAGAGAACAAAATCTTTATTTTCTGTGGCATGTACATTAGACATTGGGATAAGAAGATGCAACATATCTCTTCCCATCACCATAGGTGGAGTTGGTCCAGGAGTAGGTCTGAATTTTGCTAGTTTGTCCACCGATGCGAAGATCACACCTTTTGACAAAAAGAAGGCAACATTACTAGGACAAAAACATAATAGTCTTGATTTTTTCTAGTATCAGGCATATTTTGTTACCATCAAGGTCTTTACACATCTCTTTCTTTCCATTGGACTCCACCCTCTTCTCTTTGAGCAATGGCTAAATTCTCACCAGACCCATACTGGTGGAATGGCTGGCATATCATCATATGGCGCTGGTGTTAATTGAGCCACAGAAACCTGAACTGTTGTTTGTTGTAGTTTATCCATTTGAAATAAAATGTATCTGGTCTTTCTCCACCATCCCACCAAATCCCCACACTTCCTACCTGTAGTTTAAAAATCATGCACCTAAGGGTGTAATCACTAGGATGTTAGCATTGTTCATATTGTGCACTGAGTTTTCCTTTAGAAACCATGTGACCTAGTTGCAAAGCGTAAGAATTGGACGTCAGGATCCATTGTAACATGTTTATAAAACACAACAACAAAAACGAATTCATATACTGCACATTATTTTGTCATTGATTCAGTGTTTGCTCTCTTTCTCTGCTAAATGCAGCTTTAAACATGAAGGAAGAGACTTTGGGCCTGATTTATAGTTCGGCGGATGGGTTACTTCGTCACAAATATTGCACATACCCTGTCCGCCGTATTACAAGTCCACTATAGGCAAGTCCATTGTAGCCAACGGCACTTGTAATATGACAGAGGAGAAGTCCGCCATGTTAGTGACGTAGTAACCCCTACACTGGACCCTAAACCAGGCCCTACATCATCAAAAACAAACACAGGAAGCAGCTGTTTCCACAAACTCCTGCATGTGCAAGTGTGCCATAAACCTGACTTCTGCATATTACAACAAATATAAACCCATGAAAGAGTTAATGAGCCAGGAAGAGCCGCATGTGCGCCTGCATGTATACACAGTGCTAAGGAAGGGTTAGAAAGTTAGGGCCAGATGTAGCAACTTTGGAAATTGCGACTTGCAATTTGCGAGTCGGAGCGACTCGCAAATTGCAAGTCGCAATTTCCAATGCAGAACGGTGTCTCAGACACCTTCTGCGAGTCGGTATGGGGTCGCAAAGACCCATCTCATTAATATTAATGAGGTGGGTCGCAAATTGCGGCCCCATACCGACTATGGGCACTCGCTAACATGGAGGCCTGCTGTAGTCAGCAGACCTCCATGTTCGTGACTGCTTTTAAATAAAGCAGTTTTTTTTTTTTAAAGTGTAGACCGTTTTCCTTAAAGGAAAACGAGCTGCACTTAAAAAAAAATCCGAAACCTTTTGTTTCGTTTTTTTTTTTCAGGGCAGGTAGTGGTCCCTTGGACCACTACCTTCCCTGAAAAAATGTTTTGGGGTCCATTCACAAAGGGGAAGGGGTCCCATGGGGACCCCTTCCCGTTTGCGAATGGGTTACCATCCACTACAAGTGGATGGTAACTGCGACTCCATTTGCGACCACGTATGGAATTGCATACCCTTGCGAATCGCAAATAGGAAGGGAACACCCCTTCCTATTTGCGATTCGGAAATGCATTTTGCGAGTCGGTCCCGACTCGCAAAATGCATTTCTGCATAGGAAACACGCATTTGCGAGTCACAAACGGCAAATTTTGCCGTTTGCGACTCGCAAAGTGTTTCCTACATCTGGCCCTAAGTTCGAGGGAACTGAAGCTCCTGCTAAAACATCAATATCTGCTTCGGAATAACAACAAAATGGCATCTACAGGAGGAGCAAAGCAATAACAGGAAACCCCATCTGATTGGCATGAAGCAAAACCTTTCTTGAAACACTGGAACATTTATAAATGGCATGCCCCTTGAAGGAGGCAGCGGATTGAGAAGTGCGAGGCAGATGTCATATGGACATGTGAGGGCTTGGGCGGCAATCCTTAAAGATGCTGATCTAATGTAGAAAAAGCAAAGACAGTCAGACAGCAGTACAGCCCTATTACTCCTGTGTATCAGCCTGTCAAAAACTCCCTTTGGCGGATTCATCTGTTCGGAATGAGGTCTTATAACCATTCACTAAGGTCTGCAAATACATAGAGAAGCCGACCCAGGGTACAGGCCTGACAGGACTCAGTAGGCAACAATCCCAAGAGTGAATGGCTGCCGATGCAGTGCAGATGATTTTGCTCTCCTTACAATTACCATGGGTCTCCAGGGAAGCAGTGAACCCTGAGAGGGGGCCCCTCAGGAACCATGATCCTTCAAGAAACGGGGAATACAAGTTTCCACTTCTGTTAACCACCTATAAAGAGGCGTGTAAAATGTTTAATCCTCTTGTTGTGTGCCTCTAATCCATTTGTTTAATGCTGGTACTCACATAAAGTATCTCATCCTATTATTGAAAACCCACACACAATTTGTACAGTTGTACTGATCTAGTTGTTTACCTGTTTTGACCTTCTCGATCTAATTGGTTAGAACCTCTGCCTGAGTTGTTGAATGTCTCTACTGAGTCTCTAGTCTGTTATTGAATACGTTGCATCTGTTTATTTACTGTCCTAATCCTAACATAGAATATGTCAAATCTAGTTGTCTAATATCGCGAATCCTGCGACTGAATAGTTTGAATCCAGGTATTTAATATAATATCTGTCCGCCTATTATTGAAGGCATCTAATTAAGGTGTGTAATACCGCTAATCATGTGATTTAATACATTTACTCCAGGTGTTTCATAGCTCTAACCTTGTTACTGGGTACCTCTAATCTCTCTGTCTCATACATCTAGTATTGCAACGGAATACCACTAATCAGTTATTTAAGACAGCCAATATTTTTCCAGAATGTATTTTAGCCAGTTGTTTAATATCTCCAATCTCGTTGCTAAATATCTCCGATCAATTTATTTAAAACTTCTAAACCTTTAATTTAATAACTATATTCTAATTCAGTAACATTAATGGTCATGTTATTTGATGCTCATAATCCAGTTGTTTAATGTCTCTTTTCCTGTTGATGCATACTGTCAATCCTGTTGTTTATTCTCCCACCCCCCAATTAATTTTGGAATACCTCTACAAAGAGTGGTCTATAGTGGGGAGGAGGCTGAAGTGAGAGTACTGTCTAGAGAGGAAGGGTGTGGTGTAGAAGGGATGACGAAAGGATGGCTGTCCAGAGAGGATTTAATGTGTTCTGGTAGGGGTAGATGGGGTGGTAGTGCAGCTGGGAGTACAGTAGGTGTGGTTTAGTAGGGCGAAGCATTCTAAATGGGAAGAGATGTGGTGCATAAGGAAGGATGTAGTTTGCACAGGAAGTGAGATCGGATGGGGTGGGGGTGTTGTTACCTTGCCACCACTTTTGTAGGTTGGAGACCTAAATCAATATCATCTACTTCTTGTGATTCCAGATTGATAATTCTAGACCTCGTGTTTTAGTTGCTCAAACACCACCCACACACTCTTGGAAGCCAAGATCTTGAGCTCTATCAATGACTAAAACTAGACTGAAACAAAATGTCAATTATTCTCAGTATGTTAGAGGAACTATAGCTACTCCTTGAATGTAAAATCTATGTAAAAAACAAATCAATAGATTAAGGTCAAACGAAGCAACCCCAAATGATTACAGAGAGTGCCCAGGCACTTACAGCTTGTCTGGTCTTGTTACATAGCATAGGGTGTAGACAGCGATGTCGAACTCAGGGCTCGAACCTATGTAGAATGAACCAACAGACTTCAGGTATGTTGACCACTTGTACTGAAACGCCATGACATCAGGGAAACTTGCCCACTGAAGCCGCACGATAAGCACCAGAGAAGAGGGTGAAAAAAAATAACACAGCACTATCAGTAAAAAATTGTAAATATGTTGTTTTCCTTTTAAAGAATTTAGCATACCCACATTTCCACATTCTCCACATTTTCCTGATTTCAAACGTTTTTCTCTTGCAAAATGTATTGGCCACTACCAACTAATAATTATGGCAAAAAAGTAAGCACTAGAACACAATTACTAAACATTATAACTTAAAATAATATTAAAAATAGGAACTTTGATAATTATGTTAACTACTAATAATGTGACACACTAGGGCCAATTCCTACAACCCAAAAAAAAAAATTATATGTAATAAATAAATATAAGCAATAAAAGATTGATTTTACTCCGTATTTTCGCATATTATTTTTGGTAAATGTAGTGTAGACAACCTTAATTTGCAGTTCAAGTCATACATCAAGAATGACTGCAAAGAAAAATGCATAGTTTAATTTTTGTATACAACTTTGTAAGCATAAAACGTTTTCACCTGATGTCGCCTTGGCCACTTGCCAAGAGTTTCCTAAGCTGGTGGAGGCAACACTCCCTAATTTGTCATATTATACACTTTTTGGTAAATCTCGTGAGCATTCAGGGTTCATGCAAACTTTGGGAAACTAATATTCAACTCATGCTAGGAATGGAAATAATTGCCATGAAATTTCCATACTGTATTTTCCATGGAGTACAAATTATATTGGAATCTTCATAATGGATTTCTCCCAAAGTGAACATGCGGTGGGATTTCTCTTTGTACAATATTCTTTTTTGTATTTTGAAAGTATTTAATGTGATGGAGAAACCAGAGACCTCTGCAACTGCTGGCTTCTGAGCAATAGGGCACAGAAAAAAAGTAATACAACAAACAAGAGTTGATGGGTGTCAACAAGCATTCGTAAGAGGTGTTTATAAGTAGAAGGTCTGCAAGAGAGTGGCAGTACCACCAGAACAAATGTGTTTCGATTTCATAACTATTTTGTGGGGTGATGAAAGAAGAAAGATGGCAGAACCTCCTTGAGTTTCCTATGACTGGGGCTTTCTTGCCAGAAACAGAGAAGCCCACAAGGTCATTACTGGCCCACATGTGGAGTACTGATTAAGGAATCGGGCAAACTAAGGAAGATGGTGTTCAGGGCTTGGCTCTCATTTCCCGTCCCAGGTGGACAGACTGGCATAAGCACGATTCCGGTGCCTCATCTGAGACTTTTCCTAGTTGAGAACATCAGGAAATTAATGTGACGGCCCTACAGAATTTTAGTAGAGGATATATTTTATAGACAATCGATTTCTTCTCTGAAGTAGAAGATGGAAATGAGATGTGCTCTATTTTAGAGACCAAGGCACCTGAACTGGATGTTGATACTGGAAGATAACTAAATGCTTTTGACTAAACACTAGGCCTGGAAAAAAGAGTGGATCAAAACGGACCTGCTGTAATAGTACCTCTGCAGGACATGCAAATAAAAAAAGAATGATCATACAAATGGCAAGATAAAGGTTCCAATTCACTTCAAGAAATTTCTCTTTCACCCATTCCCAAATAGATTACAGAATATTGTATAGTTGTAGTCTGATGTCCACCTGTTGCATGGCCTAAGATCTCCATTAGAAGACAACCCGTTTGTGCTAGACGAACCAAGGTTGCAGTTCTGCACCTGTCACAGTGTGATAAGAAGTGTTTTATTATATAAACAGCATCAACGCTGCACTCTGAGAGGAGCACTTCAGACCAGATGATCACGGAACCATTGTGAACTGTGACGAAGATGCATCCCTTCTGACTCCGACTTCCATCCTGCAAAGGAAGATAACCTGTTCTCTCAGACTAGCTTCCTGACACCTAAGACTAAGATATGGGGGGTAGACTATGCCAACTGATCTGGCACAAGCGTATCCCTTCTATGTTCTCTTTAATATAGGATTAGATACAGAGAGGAGTGAGCCAACTTTAGCAACAACTAACACATTGCATTGTTCACCATTATCACACTGCTGACTACAGTAACATCTCATCTTTCTAATAATCTCAGACCATGCTTTTTATGCAAAAATATGATCATTTCAATAAATGTTTTGAAAATGCATGTTTGTTTCTTTACCTTGGGCATGCAAAAGTGACTAAATTAAAGGGTTAGATCTGTTTCCACTGATTCACTGGGAATCAGGGTAATGTTCGAGGTTACGCATAACATCTATTTATGTTGGTCATGGGTTTGGATGGGGCACTGTCAGCTAGCCAACAACAAACCAACAATTACTGATTAGACCATGGCGGAGGGGATTACTCCAGTTCGCTGTATTACAAGTTTTCATCAGATATTATGGAACTTGTAATACTGCAGGCGGGATATCCGTCATCTTTGTGATGGGGTAATCCCCTCCTCCAATCAGGCCCTTAGTCTCCATATTATGGCGTTCTTGTTGTAAAGGACGCAGTCCTACAAACCTAGTAGGAACCATATAACACCAGAATGGAGAGACCCAAGTCTAGTGTTTACAGCAAAGTTGAGATTGCTAATGGGGAAGGGACTGATTTGTTTTTTCTTCAATCTAGAGGATGCCGTGGTGTTGCTGGATTGTTGGGGACTGCTGGTGAAATAGGTTCTAAGAACTAAATCCTCTAAGGAAAGTCAAGCCAATCAACTTTTCAGTTGCTGGCTGGCAATACAGCTAAAATTAACGTGGTATTAATGAATATAACACACTTGTACTTTTTCCTGAGCAGGGATGTCCAACAAAGGTCCAAGAAGAATGCACTCATTGCAGATTCTCAGGATAACTGCTAATTATAAAAATGTGTTTCATTTAGTTATGTACATTTATTAGATCTGGATATCATTAAAATCTTGCACTGATCTGATCATCCAAAACCATGAATTGAATACTATTGACCTAGAACCTCCTGGATTTGTCACAAATCCTTTAAAATATCTGAGTGAGGTGTAATACACTAATTCATATATTCATATGGATTACTTCATGACACATTGCCCAAAGCAGCTGCTCTACCTCACTTCTCTCATGCTCACGCCTGCCTTTGCTGGACATAGGTTGTTACCTAATGTTTGTAGGGAAAGAGCTGTGGCCAGACTTAGGATCTTGCCAGAGGTAACAGTCTCTCTTTATTTGGATTTGATTTCCCCAGAAGGTAGCTAGTTTATTTCGAAACACTTGAAGTCTTGTTTTCCTAGGACTTGAGGACATCTGGGCTCTAAAAATAAGTATTTTATGTTGAGATTGGGCTTCTTTTGATTCATAATATATTGTGTGATGCCTCTGGAGGTTTCGCGGTGGAAAGTCACCTGGATTCACCTTATTGACCCTCTTATCCCATGCTGGTCAGGTTCTGACTTGGCAGGAGAGATCAAACTTAAGCTGTTTCCTCCCTTCTCGTAGTTCAGTTGTAGGGCAAGCACTGAGCCAGTTGACTTGCCTTCATCAAAACCTGTGTTTATTACATTTCTCTTGCAGATAGTAACAAGTGAGCAGTCATATATAGCAATGTTACAAGCTACTATTTTTGGCGCGTGGGTCAATTTCCTTATTGTTCTGTGTTACAGTTTATGGTGATCAAGTTGTGAAAGCAAACTATATATTGAGTATAGCATGGGTCCTTAGTGTCAATACTGCCTTTGTTTCTGATATTTCATTGTGTTACTGAGTTATGTGATTTCTGATGTTTGGTTCTACTTTATTCCTGTGTATTTTCTCATGTATATGTTTTCAAGGGCATTAAAATAACAATACCGGGTCAACATTTCATCTTTATTCTAAATGTGCTATGTGGTATCTAGTATCAACCTTTACCTACCTTGAGCTAGGCCTTGACCACCAATGAGGTTTGAGAGGCCAACTTTTCATCCCACAATATCTAGTGTCCTGGTTTGTAGGAAAACGTGCAATGTCCTCTTTCCTATTGCAACATGGTCCTCACATCAAAGGAAGCCTGACCACTTCAGTGATATTTCTCCTCACCTGTCTTCTTCTCTCAACTCCCTTACCCGTACTTTGTAAACACTGAAGTCTAGAACATTGGTCAAATAGATTTCTGTAACATAATTACTAGTCTCCTTTAAAAAACATGGACAGTCAATTACAAAAGAACACGTAAAACAACGTCAAAAGCTGAAACAAGAAATAATGCCCATGCTCTGGAACAATGCTGCAGAGAAGTTCCCAAAGCTGAAGAAGACACACCTCTCTAAGAAGTGGTACCCCAGAACCGACAGTCCACCCTTGAACTTCCTCCAGAGGCCCGGTCAGTTCTCCACTGCTCTCAAGTTAGGTTTACACTCTACCAGTACCAAAACATACATGCAACAACATACAGAAAAGGCAATAGAGAAGTATTCTGTAAGCCCTTAATAGCAAAAAAAGATGGAGCTCCATTCTGGACTTGTGGCTCCTAAACATTTTTCTCATAAAGCAATCCTTCTGACAGATATTCCTTCGAAATATCACTCCGCTAATTTAAGACCATGATTTAATGGTGGGTAGAGATTTGGAGGATGCATGCTTTCACATTCCTATCCACCTGAACCATTAAATCCAACTTTGATTCATTGTGTTCAACTACTGCAACTACAAGCAGGTCCTGGCATTTGGCATCAAATTGACCTTCAATTATTCACCAAATGCTTGTCTTGTGAAGGCCCACCTTAGTAGGATGATTTGTTAATAAAGGTGCAACATCAGATGTGACACATGCATCATACAAAACATCATGCATTTCTTATAATCTCTAATCCACACTGTGAATAGCAGAAAGTTGTCAAACAACATCACTGGATCCAGGGGTCAAATTTTTAAGTAAAAGTGGCAAATGCTGCAACTTTGGAAGACAGAAATCGCTCTCTAAGAAGCTCGACCAGAACACTTTGGAATCAGTACAATTGTAAAAAAAAAAAATGTACAATACCACAAATTACTTCGTTAGAGCAACATTCTCATATATATTTTTAATGGTATTCAATAGGTTGCACACAATGGCAATTCATGACCAACTTGATGTCTAATGGTGACAAATAAAATATGGAGAAGATGATGTGACGTTGAGACCAGCATTTTCCTTAGCTCTACTAAGGGAAAAGACAAAAACAATATAACATCAAAACTGCACTTAATGAATACAAATCTGAAAGTTATGGATAACACGGACCTGTCGCTTACAGAAAGTGAATAACATTTTGATGGTGTGGCCACATATCGTCGCTGGACAAGACAAAACATATCAGTATCCTGGCCTTTGACTTTGCAAGCTTTCATATCCAGGATCCGAGGAAAATGGATGACTTTAATAATGCAATAATAAAAATACAGAGCATTTTCAACCTGCCAATAGGGAATAATTCATACCAATCTGTGCACTATACCAAGGATAAAAGATTGCAGTTATTGGCAAAGAACATTTTCACTCATGGTTCGCGGTCCACACTTGCACAGTAACTGTTTTCATCACCAGTATTTTCAATTGTATTCAGGTTCACGCACGTATTTGCACACTGAACCTTCATGCTGCACTATTTCTTCTATGTTTGTCTTTGTGTATAACTGTATTTGCTTTTGTTAAAAAAAATAAAAAAACCTTGCCATCACTTAATTAGCTATTGTGAAATGAGGTTCCTGGAGCAGGACAAACTTTCTTGTCCTCCTTAGGAAAACCAACGGTTGTTAAAGCTTTCACATAAAACAGAATAGGGCTTGCTATCCTCAGAGTAGATTCAGCCAGCATTTCCCCATAATTAGTAGCTCACATTTACCAATAAAAAAATCCCTCCCATCGAACCCAGCCACTTCACTCCCAGCATCTCACTCCCCAAGGATCCAACCCATTCCCTTCTTAATAAATGCACACTATCTGCTTTATAATGTCTTAACTAACAAAACCCTAAGGCCGATATTGTCACAGCCTCCAACGCTGCTCTATGGGTATATTGCTGATTCCAGGAAGCCCGTACTCTCAACTTCCAATGGACAGTGAGGCCTCTGTAGTCATTGTTGACATGGTGAAGCACTGGGTTCCACAACGTATGCAATACTCTTTCGGGTCTTTCGTGATATATGCCAATTTCTCAGAACCCAGCAATGCCCAAAGTCCCTCAAAACACATTTTAATTATTGATGACGGACTCTTACCCCCCAAGCGACAAGATTACTTGTTTAGTTGCCAGCAATAACTGGTAGATATTTTTCCCCTGAACTAATGGAGTGGTACGACGGTGGAATCAGGTGGACCAGTATTATTGTTGCAGGAAACTTTCCCATCTCACGTCTTCTAACCTTTTTAGGTGCCTCTAGAATACCTGACCAGAATCTCTGTAGTTTAGGGCATTTCCATATGATGTATAGAAGTATACCTGAACTCAGTCAACCCTTTTCTCAATCCCCATGTTTCCTATTGTCTACAGAGTGTAGCCAATCTGGCGTGCAGTGCCATCAGTACCTATCTGCACTCGTCAATGCCTGGTCCGCACCAAATGTTGGGAGCCCTGGTCCGATCACCACCTAGAGATACTCTGCAGCACTCCTTAGGTCACTAGACCCTGGATGCCATTCCCCCAACAGCTGCTGCACCGCACCTCACACCATGGAAGGAGCTTTCACCTGCACCCACTGCCAGTGTCCAGCAGCCACCAACCCACATACCCCTCCAAATACTAAATGCCCTCAAAATCCCTTCCCAACTCACAAACACAAGCACCAACAATGCCTACATTCCCACCCTACACCACAGCAATCCTGCACATCAACACCCACTCGTAAGCAAGCTTCTCAACAAACAATGTCTCAGCAAACGCACTAATATGGGACCGCCTGAGCACCTCACAGCCTGTTCATCACAATGACCTGGCTCAAATTCTCATTGACTCCTGCCATTGCTTCTGCAACCCCAGGGGGCTACAAGATCACTTGACAGGAACCTCTTCACAAGCCAGGAGGAGGACTCACTATCATCTATAAGAAATCCATTTAATGCACAACATCCAAAGAAAATACCACTCCATTTATGGACCTTACTGCATTTCAAGCTGCAAATCTCTGAAAAATTCACCCTGAAAGGAGCCCCTGTCTTCTGACCACCCGGACCACAAGCCATCTTTACCAACCTCATCAATCACTTTGTGGCTCAGCTCACCATCAACACCAAAGCCTACATTCTCTTTGGTGCCCTCAATTTTCACCTGGAAAACCAAAATGAACCCTGCTCCACAGAACCTCTTGGAAGCTTGAGCAATATCGGGCTCACCCAGCTCATCACAGAATCACTCACACTGCATGGCACATACTGGACCCCATCTTTATCACAAGCAACAGCATCAAATACAACTCCACTACAAAGTTCATAAAGACCAACCACTCCATCATCCACTTCCAAATCAACACAACTAAAGCCAACACCCCTACCAGGTTCAGCGCTCCAAGCTGCAGCTAGGGCAAAGTCACAGAAGCAGACTGACTCAGCGCTGATCAGCCTAGCCCTACAGACATCCTAAATAAGTACATGAACAACTTCAAAAACTGGATGAAGAACTGCGTGGACTCCCTCACACCTATCAAACCCAACAAGCCTAGTAGATCAAACAAGTAAGCTGGTACACAGAAAACCTTTGAGGCACCAAACGACACTGTAAACAGCAGGATGGAAATGTAGGCCAGCCACAACATCGCAGACAGAACTACCTACAAGGCTGCACTGAGACGCTATCACCAGCACATCAGAAACACCAAGAAAAAAGCACTTATGGACTGCATCAAAGGAAACTCCAATAGCTGCAAGGAGATCTCGATCGTCAAGGGTTTCACCTCGCCCTCAGCCACTGTCAGCAAAATTGCTGCGTTCCAACAACTCTGCAATAATCTATCTAACTTCTTCCACAGCAAAACCACAAACATATTCAGCAACGTTACACACCAACCCTGCACTAGAGAACTCATTGGTAACCTACACACCACCAAACAAGACTGACACCTGACTCTCACCAGAAACAACAGCAATTGTGAGAACCATCCACTCAGGGCTCCTAGCGGACCCATGCTCCCACCACCTCGACAACCTGGGAACATCACCAATCAGTACAATCATGACCCACATCATCAACACCTCCATCATGCCTGCCACTTTCATAGATAAATGGAAACTTGCAGAAATCAATGCCATCCTCGAGAAGCCCACAGCTAACCCGAATCCACTGAGCAACTTCAAACCCATCTCCCTGCTCCCCTATCCAGCCAAAGTGATTGAGAAGGTTAATAACAAGCAACTCACAACCCACCATGAACTTCACCACCAACCAGACAACACACAATTCAGGATTGATAAGGAACCACTGCATGGAACAGCACTCATTGCGGCCACAGGCAACAATGAAAAAGTCTTGGACCAAAGAGAAACAGCGGCCCCCATCCTCCTCATCCTCTCCACAGCCCTGAACACTGTTCTCCCACAACACCCTCATCAGAAGACTCCAAAAGATAGGCATACAAGGATCTGCTCTCAAATGGATTTGTTCCTTCCTCACAGGAAGAACCCAAAATGTCAGGCTGCCACCCTTCACACCAGAGCCCAGGAAACTGATATGCCATGTCCCACAGGGATTGTCCTTCAGCCCTACTCTTTTCAACATATTGATGACTCCGCTCACCAACATCATCGGATCACAATACCTCACCCTCATCTCTTATGCCAATGACACCCAACTCATCCTTTCCCTGACGGACAAGACAAACACCACCAGGCTTAACTTCACCAACTGCATGATCATGGTAGAAGAACGGATATGAACCAACTGCCTGAAGCTCAACTTGGACAAGATGCAAGTACTGGTCTTTGGCAACAAGAACTTTCCATGGAATTCCACCTGGTAGAGGTCGGAGCTAGGACCAACACCCACACCAATAGACCACGGAAGAAATGTAGGGATCTTCCTAGATGACCAGCTCAACATGACGGCTCAAACCAACGCAGTGTGAACCTCCTGCTTCCACATCATACACATGCTGTGCTGCAAAAGATCTTCAAATGGTTGCTCAGAACACCAGACAGACCGTCACCCAAAAACTCATCACCAGAAGTCTGGACTACAGCAACATTCTATAAAGCAGAATCTTCTGACAACTCCTACACGGACAGCAGACCATCCAGGATGGAGCCGCAAGACTCATACTTGACCTACCATCCCATACCCACATCACACTGCACCTCAGGAAACTTCACTTGGTCCCCATTCACAAGGGCAGCCAATTCAATCTTCTCACACATACATACAAACCCCTACACAACACAGGACCAGAATATCTGAACAGCCGCATATACTTTCATCAACCCACGAAATACCTACGGTCTATCTCACTTGCACACACTCCTTGCATATGCAAAAGCAAAACAGGAGGTCGCTCATTCTTCTATGTCACACCCAAGACATGGTACGACCTCCCGCTTCACATCAGAGCCTCTTCCTCACTTCTTTAGTTCTGCAAGAAGCTGAAGAACCGGCACTTCATATAAGCACCTTGGGACCACATACCTACACACCTTGCCAAATCTCCTGAATACCCTCTTGTGTCATTAGTATGCTATACAAATCAACATAACATAACATAACATCTGTACAGAAGTATGTAGATTGCCTCTTTCCCCTAGGCATGTCTGATGAAATTACTTGCAATGAGTAAATCCCCCCTATTGTTTATGACCCATAGCTCTCTTTCTCATTGCTTGTGGCATGTGTTTTTGTACTATGAAAAATGTTCAAGATATTGTATATCTTAGGCACAAGGAATTGAATGGATGTGAGCTTATAGGGAACCCCTCAAAATCCATGAGTTCACTCGTGGTGCCCTCCCTCTCCACCAGTTGTAGTGCCCAGCCCTGAGTTTTGGATAACATAAGCTTTCTATCTCAGAAACTCTGTGTATTCCTCAAAGGTCCTGATGTTGCCCCAGTAAAATAGGTATCTCAGTCTAGAGCATCCCCCTTTACTCCAGAATTTGAAAGGGTGTCCCCCATTTGTAGCTGAGGCCATGAACGTCAATTCACCAAAATGTCTGGGGTAGCGGAAGTGACATCACGCACCCTTTGACTTTTATTTTCACACACACATTTACATGCACACATACATTCAGACTTACACAAACACACTTTCTTATGTAAACACCAGGCGCATCCCGTCCTTTAGGGCATGGGCCACGCCCCGCCTTTTGCACCACATGAAGAGTGCCGGTCAGGCTGAACAAAGGTCAGCCTGACAGACACTCTTCATGTTCAGGTCAGGCAGCCAGGAGCAGATATGCGTGATTTGCGCAGACTCCGGCTGCCTGAGCTGAACTTTGCTGGGCTGAAGAGGTCACAGCTCCTGTGGGCGTGACCTCAGCTCAGCAAAGGTGCCTCGAGGCCCTCCCCTGGGTGACAAGGGAAGCGTCGCTCATTGACTTCGACCTGGGCGCTTCAGGTTCAAGCCCTGAAGCGCCCACGGCGAGTGTCAATCAGTGACACCTCGTCAAAGAGTGGGGTGGGATCAGCAGTCTCACTGACCCCATCCCACTCTGTAACGAAGTTGGGACTGCTGCCTTCCCTCATTGGCTGACCTAAGGTCAGCCAGCCAATGAGGGAAGGCAGCAGTCCCAACGCTCCTGCGACCTCCGAGGCTGAAGGTAAGTATGTATGTGTGTGATCTTTTTAGATAAATGTTTGGTGCGTGCGCGTATGTTTGAATGTTGATGAGTGTTGGTAATGGATGTGCGTGTGTGTGTGTAAGAATGTGTGAGTGTGCTTCCTGCCCCCCTAAAACTGCCGGCCACCACTGACACACACTGACCTGCAAGCACCCACACAACATACATTTAAAAGCATTTTTGCTTTACTTACCTTAGCTGCCAGTGAAGATCATACTTCAGCCAACTGTACTCCATTTTTTTATAACACTAATAGTGAACAATGAAACATTATTCACTATTTGAATAATTTAAAAAATTGAGAGAAAACAAAGAGAGTTGAGCTGCAAATGACATCCATGAGGACAAGCTGCCACTGTGTTCCTAGCACAGATTGTCCCACCTCTGAGGCCAGGGGTCGCAAAGGCAGTGCCAGGGTGGCCAGGGGCAAGCCAGGGGTCGCAGCTGTGACCCCTAAATGAAGTCCGTTGCTGATATCCCTAGTACACAGGTCATCCATGATTGGTTTAAATGTCTTAAACGTTGCCTGGGTTACCAAGGAGAATTCTCAGAAAATCGGATCTGTGCTCTATTTTATTAAATTGGGCCTCCTTCTCTTGTTTTAGGCATGATCAGTTATTTATCAGAGAAAAGTGTACACTGGCTAAAATATTTTCTAATAGGCTTCTTTTTGACAATACTGGGATACTTGGGCCAACCTGTGTGCCTTATCTATATGTATCTCTTTTTTCTTGCATTCTCCGGTAGGGAGTCAAAGAGATGCAAATCATACTGGTGGATATCCTTTCCTTCCAGTCCTTGGGTTATGCTCCGGCTAAGCAGGTATCTGATTCTCGATGTCCTTGCTTGTAAGAGAATGTTTTGCTCTTCAAGAAGCATCATGCATTCTTGAAGGCACTCACAGTTGTCAACCTCCTAGTCCTTGTTTTCTCAAAGGCAGCCCTCCCACCCTCCCAGGACAGACACTTCTCTCCGAATGTCCTTTAAGTTGCCAGGGAGCCCATTCTTGACTGCTGTAATTGTGTCCTTTATGTCCTCAGTGGATTTTAAAAAGGAAGGATTGGTCGTCTGGCTGCCTCGCTCTCTAATTTGCAAGCGCTCCATGCCTGCTGAAGTAAGTCGTGGATGTTCCCTTCTCTCTTATTCTGCCCTCCAGTGACATCAGTTGGTCCGATCTCCCAGCCAAATGTTTGGTGGGTCTTGAAAGGTCACATAATAAATAAAGATACCTTTAAATTCTGTCTTCATCTTGTCACATTTGCTGTACAGAGGTCAAATGTCAGGCTTTGCCTTTTGACAAATTGCTGCTTATGTTTTTAACAGGGAACTGGTGTTTACAAACTCTCACTTTGCAGTCAGAGAATGAAAAGTGAAGGGAATTATTTGACAATCTTGCTGGGTTTGCGTGTAAAAGGAAAGCCTGTTCGGAAGTAATTTATTTAAACACACAACAAAATGTAAATACCTGTAAATTAACTGTACACCTTCAGCATTTAGGAAAGCAAAAATGAAGCACATTTGTTTTGTAATTCTGAAGTGTGATGGAAACAAGACACTTTACTTGTTGATGCACAAATGATAAATATTCACTGAAAACCAATTTTCACACATCATCGTTTGTGTGCAGGATGGTTTTATAAGTAAAACTGTATTTGTCTGTGCAAATGTAATGGTCATTACAATGAAAAATGTGCTGTCTGTGAAAGACTGTGGGCTACCACACGATGCCTATGTTACATTGAGAGAATTGCCCGCCTCATGTCCATTGAAGCTAGGTGAGTCGCAAAAGTTTGTTGTTCTGAATATTGACCAATGGCTCTAAAAAGTTTGTCCTAGGTGATGTCAAGTGCAAGGGGCAGACTCAATGACAGGGAGTGGGCAAGCAGCCAAGACAGTCCTTTATCACTTGCCCGGGGTCACTAGCCCGAGAATAAATCTCCCATCTTGCTGCTCCCCATTGAATAATTGTAATTGCAACTGTAATTGTATTTATATAGCGCTTACTACCCCCAACGAGGCATCAAATCGCTTTTCGGTGAGTAGCATGCTACTCCAGAACCCAAAAGTACTAGTGATGGATTAGAATAGGGAAATATGAGTACAGTATTAGTGTTAGTATAGGGTGGTATGACTTAATTTGAGTGGAGGACATGTGAATCTGTTAGACTAGAATAATAGAGGGATAGAGGAGGGAAGAATCCAGAAGCGTTAATTGGGAGATCATAGTAGTAAGGTGAGGTGTAGGATGAGTAAAAAAGCGATGGAGGAGGGAAGAGCCTATAGAACGGGATTAGGGAGATCATAGTGGTAAAAAGAGGTGTGGGATGAGTCAAAGGAAAGTTAAATGAGGAAGAATTTAGTAGGGTTGTTTGGGAGTTCTTAGTAGTAGATGAGGTTTGGGGTGAGCCAGGAGGGGTAGAGGAGGAAAGAGTCTAGGAATGGTTATTTTGTAGATCAATATAGTAGAATTAGTTTGGAATGAGTCGGAGAGTCGAGCTAGAGGCTAGATCGACAGAGGTTTAGGGTGATGGTGAGACAGAGTAAAGCTTTTGAGAGAGTAATTTCTCTCTCTTGTACAGCAGGACTAACGTAATAAATATATAGATACACAATTAAATAGTATGGGAATATATGTGTAAGGAAAATATTGAGACTTAAAGTCGTATTGTACAAACACAGACTTTCAAGAGTTGCAGTATTTGAAGTTAGTTTATTTGTGTACTTCTATAACGTTTTTTTTATCCTTCTTCAATAGTTCAATAGTGAAATGCTTGTAGATAAATAGTTAAGAAAATGTTTAGCTATTCTGATAAATAAAAAAACAGACTCATAAGCATCTAATCAAACAACTTATATAGAAACTATGCAATGACCTATGAACATGTAGAATAATACACACACATATATATCTACACATATACCTAAAATATATATATATACATATATATATATCACACACAATAGTCTCGGAATGCAGGAACTCCACGCAGCGGTCCTGGATGGGCTCCGAGAGGCCCTAATAAATCTTCCAAAACTCCTTCAAATAACAGGAGACCCAGGACACCTCCAAGGTACAAATCAATTTATTTCAGCACACAAATCCAACGCGTTTCGGCAACAGCCTTACTCATGGATACATCAACATTACAGTGTTCCAAGTTAAAAACCATATATTCCTAAACATAAAAGACGGACAAAACCTAGAAACCCCACCAAAAGGCACATAATGTGGCGGTCATCTTAAAGTGCATCTATAAGCAAGTTTTCCAGTAATTTGTACCACAGTATTTCAAAGTTGCAGCTCTAATTATTGTTCAGATCCATCAAACTCTTTAAATTAATCTATATTGGATTTGTGTGCTGAAATAAATTGATTTGCACCTTGGAGGTGTCCTGGGTCTCCTGTTATTTGAAGGAGTTTTGGAAGATATATATACACACATACATACACAGACATACATATACACATACACAGACATACATTTAACCATAAGTAAAATACACATTTGTTAAAAAGTCCATAAGATGTATTTATTTTAAGATAAAATTAGTTATTATACATATTTATACAAAGAAATACACATATCTTGATATATACATATATTCAAATTATAAATGTTTACATACACGGATATGCAGTCCATTGCTGTTGAAGTATGGTGGTTATGTAGGAAAGAGCCAAATCTTGAGTAGTCTTCTGAATATAAGATAGTTATCAATGGATCTTGTGTTTGGGGGTAATCATATCCTATAGTTTAGCCGCTTCAAAGATGTACCACCTATTGTCTTTTTCTTGTATAGTGGTGTTTTGAGGCGGGGGTCCAATCTTGAACAGAGGTTTCTTTGTTGGGTGTATTTGGTGATTTTACTTCTGATGAAAAGGGGTCCTGTTCATGTATTGCTCTGTAGGTGATACAAAGCAGCTTGAAGATGGATCTTCTGGCAACTGGTAACCAACAGAGGGTCCTCAAGGCAGAGGAGATGTGAGCTTGTGGCTTTACATGTAGGAGTAGTCTGGCAGCCGAGTTCTGAATGCTTTGTAGTTTTTTCATAGTAGATAGAGATGATGCACGGTAGAGGCCATTGGAGTAATCCAGTTGAAATAGTACAAGAGAGATAGTAGCCTGCACCTTGTGTGGAAATCCGAGGTGAGGGAAGATGCATAGCAGAGTTTTCATGGTGATGAAGTTTGATCTTGCTACTTTGTTCCCTTGTGCATTCATGTTAACTTGGAGTCCATGGTAATTCCAAGGTTTCTAACTTCCTTAGATACTTTAAGAGGTGGTCCCAGATCGTCAGGCGCAGAGTAGATTATAATTTTTCAAATCGCCACATGTGAGCTATTTCTGTTTTTGAAGCATTCAATTTGAGATGGCCCCAAGTCATCCACTGATCAACGGCTCTGAGGCAACTGAAGATTTGTGAGTTTCCAATGTCATTGCGGCAACCCAGTTTAAGGAGTATTTGTGTGTCATCTGCATAGTTGTAGAATGTGAGTTGAAATGCATTGATCAGTGCCGGTAATGACATAATATAGATGTTGAAAAGCATGGGTGAGATGATTGAGCCTTGAGGGACCCCTGCTTTTGCGAAGTAGGGTTTGGATGAGAAATGGGGGGTATGGATGGCATTTGTTCTGTTTTGAAGATAGGATGTTATCCAGTCTAGAGCAATCCCTTCTATGCCGGCTTTGCAGATTCTTTGTACTAGGGTGTCATGGTCAACTGTGTGAAAGGCAACTGAGAGGTCCAAGAGAAGTAGTGCAGCAACTACAATGCAGTCTATTGTGTTTTTAAAATCATCCCAGATGGTGATGAGGGCTGATTCAGTGCCTCTTCCTGGGTGGAATCCAGTTTGGCTGTCTGAAAGTATGGAGTTATCTTCGAAAGGATTGTGACATCTGGGTGAATCCTGCTCTATGAGTTTGCCCAGGAAAGGTCCATTTGTAATTGGTATGTAGTTGTTGGGGTCATGCGGGTTCAGGTTTGTCTTCTTTAATAATGGGCGCATGCATGCCTTTTTAAGGTCTTCAGGAAAGATTCCCAGAATTAAAGAATTATTGATGATTCTTCTTACTGGTGTGGCAGCAGAGGTAGATAAAAGAATGTTCTTAAAGATGTTTTGTGGACAAGGGTCAGAAGAGCAGCCGGAAGGCCTGCTTGCTTTGACCAGATCCACAAATTCACTCTGTGATATCTGGTTGAAGGGGTGCAGATGGTGGGTTGGTTTACTCTTGAAGGGGATTTTTGAAAAAGAGTGTTTTTTCTTTGATTAAAATAGGAGTCCAGTGTGTTTGCCTTGGTTGATTGTAATGATTTGCCAGTTTGTCTGCCAATTCTTGAGTAATGAGATGAGTTTCTTCCATGCATTTAGGTTTTTGAAATTCATTGAGAATTTTATGAAATTCTTTGTTTGCAAATATAGCATTAAATCTGTCTGCGCAGTCCCTTTTTTTGCTTTTTTGATTAATGATTTGTATATTTGTTAACCTTGGATAAGTGAAGTTTGTCTTGAATGTTGTTTGTTTTGAGCCAGGTTTGTCACAGCCTTCTGATTTGTTGTTTTCTATTTGTTAGGTCTGCATTTTCTCCAAGGTGCTTGTTTTCTTTTGTCCTGTTTTGTTTTCCTGAATGGTACTAGGATATTGAAAGCTTCCTGTAGCCACTTAAAGTTTTTGAACAAATTTGTTTGTGTCTAGATCTGTGCTGGCTGTCAGTCATGTTCAAAATCAAGTTTGTTCCAAGGTCAATAGGTGGATGTATAAAAGGTTGTCTTAGGTGGGTTAATTTTTGGTGTTTTATGTAAGAAAATTACCAAATGGTGGTCTGACCACGTGGCTGGTGTGATGCTTTGCATGGTAACTAGTTCTGGGTTTGCAAAAATGACATCTAGGATGTGTCCAGCGATGTGTGTGGGATTGGGTACAATCTGATATAGGTTCAATGGACAAGGCCAGTCATTAAAGCTTTTGGATGGGCCATATTGTGTTTGTCAAACCAAATGTTTAGGTCCCTAAGAATGCATAGGTTGGAGTATAGTGTTACAAGGTTTGAAACTGTGTCTATAAATGTGTCTGGGAATGTTGAATGGCTAGGTGGTGGTCCGTAAAGGAGCAGGACGTTACAGGAGGAAGTTGGTGTAGGGTTGCATCTGGTGATTACGGCCTCACAATCTCGTATGGAGATGTTGTCTGTTTTGATGAGATTTATTGCTTGTTTGACTATTACAGGTAGCCCATCTCCTCTTTTGCCAATACGGTTTTATGTGATGGTTTGATAGCCTGGAGGATTCATGCAACACTGGGGCCATGTCATCTCCCAACCATGAATCAGTTATGAAGAGTAAGTCAGGTTGTGTGTCAGTGAGTAGGTTGTAGATGTGGTACTTGCTTTTTAGAGAGCGATTGAGCATTTATTAGCAGGCAGTTTAGAGACTGTGTTTTGGTGGCAGTGTGATTGTATTTTGGAGAAGTGTAAGCAGTATATTTTGAACTGTAGCAGGTGTGTCATTAGTGCTGATATTAACTGTATGAGGTAATGATAGTGTTGTTTTTCTATATTGTGTTCCTCGTCCAGCAGACTTCGAAGGCATTGTGTTGGATCTGTGTGTGTCGGTTGTGAATATGGTGGATAACAGTGACATGGTGAGTTGTGTTCTTTTCGTAGAGTAGCTTTGTTGTGTAATAGACATGGGGATGCAACATTGTGAAGAGTGGTTACTTGTTTATTTTGTTTGCGTCTGTTTAGGTTGAAATACAAATGAGTTGGGGTAGTAGTGGAGCATGTGGGTCATATTCTAAGGCTCTAAATTGTGCAATGATTGAGAGGCGGTTGAATGAATATTGCTGTGTTGGGGTGTTTGTGGTAGGTGCTGGTGAAGATTGAGAGTTTGGAGTAATGTTGGTTCAAGATTTGTATTATTTATGTCATCATGTGGGTGGGAATGGGTGTGTGGAAAGTATTATGAATGCTTGTGTGATTTTGATCTGCTGTTATGTGTGTTGTGTTTTGTTTTATTTCTGTGGAGTAGTGAGAGAAGATATTGATGTAGTGGTTTTCTGTGAAGGATTTGTATGTGAGTTTCTGCTAATGAGTTGTATTTGAAAAATACAGGGGGTGGTGATGTATTTTAGAGAAGAGTGGATATGGTGTGTAAGAGTGGATGGACAAGAGTTATGAGTGTGCCAGATTTGATCACTGGTGGAGCAGAGTGTAAAGATTATATGGTTGAGTGTAGTTGGTAAAAAGAAGAGGAGGGTGTTGGTGGATGGTGTGGTGGAAGACTGAGTATAGGCCCTATAACCAATCACAGCCCTAGCCCTAACAGCCAGTCAAAACCAAAATCCTAAGCCCTAAGTCCAGTAGGAATCCTGGCCCTACTAACCAATCAGAACCCTAGCCCTGAAAGTCAATCAGAACTGTAACCCTAAACACTCAGTCCAGTGAAATCCTAGCCCTAGTAGCCAATCAGAACCCTCCCCCTGACAGCCAATCAGTACTGTAACCATAAACCTGAAGTCCAATGGAAACCCTCGCCCTGATAGAAAATCAAAACCCTAGCTCTAACTGCCAATCATAACTCAAACCCTACGCACTTAATCCACTAGAAATACTAGGCTTAGCAACCAATCACAGCAACAGATGCAATAACCAATAGAAACTTATAAAAGAGGCAAGCAACCTTAAGCCCAGGCTGCTGTGGCAGGAGGCAGGGAGGTGCTCCTCTATTCAGAATCTCCTTGATTCTGAAGCCTGAGTGGCCTCCTACAGTCTCTACCTGCTAAACAGCAGGAGGAGCACAGTGGCCCTGCCCCTAGTTCAGGGCTCCATGTTTGCACTGCATGCATTAATTGGGAATGAGATGTGCCCGTTCCCTCATGGCCACTCAAGTCGGTATAGATCCTGAGTGGGTAGCAGCACTCATTATGCTGAGTATTTATCTAAGTTCCACTCATGTGTTCAGTAGTTCATATGGTGCTGGGAAGGGGGGGGCTTCCCCAACCCTTGCTCAAGGTCCATCAGTTATGCTGTTTGCCTATCTCTATTGCCTCTATGGTCCTCTCCCTAACTTACCCAGTCCTGGTTTCATTATCACTAGTACATCATAGTATCCCCCTGATAATGGTTGCATTGCCCTGCTCTGCCAATTTGTGTCCATGTAGGCTATGTCACCAATTCTGAACCCCCGTAGTTCTTTCATTCTGTGTCTCAGACCTCTGCTCTGCCCCCTTTGGTCCTTATTTCTCCAGCGCTGGTTTATTTCTCAGTCAGCACCCCATTCCTGAACCAAAGGGTGATGTGCCTTTCATCTGCAACGTCCTTGCACAGCTCGAAGACCAAAGGCCTGTTCCAGAAAAGCTGTGCTACCATTTTAGAAGGGTGGATGTGACACCCCAGATCTTCGATGTAGCCATGCCTACATTCTGGACTACATCAGCGAGACCGGATCAGACTTTACAGTTCTTACATAAGTCTTTCACTTGCTCTGTGGGCCGAGGGGGAGTGTTCTAGATGTCGGCGGTCAACAATGAAGAGGCAGCCGAGCCAGGACTATGGATCAGATGGCCACAATCTTCATGTGCTTGGCAATGCCCACTACAATACTCTTTTATTGAGAAATTACAGCATGTAGGTAAGGCCTGCACTCCCACAAGGGGTAATTACATGGGTTATGCCTTTTGGGAAACTAAACACGACCAGCCTTTCAAGATCGAGTTTTTAAACACTCTGTATAAACCTTCATATAGGAATCCCAAAAATGAACACACAATAGTAAGATCAGCACAAGGGCCCCTGTAAGTCATTTCTCACATTAGGCTCCTCAGGTCTCTACAACTTTACTAGACTTGAGTGCATTGCCCTGGCCCAAGGGAGTGAGGCTAGGGGTGAGCAAAGTTGCAAAGCCCATGAACTTGAAGCGTTGGGATTTTTTTTAATTGGCACAGTTTAAAGTAAAATTTAAAAAAGAAGAAACTTCAGCAGCCCAGTGACACAGTTTGAAGTAGGTGGCCATACAGGGCTTAAATTGTGAAAAAAGAACACTGGTGCCCGAAGCTCTGCTCAGAAGCCTGCGGCCAGAGCAATTAAATGTTGGTGCCCTGGTTACAAGGTTGTGTAGTCGCAAATCCACTTTATGCCTCTTTAATCCACTACCTGACACTCTCTGACACTGAGATGATTTTGCCCTCTTTCACTTCCTCTGTCCTTCCGATCTGTGTATTTTCCATCTCTAAATATCTGATAAGGAAAAATAAATGCTGGTCCCCCAAAATAAGTGCTGGTGGTCCCCACCGAGAACCACTGACTCAAATTAAGCACCAACATGTTGCTGCTGCTGGTTGCCCTCACACCACCCCAAGGCAAATCCAAGTTTCTGGTCCCACGACCCAGTCCCCATCCACCCTATTAAGTACAGTACCTTCTATGATGTAACAACCCCACATCCCACTCCCTGGGCCGCCTCCTGGTATCCAAGGCTACACACCACCAATTGGTCTGCAACCCCTCCACAAATGACTAACCCCTTTCAAAAACATTCAGATCCAGACAGACTTCCGGCAAACTCATCCAATCACGTGACTGATCACGGAACTACAATGTATACATTGGTTCAGCCCCCCACCTTAGTGCACTCACTTTCCTTCATATTGTTGGGGAATACCGGTATTTATCCGGTAACTCAACACTGCCACCTGCCGGGACCAACAAGAACGTGTATAATGGAGACACTGTCCTTTTTACAACACTCATCTGTCTGTTCACTAATGAATGGTCCTCTGCATCTTCTTAAGAATTTGTTACACAATTTACAATTACAAATTGATGGATGGAGCAAAAGAGAGGTCTTGTCAATATCTGGATTCACCATGGTGCGAGTAATGCTGCTCCATATACCTTGGCCCTGTTCAGTTGAAAACATCAGATTCATTTCACAAAAGGATTTATTGTTATAGGCTTCCAGGAGACAAGGCCTGTTTGACACCAGCAAAACCATACTTACCCGGAATCAGGAGCCTTTTGGAACCGGGTACTTACTCAGGGGTGAAACGCTGGCCGCTGCAGCAAAGGGAAGCCCCCAATCCCCCAGGGGGTCCCAATCCTTCAGGGGGCAGACATTCACTTCAAGGCCAATGAATATCTGTGACATACGGATGACTCAGGGTCCCTTGTCACATTTTGCAGGGGGTGACCCCATCATTTTGTGTTACACCTCTGTACTTACAGGCCCATCATAGCTGTAGCTCAGGTAGTTGGCTTGCCCGGATTTTTCCAGAAGATACAGTTGGACCCAGTTGTGCAGGCCGGATATTTTACCACTCTTTATTTCACCTGCAGCATGGATGGAAAAAAGGAAAAAAAATTATCTGACCGCTAGCTGCCATGGTACAATTGGTAAAGTGCAGTATTTGAGAAGTACACACAAAGCACCAAAACCCAGAGTCAGTTGTATAGAATACTCAGGAGGGACTGGTCAAAAACTGGAACGCCGAGGTAGTATTTAAGACATTCTCTGCTTTCTTTATTCTTATTTGCTGTTTACAATAACAATTGGTTTTGGAGCTTACTCACAGCATAAATGGAGGTGACCTGGACTATTGGTTAAAATGGAAGGTTTACAAAATAATTCCAACTGTGAATGAAAGGCCAGCAGAAAAGGTCAGGTTCCCGTGAGTTATTGGCAGACTTTAATTACTGACCTTGTCGGAGAATCTCCTAACTGACCTTTGGCCACTCCCTCCTCTGTCCCATCCCCTCTTGTACGATTGAATGTTTCTTTTATTTTCTTTCAGCTGTTATCTTTTTGTTGCTAGTCAAATGCACAACTTTGATTTACAACAGGAAGAAACAGAAAGAGAGATAACGTTAGTAAATTAAGTCTAAACAACTCCTTCAGCCATCATTTCCTATCAGTTGGTCCTTTACAGTCCTACCGACTTTACATGATTAGAGACCACTCTAAAAGAATATCTTGAACTATTTCTCCAATGATCCTCAGTCTATCTGAACCCACCTCCAGGCTTTGCAAGTCTATCCTCTGACATTAACCTCTCGTTTCATTCTTCATTGATTCCAATCCCATATTCTTACTTTTTATGCACATGATAGAAAGCTACTAGTTAGTCTCTTGACCCTGGAGTCGTGAACACTTAAAAAACGACGTGACAGACTGTATCTTTTATATTTTTTTGCATTGGAAATTGTGCTTTCTTACTTCTGAGAACCCTGTATTTGGGCCTATCAAAAGAAAATGTAGGATACTTTTGGTGTATTTCACAACTGCAATATTTTACAGCTGGAGGAAACTCCTTGTCAGGCTATTTTCTAGAGCCTGTCCACTTCTGTATTTGATCTTGTTGGCTTATTTTCTTCCTGATTTTTTTCCTGCTGTTTGAGCAGCTAGTTAATTGGCATTGCTAATAATTAAACATTTACACCAATGGGACAATATTGTTCAAATAAAGTTTGGGATACGACTTTTCTGTTGGAAGATATTTTTGTTAATTATATTGGGCCTAATCTAGACATTGTCCGACAGGTAACTCCGTCACAAAGGTGACTGATATCCTGTCTGCCGAAATCTAAATCCCATTTAAAATTTACCTTGGGGTTTAGATTTAGGTGGCTGGGATATCCATCACCGTTGTGGTGGAGAAACCCATCTGCCAATATCTAAATCAGTCCCATAGTGACTTTCAACCCTTCTATGATATTCTTCAAAGGACAGTGGGCAGAAATACTTCTTTTGGATCTATTGACTGTATTGGACATGGCCCTCTCTGCAGGGTAACCTCTAAACTTTTTACCTTCCTCGTCCTATTTTCTTTTTTTTTAAACTGAATTCGTTTTTGCTGGCCTTGAGGCTAGGCACACTTTAGCCCTGATAACCCCTGCTAAAGTGTGTTTGCTTTCTTTTCTAAACATGGTAACATTAACTTATACCCAAATGGCATACTTAATTTACTCATTAGTGCTTAGTAATGTGACACTACATGTGCCCCTCGGCACGTAAATTAAATGCTAATGGTGGGTCTGCAACACTGATTGTGACACACACGTACATAGCCTTTTAAAACATGCCCCAGGCCTGCCATTGCAGCTTGTGTGGCAGTTTTTAAACTGCCATTTTGACTTGGCAAAATTAACCTTTTGCCAGGCCCAAACCATTCCTTTTTAAAACATACAAGTCACCGCTATAATAGGCCCTGGACAGCACAGAGAACATGGTGCAAAGTATTTAAAAGGTAGGATTTACTTGTCAGGGTAATGAAAAACTCTTACATTTAACTTCAACTACTGAAAGGCCTCTCTCTCCCCCATAGAATAACATTGGAGTTGCCTTATTACATTTTATAGGTGTAATTTCCAAATGGGAAGTGAAAACCAGTTCATGCTTGATGTTTCTGGAATCAAAATTTAAAATCCTAACTGAAGCTGAAGTTGGATTTTAAATTACAGTTCTGAAAATGCCACTTTTAGAAGGTTGAATTTTCTTGCCTTAGCCATTTAGTGCTGGTAGCCTGTTCCTGGCTACATGATTGGGTGTAGCGGACAGTTGAGCTTTGTGCTTTCCTTCTAGACAGCCACACACAATAGGGAGCTTAGGTGTATCTGGATGGACCGTCACTGGCAGGATGGGAGGAAGGAGCTGTGCACAGCCCCACTTACACTTGAGTAGGCTGTGTCCTGCCTTCACATAAATGGATGCATAAACCCTGTAGTTAGTCGGGAGCCAGGACAGCGAAGGAGGATGCATGGGGACTTCAAAGGGAAACCTCTAGAACATTCTCGCCTACTTCAAAGGCAGAACCAAGTATAAATACTGGTTCTCAGACACTAATTCTTCAGTACACTTCTGGACCTGTGGATACTCTGCTAGGAAGAAGGACTGCTGTGCTGCTGAAGGACTGCCACTCTGATGAACTGCACTCTGCTGGACTACTTCCTTTCTGTGCTGCTTCTTTGCTGTGCTGACCTGCTGTCACCTGCCCTCTAGTCTGAGTGAGAAGGACTGGGCCTGCATTTCTTGAACCCAGAACCTAGATTGACTCCAATGGCTAGTTGGTTGGCCTCCTTATCTGAAGCCACAGGGATATAACCGACTTCCAACAACCTTGCACCTGCACCTGGGCTCTGCCATCTGTGAGTCTACTCTGCCAAGTGGTGCCACCCAAGTTCAGGACCCCTGGAAGTTGGCTTAAGGTGCTTACCAGCCTCTGTGGATCCAGCGGAATCAATGCATCTTCTCTGCTGCATGGCACAAAGCCGAGCAGAACCAACGTATCGCCGCTACTGCGTGGATTGGACCTGTTACAAAGACCTCCATCACAGCCCTTCGGAACCACAGCATTGCTTCAACTGCACGGCACATCCATGGGACAGGTACTCACATCCCTAATCGATTTCAGCCTTGACGACGATGCTGGACTTTGCATTGCCACCCCATAGCTCTTCGGAACTGCTGCACTGCCCCGACTGTGCACCACATCCTTGTGCCAGACTTCACACCACAAGCCCTGTTGACGGGATTCTTGATGACGACCCTTGCTCTTGCATTGCAGCCTGACCATAACTTGGAACCGACACATCGCTTTGGCTGCGAGACGCATCTTCAACAAGGATCCTTACAATGCCCCGAAAAGAAGGATTTGAGGTACTTTGTTCAGTGTGCCTGACTGACTTTAGCTGGCCTGTGCTCCATCGCAGTCTGCCTGAACTTTTGACTTTGCTCTTGTCCGGCACGACCAGATATCCACAGTTGGTGCTTTACACCTTTAGGCACTACTTTTACTAAAATCTTTAAAAAACAGAATATCTCCAGTTCTACTAAATGTTTTTTACATTCTGGTCTTGTTTTATTTAATAAAAAAATACTCTACTTTCCTAAGTCTGCTGTGGGCTCCTTTTGTGATGTGTTTTCACTGTATTACTGTCTGAAGTGTTGCGCAAATATTTTACACATTGCCTCTGTGTTAAGACTGACTGGTCTGCGTCAAGCTACGCAAGAGTTGGGCATAGGCTAATTTAGGGTATGCCTGAGACTTCACCTAGAGTGGAATTGTGGTTGCAGCTTGAGGAGGGTTTCACCCCTCTTAACCAATAATTCAATTTCTCACAGGCTGCATCTAAAATGATCGACAACCAGACTTTATTACTAAGTATAGAGCAGCTTGGCATACGAGGAAGTATGCTAAACTGGATCTCCTCCTTTCCTAAGGGAAACACTGTATTGTCACACAACCCCCATTAACATCCTCATCTTTGGATACATAATGGAGATGCCCCAAAGCTGGACTATCGCTCCATTTCTGATCAACATCTACCTCACACATACATGATGAATTCATTCAGCCTAGTGTGCTGCAATCATCTGATCATCCTAAAACTGGGAAACCGTAATAGGCATAAATAGTGAAGGCTTGACCATTGTGCTGTGCTATTTATGAAAAGACGCAAATGAACCAACTTTAAAATCAACTGTTCCAAACCAGAAGTTCTAAGCTCTGAAATACACAGCCTACAGCAATCTGACCCAAGAAGCTAGAGACCTTACTATCAACATGAAACAAAATAGAAAGTCTACTTTTCTCTTGCCCCTCAGTTGAATCAAATCACAAGAAACATACAAGCACAAGCCAAATAGCACATGTTCACTGAGTGAATGTATGCAGTGCATGACATTACCTCCATCCCTCTCATTCTTGGGTGGACCTTACGGGACAATTATCCTGGAGGCCTCCAGTTTTATTAACAGGGTTGCTCACTTTCTTTTGGCTCAACGGAATGATGCTGCACATTGTGCTTCTCTACTGTAAAGTGAACAATAGCTGTATGAGTTAAGTGTGCTCTGCTCTATGACAAGGAAAAAATAAACAAATAAATAAAACCTGTCATCCTAGAATGACCCAATAGAAAGTGTATCCTCGCCGTCTACCACCTGGGCATGCTGTTGCCCTGTCTCTGTCACTGCAGGAGAGCCTTAAAGAAAACTCATCTTGGCACTCAGTGAATACAGTGGGCTCCCACTCTGTCACAAACAAAATCTAAAAATATGCCTGACACTACTATTTTATTGATGACAAAGCAGTGAATGTTACTTGCACACGATGGGCATTAGACATCAGTGCTCTTCATAATTGTCTTGTCACATTTGCCTCATCTTATATACTCTGTTTTGTGGCTCTGCACGCCTGTTCGTGACCCTGGAACGTTGACTATCTCTGACAACCGGTGCATGCCTACAAATCGCCTCTACATCATCTATGAGTAAACTTTGAAGGCCTTTTCAGCTATGGCTTCTTTCCTCCTGTGTTGGTCTATTTGTTACTCTTTGCCGTTCATGAACGGACTACATCATTTTACACACCAGGCCTGTATCAAATGGATGACCTTGGCTGCCCCTCTTTCACCTCTAGGTGGACCAAATGTGGCGTTTATGAACTGACTCTTCAGATCATTTGCAATGTCTGCCTGTGTTCAGTACATGCTGTGAGCTTCCACTCTGACCTCGTTGTTGGATACTATAGGCATTTTTGCAGGCTGCTGCAACTAGTACTCCTCTATTTGCTTCAGGATGGACCCTGTGGGGTACTTTCATTACACTCGGTTTTCATCCACACGCGCAACTACTGTTTTCTCTCTTGGTTCATGGTGGATCCATAGAGGTTGCTCTAACAGCCTGCTTTGGTACATCGTCACAGGTATGAAGTGCTATATAAATATATAAATGAGATTGCAGTATAAAACAATACTAGTCCAGATGTTTGGACCACATTCGTTCCCCTCGACAAGTGCGATTAGAGGATGCTCTTGTAACTGTTGATATAGCAAGGCAGTTTTGACTCCTTCTCTGACCAGAAGTAAATGGTAGGCCCACTTCCAGGGCTGCGTTTGGATACATATTTTGAAAGCATTGGTTTATTCCGAAAGGATCTCTCTAGGATACTCTTCAGTTGTACTGCTGGATGAAGTCCCCCATAATTCAGCACAGGAAAAAATCTTTTGTATTTGCTTGTTTCAGTGTCATCTGGTGAAGTGCATGACTCCCACTGCTGCTGACTGGTCTTTTGTCAACTGCAAAGGAAATACAGGGACTCGTACTTAAATTTGTATTTATCTTCACTCCCAGGTACGATATGACTTTTACCTCTACTTGTGCTTAATTGTCCTCCCTCATGGTGTCCCTATTTGTGTTTTGGATTTCCAGAAAAGCCAATGATATTGGATTTTTTTTTTAACTACCGTCATTGCTTCTGTGGTATGATTACCTCGTATCTAATTGGACTTGTGACGCTGTGGGAGTATGAGCAAGGAGAAACGAGTAATCTGTATAAAGAGTAGGGTTATGGGGAAGTGGGCAATGGAAGAGATATTTCCAAGGGGTAGTGAGATCAGTTGCTAGGGTGCCGGTACTGACCCTCATGGTTGAGGGATCTCAGTACTTGGAGGACATCCTCCCTCCAGATGGTAGCAGGGAGGATGTAATGCGCAGTACTGGTCCTTGAACAACTGAGGCACAACCCAGAGGTATCATTAGCATATGGTTACAGAACAACAATATGACCAGTAGGGTGACATCAGAAAATCGATAAACAACTTACACATTCCTCTGCTGCTGCTACAAAAGTATATGTTTCAGACACACGTGAATTAGCCTTACCGTGGAAAACATGTTCAAATCCCGATGAATCAAGAGGCCCTTTTGAACGTGTGTACAAGCCGAACCACATTTCCTTCAGGTCACGCTTGAATTCCAGCTGTGATGCGTAGAAGCCTATTAGAGGGAAGCCCAGTGTGAGTTAATTTACTAGTGCCTATAGGGGTTTGTCTGAGTGACTTATAGTAGCAGTCAGCCTGACAACTGACTAACCCCTCCCTTCGGGGCCGTAACTATCATTACCTAAGCAAAAGCTTCCCTTTCCTTACCCTATGAGGAGGTCTCGCCCCCTATACCCATATCTAAATCTTTTGTTTTCTCCCAATATGACCACCTCCCCTCGGGTATAAAAGGCCCCTGGATCCACCAAACACTCCGCACAGTTGATGCAAACATACGAAGCAGCTCCAGGATGGAGGGCCCGGTGTGTAAGCAAAGGGAGGGAGAAGGAAGATTCGATTTAATGAAAAGGATCACCGGTAAGTGACCCAGCTAGCAGTGCAGCAGGTGAAGTGGCACCAATACCCAGGAGCGAAGGTGTCCACCGTACCCCAGCCATGGCCGTCTTTTAATACCCAACCCAGCACTCCCTTTTACTACCCAAGTAGGAAGGCCCTTCCTCTTCCTTGCAAGGCACCTTTCCTAGATCCCTACTTCAATTTGTGTCAGTCATATCTCCTTATCAGGAAAATTTCATGTGTTCTGCAGACAAGTCTGCTTCTGTGATGAATATTTTTTAAATTTAGTGTCAGTTAGTTTTAGCTGTCTTGTCAGCCTCATGTAATAAAAAAAGCATAAATGAAAAAATACATACATATAGAGAGGGGCTTTGGCTTTACCTCTTCATCCTCTGGTCGGATCAAGTGTAGTTCACATTTCGCTTCCACCCACAGGAATATACAACACGGCAGTGGGTCCACACACTTCAACCATTAACATACTTCATTATGACTGACAGCATTTTGATTGTGCATATAATCACATCTGCTGGTGAGCTAATCTTTGCTTTCATCTCTGCTTTTATTTCACATTTTTTGTGCGTGATTTATTTTTTTATTTTCTCTCTTTATATGTAAGCATGTCACCTTTAAATGGTGGCACTTTTCATTTTTATTACATTAAAACTTTAAATGCCTCTTGCACACGTTTGCAAAATATACAAAACATGCCTTACTGCAAATGACAAACGTTTGGATTTGCTGATCCAATGCTTGTTTAAATAATGCACCTGTTTTTCCGTTTACTCTTCTTCTCTGGGAATGAAGCAGGTTGCCCCAGTAGGAGGTGCTTGTGTTTGGTAGCTGGTGACCAGGTAGGGTGGCTAATACACTGCATGTCATCACGGGCAATGTTTCCATTCCTGGGCTTTTAAACTACATATCATTCATCTCAGGTGTGCTAGTCCAACCGTTTCAATAGAAGCAAACCAAACCTACAACAGCAAGAATGAATTAGGCTGCCACTGGAAAGCTCAGCACTGAAATCAGTGTCTCTAGTGATGTAGAGTGAGGTAGTCACCCTATTGAGAGCTTGTTACGGAAAGGGCAGCCCCTTATGGACTGGAAAGCCGTGATACTTCTGCACAGTGGCATAGCAGTTATGCAATGGGCCTCACCTAAAGCACGGAAAATGGGTTCACCTACTGTAAAGTGTAAATGGGCCACCGGGCTACTAAGCCACGCTGCCATTGCATCTGCTGAACTACTGGCAGTATGCCCACACATCTGCAACCCTTAATGACCAGATCCCAATGCCTATCTTTAAAGCTACCTTGCACTTTTGCATATCGATTCTACCTGCATTTAAGTTTTTTCTCCATTGGAGAAGGCAAGACGGGCCACGGTTGCCACATGTGCCTGGTGGCTTATATCCCGTAGCACCTGGAGAAGTGACAATGTTGAAGCAACCGGGCTTCTGTTTCTGATTCCAACTGCCTAAGTGAGGTGAACATCATATTTATGTTCCCATTGTAGTTTATATTATGGGAGACAAAATCCGGCATCCCTCCCCAAATAAATCCCCCTTCAACCCCAATCACCTGAGAGGAGAAGGGATAGAAATAATTGGAAAAGACATGTATATGAATGGGAGATGTGAACAGCTCTCAATTTCCACGTATCTCTAATTTTAACAGCTCCGTATAAAGTTGTCAATTGATCTTCACAGGTCTGTGGTGCTCCACCAATCATGCATTACTAATTACACAGAAAACAGATACCATTCCTTCCCCCACCCCACGATTAGCAGTAATCCACCCCCAAGCCTACTAGGTTACCTTTGGAGGATAGGAAATTGTAGAGCTTGTTTATGACTTGAGTCTTGAAGATCTCTTCAAGGAAGGCGTCCTGTTCTTGGATCTCTGAGCCTGGCACTGTTTCAGCAGTCCCTGTCATGCGATCATAGTTGTCAAGCAGGGCCTTCAGTCGGGCAAAGGTAGGTCTGGTCAACAACTTGTTTTCATTGACATACTCAAAAAGCCTTTAGGGGAGAGACAGGTTGTTAGGTCTCAGCACAACAGAGTTCATACTTCCCTGTACGACACACCCCCAAGCACATTTGGCAATACATGGAGTCCAAAGACTGGCAGCATATAGCTCGCACAGATGCCCACATTTCCCCATGTACACCACTGAATCTCCAATTGCCACATACACCTGATGGGTCTCCTGGCACAGTGACTTCCAAGACGTAGCTCCCATGGTCCAGACGTCAGGGTGTGGTTGAAAGTCTAGGAGACAGACAACTATGGTTCTATGTTTGCAGAGGCAATGAGTAAGGGCTACCACCTCGAATCTGGAACCTCCTGCAGCAGTAGGGGAAGTAAATATCATACAAGTATAGCTAGAATGAAGGCCGGGCTAGGGATGGCAGAGTGCAACCACAAGAGACCGGAATCTTTGGAGGGGCCCTGTGACTCCTTTAGGATGGCAGCCCATAAGATAAAAGACAGTGAATCCTTATCCCTGATTAGACTTGACCAGTATGTGTTAACCAAGATTATGTTGATGGTATCATCGGCCTACACACAGGACTCAACCAACGAAGCGAACAACTTGCAAACAGTTTTTTTTCTGATGCTCCTTATCCCTGTTCATGTGGCAACAGTTAACCTGAAAAGAATAATGCATGTTTTGACCCTTTTATGGCTCTATGGACATGGCTATTGCTTTTGAAATTATTTCAATTCTATATGATTCTGATCATTTCCCCATTGTCCTTTTCTGTCCATGTTTGCTGCTGTTGCTATTGCCTTTGCTGTTATCCCTAGCACCACAATCCTCTATACAAATTATTCCCCTGTACTGTCTACCTTAGAGGCGCATGGCAATTTGTGGCACTTTGGGTGTGCCAGTGCTCAAGCCAGTGAGCTGATCCTGAATCCTGGTCTCTGGAATCACTCACTCGACATATGTGAGAACATACATAAAAAGAGAAATAAAGTAACAGAGGACAGTAAAGCAGAAGTTGGAGTTAAGGGGCAAGGGCAGACTGGAGGAATTGTGGGCAGGTGCCAGGCGAAGAAAGAAGAAATGAGAAGTATGGAAAGTGAAAGGAATGAGGACAACAAAATGGAAGGAGGAGCACACAATTCCTCAAAATCACATACATCATCTTATGTTTCAAGGAACAATATTCCTGATTACTGTGCCAGATCCTGATGTAAAGGAATATTTCATAAGCTCTTTCCTTCGCCTGTGGGCTTTTAGGTCATCTATTGGGATAAATATGTTGTAAAGTAAATCTTTTGAAAAGAATCTTTGTGGAATCCTCCTCAGTCGCTAATGGAGAGGAACAAGCGTACTTATCACACTCGCTTGGTGCAATATGGAACTGGGTCTGTTTTTTTCTAGGACTATCTTTATCACCCATTCTAGACCTGGCATTTAGAAACAGCCTAAACTCCAATATTTAGTAGTATTTACATACCAGGATGTCCCTTTTTACAGAAGATATTGCATGTCAGACATTACAGCACGTCCAAAGCAGTCCCTCCAATACCAAAAGCACTGCATTCACTTGCGCGATTTTCCCCAAAAGGAGACAGAACCTCCATCACACTAATCCTCCAGAAAATGTCCTGTTTTCAACCTTTCTCCCAACCCAGAAAACATTCACTCCTCCTCCAAAGGTCAGAATACCTGGTCTGATCAGCACACCTCAAGATTCTGACAGCACCAATGTAACACAAGGGAGTATGAAAGAGAGCCATTAGAGACGTGTTATGTACATACACAGAGATGTTCTTGTGCCAGAGGTGGGGAACATGCGCACACTGAATTCAAAGTCGACACTGACTTTAGTGTCACTCTTCAGACCGAAATACTAAAAGAATCCATGTATTTGAATCGCAATGAAGAACCTTTGGGAAGTTAGGAAGTGAAACATGTTTAGGTCTGTTTTTGTTGAGGGATCACTGTTTAGCACTTGTTTGTATTGCACCTACTTTTCACACCAGTAGTCGTGATTCAATAACTGCTTGTATTTTGAATTATTCTCTCTGCTTTACTTGATGTATTTATGTATTTTAAACGAGGGCCGTGCTGTGTTGATGTTCTGTTTTATTGCAGCTTCCCTTTTTTTAACCTATTTTAGTATCATATGTTTTAGCATGATGTATATTGTGTATTTATGTGCTTTGATGGTATTAATTTGCCGAATAAAGCTATCTATCTATCTATTTGATGTTCTTATTCACACCAAACTGCTACACCAATATTTCATTAACTTGATGGCAAAGTATTTCAGAACTTTCCTCAACCGGTTTAACATTGGTACCACAACTGCATCCCTTTCCACATGATGGGTAGGGTGAGGAGGCGTCCCGTTTTTTAGCCTGCTGTCCCGGCAGAATTCGGGAAGTGTAGCTTATGTCCCGGTTTTCAGAGAGGGTTGACTATAAACAACGGTTGGTGCCATTTTATGATTTCCAAAGCAGGAATAGTTAGCAGCTGTCATAAGAAAGCAATTTAATTAACATGCATGAAGCTTGCTTTAAAAGTGCATATTTGGTTCTTAGTACTCTTTTACGTAACTCTGTGTTTATGATCGCTGTCGTTGTGCGCTCTCAGTTGAAATAAAATTGTAGTCCTATTTCCATTTTGGTGAAATGCCCTGGTTTTTGGCTTTAAAATTCTGGTGAAGCAGATATGTTAATTAAAATTATTAATGAGGGTTTATGCATTTTGAATAATAATAATAATATGTAGAGAAAATCAATGTAGAGAATTTATGTGCACGTTTGAAAATGTGCCCACTAAGAGTGGCTGCCAACTCACATGAGTTATACTAAAATGATTAAAAATATGTTAAATATTGAAAATGTGTAATAATAATGTACTAATCTGCCATATTGAAATGTATAACATATGTTTTGCATTATATTGTAGAGTTAACTTAGCCGAAGTTGTGGCCTAGTTTTGCCAGGCCTCATGCAGAAGCCGAATAATCATGCAATGTAGAAAAGTTGATACATTGAACTGACCATGAACCACTTACGTTAATAAAATTTTCTTAGCTAGAATATTCTGCAATGAACTGACAGACAGGAGATGAGGGAATCAAATTTGTATCAAACCCGGTGTAAAGCAGACGAGATGTACTTTCCCAGGACTCGAACAATAGAGGCACTGACTGGAGAAGAATATGCAACGTTTTCGATACCTGATGAGCCGGATGATAAGGACATTGTACAGTGAACCAATCGACAACCTGAGAGCAACAAAATATTAGAACTCGTAGATTTTCTAAAAAAAAAAAGCCATTGGCTAGCGTCACATATGGTGACTAATTGACCAATTAGGAATTAGGGGATGGACTGGGTAACTTTGATATAATGCTGTGACAGAGGGAAAAATCTTCAGAACTTATTCCGAAATTGATGTGATATTGGGGGAGAAGAGATTCGAGATTCTGTCATTGGGCTCATGCTCTTGAGGGCCTGATGCTTTGCTGATTGATTGATGACCTGAAGACGAAGACTGACCTTGTTGCTGATCCATACCGTGGATAGGTAGCTATGACAATGTGACTGAATGACGTTTTGTGCCTTTTCTTTCTAGGTACCAAGTGCGCTGTTTTATAATTTTTCTCCTAGCTAGATGTTTTTCCAAATTCATGTTCCAAACTGTTTTCACATGAAGTCCCACATGCCAATGCTAATCTGGGTTACGTAGGGTTCCCATTCTGAGATGTTGACATATACGGTGACAAGTGATTGATAGACTCATTTGCTGAACTCTGCTATTCATGTTAACACATTCTTCTTTATGTGCTTATGATGAGACATTAGAACGCAGGTTTTCTGAAGTTTTGATTAGGTTATGTTATTGGTGGTCACTATTGAATTAAACTTGAGTGAATTGAATAAAGTTTGAATTAACCTTATGACTTAAAATTGTAACAAATAGGGAAATAAAATTGATAAAATGTACAATTGGGTTGTGGTTATTCACGTGATGTTGATGCTATTCACTGATGATTAATGTTTGCTTATTGATTACTGATTGTGTATTGATTATTGATGGTCATTGGTTACACCGTAACTATTATATTCCATGCAATCCAAAAGGTTCATCGACCTATACGCGTGCCCTTGTAAGTTTACTTACTAAGGACCAGTCACGCTAGCACAGCCATGGTGAATTGATAACGCTAGCGAAGCACTAAACCTTGAGCCGGGCACACAGGAGAGCAGGAGTGGATCGGACAGCCTAAATCAAATCAGGATTTATAGAGTGCAACTACTCACCACTAAGGGTCTCAAGGCACAGAGGATGTGTGCCCTCTGCACTTCAGTTGAAGAGCCAGGTGTTAAGGCCCTTCCTGAATTGAGGTAATGATGCTGACTGCCTGAGGTGCAGGGGCCAGGTGTTCCTGCTCTTTGCCACAAGGTAGGCAAAAGCACTTTCTCTAGCAGAGGTCTTCAGTATGCGGGGTACAGTGGGTAGTGCCTGTTGAACGGAGTAGGGAGGTGTGGTGAGGGATTACAAGGTGATGTGGTGGTTGAGATAGGTGGGTCCTAGGTTGTGGAGGGTCTTGCGTGCGTGGACAAGGAGTTTGAAGTTCATTCTTTTATCAATAGGAAGCCAGTGGAGGTCTTTTGAAGGGTTGGTGATGTGTTTGCGGCGGGGAATGTCCAGGATGAGTCTGGATCTTCCGGAGAAGTCAGAGTGTATGAAAACAGGATGATGCGACAGAGTTGACTTGGTGGGTAATGGTGAGCAATGAATCCAGGATGAAACCGAGGTTGCATGCGTGGTTTGTTGGGGTGGGGTGTCGAGGGTGGCTGGCCACCAGGAGTCATCCCAGGCTGATGTGAAGGGTCCCAGGATGAGGCTCTCGGTCTTGTCAGAGTTGAGCTTGCGGCAGCTGACCTTCATCCAGGCGGCGACGACTTCCGTCCCGTTGTGGAAAGTCTTCTTAACAGTTGTTGGGGTTTTCTACCAGTGAGATGATCAGCTGGGTGTAGTCGGCGTGGAAGATGATGTTCAGCCTGTGGTTCCTGACGATGGATGCGAGCGGCTGCATGTAAATGTTGAAGAGTGTGGGGCTCAGGAAGGAGCCCTGTGGAACTCCGCAGCTGATCTCTGTAGTGTCTGACAGGTAAAGCGGGAGTCTGACTCTGTTCTGCCAGACAGAAAGGAGCGTACCCATTGTAGGGCCTTTCCACAGATGCCAGCTGCGTGGAGTCTGGAGCAGAGGGTGAGGTGCGAAACCGTGTCAAGGGCAGCCGATAGGTTGAGTAGGATGAGGGCTGCTGTATAGTTGCGGTCGAGGAGCGAGCGGATGTCATCTGTGACAGCGAGGAGGGCGGTCTCCGTGCTGTGATTGCTCCTGAAACCTGATTGCAACATGTCTAGGTTGTTGTTGTCCTCGATGTGGTTATGGAGCTGTGTACTGATGGCCTTTTCGATGATCTTGGCTGGGAATGGCAGCAGAGAAATGGGGCGGTACTTCTTGAGGTCCAGGGGTTGGGCCATGGGTTTGTTCAGGAGCGGGTGAATCTCGGTGTGCTTCCAGTCCTTGAGGAAGGTAGCTGTATCTATAGAACAGGTGAGGGTGAGGTGGAGCTTGGGTGCGATGGAGGTGTTGGCTTTGTTGAAACTGTGGTGAGAAAAGGGGTCCATAGGGCCTCTAGAGAGGATGCTGCTTATGGTGGAGCAGGTCTCTTCCGTGGTGAGGGTGGTTCAGCAGTGCAGGATCTGTGACAGTTTGGAGGGTTGGATCTGGGGGGATGTTGGAGGGCTGAGAGGGTCTTGGAGCCCAAATGTCTTTATATGTATATAAGCTGTATATGTCTTTGATTTTTCGGTGTATCGGTGTAAGAAGTTGGCTAGTCTGACCCAGAGGTCTTGAGATGGAGGGATGCTTTCTGTTTCCGATTGGGTTTTGGTGAGCTCTTTGACCATGGCAAAGAGTTCTTTGGTGTTGTGAGAGGTGGTGCTGATAAGATCTTGCAGGGTGGTTTTCCTGGTGGCTCTGATAAGGAGGTGGTGGGAGTTGATGGCAGCTTCGAAGGTCTCGAAGTCTTCCTGGGACTTGCTGTTTCTCCATCTTTTCTCTAGCCGTCTGCAGGTGTGCCTGGGGTCCTGGAGTGTGGGGGAGAACCAGCTGGCCATCTTGAGGTGGTGTTTAGCTGAGGTCTTATGGAGAGGTGTTAGGGTGGTGGTGCATTTGGAGATCCATTGATGGGAGTTCCGTGCTGGGATGTTAACGTCTGTGGTGAGGGTTGAAGACACATGCTGAGGGTGTTGGTGCGCTGTTCCTCGGTGATCTGGTTCCATTTCCTGCTTGGGGCTCGGAGTGTGCGGAGGTGGATGGTCGGTCGGTCGGTGAAATGAATGCAGCGGTGGTCAGTCCAGTGAAGCGTGGAGGTATTGTTGATGGTGATGTTGTTGCTGGTGAAAAAGATGGCGTTGACTGTGTGTCCAGCAATGTGTGTTGTCGAGATGACCAGTTGCTTTTGTCCTCTTGTGGCGAGGTTCTCGAGAACAGAAGCGGTGTTGCCGTTGCCAATGTGGTCGTTTATGTCGCCAAGGAGGAAGTAGTTTGTGGAGGCAAGAGCGTGGGAAGAAATTATGTCAACAATGGAGTCGCTGAAGGCTGGACGGGGGCCGGGTGGCCTGTAGATGAAGGTGCCTTGGAAGGTAGACTTGGGGGTGGTGTGTATCTTCTGCATTCGTTGTCAGGCGGAGGGTGGATTTGTGCACCATGGCTTGGCCGCTGCCAGGGAGAGAAGGACGGTCTTTGCAGAGTAGTTTGTAGTCACTGGGGATGGCAATGGTGATGTCCAGTGCAGATGCTGGGTTTGTCCATGTTTCAGTGAGAAAGGCGATGTCCGGGCGGGTGGAGTCTAGTAGGTCCCAGAGTAGTACAGCGTGTTTGTGGAGGAAGCGAATGTTGAGGAGGATGCAGCTGAGGCACTGTGGGTTGGTGTTCCATGGCTCAGTGGCGGGAGGGTCTGGTGTTTGGTGTAGGGTGAGGGTGCGGTGGCAGTAGAGGCAGGAGAAAGGTTCATGGTTGTGCCTGGGTGATGCAAAATGGCAGGCGGTGGAGCGTTTTGTGTTCAGCGAGTGAAGGGTCTCTACATTGTAGCGATGGAAGGTCGGAGGACGAGGATTCGTGGCGCTGGGTGAAGTCCAGGCACAGACGGGTGCCTAAGGGCTTGCGTTCGGAGCACCTGCGCAGCGGCCGCCTTTAAGATAGGGAGGGAGGCGGGAAGGTCCAGTCAGCTGGGAGGCAGGAGGGCGGGAAAGCGTTTCGCAGGGAGGGCGGGGCGGGCCGCATGGGCAGCAGCAGCAGGAAACAGACGTGGGGAGAGTGAAAGGCTGAAAGGAGAGTCACAAGAAGGAAAAGAAAAATAAAGATGACAGAAAAATAGGCAAAAGAAAAAGTGACTGCAAGATACTTACACACAGATGGCCACTAGGCCTCCAGGGATGAGGTGCAGGAGGGAGCCTGCAGGTGGACTTTGGTCTCGAACTGAGAGTCAGGCAGGCTTTCAATTCGAACGCAGCAGCAACAGGTGGAGCTGCGCAGAGGAGAGCGTGCAGGCTTTGACCAGGAGATCAGAGGAGTTGCCCTCTCAGTGCGCAGTGGCTGCCATCAAGCAGGGGAGGGAGGCGGGAGGGCCCTGTCAGCGTAGAGGCGGGAGGGCGGAAAGTGCTTTGCAGTGATGGAGGAGGCGAGCCGCAGGGGCTGCAGCGACAGGGAATGGAACGCAGGGAGAGTGAAAGGCTGAAAGAACAGAGACAAGAAAGAAAAAGAAAAGAAAAAATAAAGATGACAGAAAAATAGGCAAAAGTAAAAGTGACAGCAAGATACTTACACACAGATGGCCACTAGACCACCAGGGATGAGGTACAGGCGGGAGCCTGCGGGTACAGGTGGGCCTCGAACTGAGAGTCAGGCAGGCTCTCAGTTTGAACGCAGTACAGGCAGCAGCAACAGGTGGAGCTGCACAGAGGAGAGCGAGCAGACGCTGACCAGCAGATGGTGTGCTTGTCTCTGCTACTTGCCCTTCCTGCAGCTGAGCTGAGAGCCTCAACAAGCTCTGCCCCAGCACCTCCATCAGCTTATTGGAGGAGTTTGTCCTTGCTTCCTGACTGTGTCCTCATGCCTTCTGTCTGTGTTCCTGCCTTTTGTCTGTGTCTTCATGCCTCCTGACTGTGTGTTCCTGCCTACTGTCTGTGTGTTCCTGCCTTATGCCTGTGTTCCTGCCTCCTGCCTGTGTGTTCCTGCCTACTGTCTGTGTGTCCTTGCCTCCTGTCTCTTTGTTCCTGCCCGCTGTCTGTGTTTTCCTGCCTCCTGTCAGGGAGTACCTGCCTCCTGACTGTGTGGTCTTGCCTCCTGTCTGTCTCCTCATGCTTCCTGTCTGTGTTCATGTATCCTGTCTTTGCCCTCATGCCTCCTGACTGTGCATTCTTTCCTCCTGTCTGTGTTCCAGGTCCCCTGTGTCCTCATGTCCCCTGTCTGTGTTCTCAGGCCTCCTTTCTCTGCCCTCAGGTCTCCTGTTTTTGCCCTCATGACTTATGTCTCTACCCTCATGACTCCTGTCTCAGTCTTCAAGCCTTGTGTGTGGACACTCATGCCTTATGTCACCTGTGGACACACCTTGTCTATGCTGTCTATGAATCTCCTGTCTGCTCTCTTGCCCCTGGTGTTTGAGTCCTCGAGCTCCCTGACTGTTCCACCCCAATGACTTTGACACCCCGTGTCCTGTCTTTTTGGTGCTTGTGCCTCTCTCATCTCAGAGATGATAATGGCATCAGTGCTGTGCCAGCCCCTCCCTAGGGTCCCAGACGTGTCCCTCCCAGGTCCCACCACACACACTGCCTTTAGCAATGTTTTTTCCAGTGACCTCGGTTTGGGCACATTTTTCCACATTTTTTGAATTTGTTCTGACCTTTGACCTATTCTTTTTACCTTTTGGTTCTGAAGTTATGCTTCTAGCCAATGCCATTTGCTTTTGGTCTTCTGTTTCTGATCTGCTTATTAATATTTTCATTTGTTTTTAGTGAAATAAGCATCAACGTATTCACTTTTCGTCTTTTGCAAACTGAATGAACTCAAACATTAACCTTCACTGAATACTGCAAATGCCTTACCTCCCTTTATGAATTTTGAACAACTTCAGACACCCTGTGTATGTTTTTAAAAGGTAGCATGGAACTGGTAATTGTGAATTCATTTATTTTCATTGGTGACAATTGGAGACAAGTACACCCAAGCATTATTAATATCTTGGCTTTGACACTTTAACTGCACATTACTGACTGAAATGTTTTCTTTCATCTGCCTCAGCTGCTTAGCTTATTATTCCCTGGTCAGAGACTGGCCTGGCCAGAAAGAGTTGAGGGAGTTAAACTGCAGTTCTGTGCTTCAGGAAGAACTAATTTACAAGCAAATTCATGTCACACAGTGGTTCCCAAACTATGTGCTTGGTGCAAAGTGCCCCTGTCTAGTTTTGAGTGCCGTGACGCACAGATTGGGTACCACTGCCATGGGCCAACGTTCTGTGTAAGGAATGTTTCCACAGAAATGGCCACAGCAGTTTGAATATCTTCTTTCAAAAATGTGTTCATTCTCTCTACTAGGTCTTTCTAGGTGGGAGAATACAGTGCCACTTAAAGGTGCTTGATGGACTAAGACTGAACACATTTCTTAATCTGAAATGATGAAAAGTGTGTTCCATTGTCAGTCACCAACTCTTAAGGTGCACCTTCAGTTTGAAAAAGCATTTCCAAACCTTTTGTCACAGAAACAGTAGATGGAACTGGTACAAATTAAAAATACACCCACTTCGCACAATAATTAACCAGCACAATTAAATACTTCTTTTCAGTAGGTAACATGTGAACTGGCCCAGCAAACTCAAGACCAACTTCAACCCACACACTGTCAGATAAAGGGATTTCATGGAATTGGCACTCAAACGTTCTCCAATGTTTATCTGATAACAGACACATTCTACAAGTGTCAACAAATTTAGAGACCTGACTGTCCATTGACGGCCACCAAAGATCATACTTATGATTTTAGAAATGTTACCTATACCCAAATGACCTGCATGGACACATAAGTGTATAGAGTCACAAAGAGATACAGGAGGTATGCACAAATCATTCCTCATAAGAACACCATTCACAAGTGTTAGCTTGTGTGATACTTTTGCAAATGGTCTCACATCCAAGTCCACATTTCTTACACTAGGCCAGCCAAACTTTTCAAAATTAACTACTTTTTGCAAAGTACCATCCAAATTCAATGTATGAACCCAGTCAGCCACAGGAATGACGCCTTTGCTGTTTAACATGTCATCGACATAGGCTACAACACATTCAACTTCATCATCACCATCTCAAGTCAAACACCCATTTCCAAGGGTATTCTAAATAGACAATCCACCCTGCTAATCGTTTTTTTGATAAACAGATTTTATTAAGTTTCTGTGAGTTAACAGAATCAGCATGAATCAAAGATAGGCAACAAAAGCACCAATAAAAAAGCTTCAAGCCCATGCACCCAGTCCCCCCACCCATAGATTCAGATTACATGACTCGCCGGGGGACTCCAATGTGGAGGATAGTCCATAGTAGCCCCACCATTTATCCCAGATCTTAGAAAACTTCACAGGGCATCCCTGGGTCACATAAATTGGTTCATCCAGTTTGGCACACCAGTCCATCCCAGAGCACCATTGTTTCAGCATTGGTGAAGAAGGTTGGTTCCAGGCCCGAGCAATATCCCTCTTGGCTATCAGGGTTGCCAGTCCAATCAGTGCTCTGTTGCCACAGGGCCCGCCCAGACCATCAAGCACTCCTAGTAATGACACTTTGGGGGTTAAGCGTACGGGGGTGCCCAGAACAGCTGACATGGTGATGCCAGCCCGGGACCAGTAGGATGCAACCCGTGGGCACAGCCACACCATGTGAAAGAAGTCAGCTTCCAGGGCTTGGCATTTAGAACACCTGGGATCTGTAAGGACTGTCACCAAGCCCAGCTTCTGGGGGTCATGTAGTTATTCTGGAGATAGTGCAACTGAATCAGCCATCGCTGGGCTGATATCACCAGCTCTCTAGGGACCATACAAGCCTCTCACCAGTCAATTTCATCCAAGTCCTTGACCCAGTCCTCCCATCTCTGATGCAGTGCATCTAAGAAACCCGGGGCGTTGCTCACCAATGCCCTATATAGTTGGGAAACTCTGCCTTTATCCAAGCCCCCGAGCATCAGCCAGACCTCGAGGGGGTTAATGTCTGGGAGATTCTGCAGACTCTCGGTGTAAGAGGCAAGGGTGTGTCGAACCTGGAGGTAATGGTGAATTGGGTGGTAGAGAGGGAAAATTGTGCTTGGAGTTCAGAGAAGGAACATAGTGGACCCCCTCCAAACGTCGGCCAAAGTGGAGATGCCAATCAGGACAGAGCGGTTGAATCCTTCAAAATGGGTCAGCTGTTCCAGGCAGCTGCCTCTCCATGGGGGGTTTGCCCTGTTAAGCATCTATTCCAACCCGTACATTTGAGAGTGCCTCATCACACCATGAAGATCACCCTTATAACATCTGGTAGTGTAAGGGAAGTGTGAGATCCGTACAAGTAGTGCATTACCCTTTAAAACCCCAGGTCGCCAAGTTCCAGCTGCTACACCGGGTCACTCCATCCCTGTGTCAGCAAGTCCTTAATGACAAGGTTGAATGCCCAGTAGGATAGACGAACGTCCACTGCCCCGATTCCACCCTCGCAGATGGAGGCATGTATTTTTGCTATCCAAGGCAGGCGACTGTGATGGAGGAAGGTGCAAAGCACTGGCGCTCCCTCCGCGGAGTACGAGTTAGGAATGTACAGTGGAAAGTTTTGTAAGATATAAAGAAAACGTGGAAGGATTATCATTTTCACCAGTGCCACCCCACCAAGGAGATTCAAAGGGAGGTTGTGCCATGTGGTCAGGCTAGCTTTGGTGCTCTTCAGTAGGGGGGGGGAGTCAAATTGAGGGCTCAGGCAAATTCTGCTACTGTCTCCACATGTATGCCAAGATATTTGAAGCTAGGCTGGTGGAGGGAGATGTTCGCTCGCCACCTGGCTGAAGCATTATCACTGCGCAAGGGAACAAAAGGGGATTTGGGTTTGTTAAGGCTCAGGCCGGAGGCCTCCTCAAATAGACCAAAGAGCTTGAGGCCCCAGGGGCCTGAGACTGCTGGGTTAGCGAGGTAGAGAAGAATGTTGTTGGCGTACAGCACAAACCTGTCCTTAGAGTTGGTCATCCACTGCCACCCCTGTACATCACAGGGAACCAACCATGCCAGGGGCTCGATGGCCAACAAGAACAGGCATGGGAAAAAGGACAACCTTGACAGGTGTCCCTTTTCAACGGAAATTTATCAGAGAGCACCCTGTTCATACAAACTAGGACCATTGGGCGTGAGTACAGGATGGAGGTCATTGTTCGAAAAAGGAATCCAAAGCCCATATGGAGCTGGACTGCCATCTGGTAATCCCAGACAACAGTGTCAAAGGCCTTTTCATAATCGGCCAGGAAAAGTACAATGTCTCCTGTCAGGCCTTCTATGCGGGCGAGAAAGCACAGTGTAAGTGCTGAATGTAGCGGCAGGTACTTCGGTTTGGCATTAAGCTACAATGAACAGGGTGGATCAGGGGAGACAGGACCAGCTGGAGGCTAGGCGTCAAGATTTTAATGTCCTTATTCAGGAGGGGATTGGGACGCTAGGACCCTAGGTCCAGCAACAGCAGGGTAGTCTTAGGGAAAACAGCAATGGTCACTAAGCCTAGTTCTGTGGGCACCCTTCTCGATGGCTTCAGTGTAGAGATGAAGTAAGTGGGGAAACAACTGGTCTCAGAATTTGGAATAGTATTCAGAAGGTAAGCCATCTGCTCCGAGGGTCTTCCAGGCATTCAGTTCCCGGATGGCAGTGTGAATTTCCTCCTTAGTGATTGGCTCATACAGGGCTTCCCGGTGGGCTGTCGTCAAAGAGGAGAGCAGGATATCAAGCATATTCTATGTTGGGGCATGGGTTACGGGCATAGAGCCGTCTGTAGTAGGTTTTAAACACTGCCACAATAATGGGGGCTGGACCACCAAACCTAAGTCATCCTGCTCTGCGGGGACAAATTGGGAGGCAATATCATGACTCACAAGTCATAAAAGAGTGCCTCGTTTTTGTCCCCATGCTCGTAAACGCATCGGACAGTCAACCTCCAGCAATGGTGCGCCTCACTTGAGAGTATTTGCCATAGTGCAGCCCTATCTATGTCTATTTGGTGAGTGAGGGTCTCGTTCAGGTCGAGCATGAGTGCCTCCAATTCTACAATGTCTTGTTGCCTATTTTTTTCCTTTTGTTTGAGATAAATCCTTACCCGACCATGTATTGTGGGTTTGCTAGCTGCCCATATAGTGCCTGAGCTTTGGACTGAGCTGTCGTTGAGATCAAAATAGGGTATAAGCTTATGGGCCAGGTACTCCACCTACCTCTTGTCTGTCAGAAGCCAAGCGTTAAGACGTGAGATAGGGCCACCAGATAGGCTCTAGCCTGCCAGGGAGTGATCAGAAATGCTGCGGAGGAGCATAGACATGCTCGCAGTGGAAGAGATGTCTGTAGCCGAAGAGAAGATGTAGTCTATGCAGGACAGTGAGTGGGCAGAGGCCGACAAATGGGAAAAGGCCCTCATGTATGGATTCCTGACCCTCCAGGCATCACGAAGGCCCAACAAGGTCAGCCAACCTGTCAGGGCTTGGGAGCGGGTGTGCCGGTCATGAGAGCAGGGGCCGGAGACGTCAAGAGTTGACCACTCCATTAAAATCGTCCCCAAAGACTTGAGAGCTACAGGGCAAGTTTGCCACCAGCTGGGTTAAGTCCTGGAGCATCTGCATTTGCATGGGCAGGGGAACACAAACGCTAAAAATATTGTACTGTCTTTCATCCAGCCCACCTGTCACCCAAATGTACCTACTCTGTGGATCATGGAATGCTTGTTTTTTGTGAAGGAGGATCTCTGTTCCTTACGAGTCTCTGGTGAAGCCTGCCTGGTAGACACTGTTGTATCCAAATCTGCCAAGGAAGGAGCAACTGGTACCCAAGAGGTGAATCTCCTGCAATAAAACTATGTCTGGGAGGTGTTGATATAGAGATTTGAGGACCGTTGTGCATTTGATACAGTCTAAGACACCATAAACGTTACAAGAGAGCAGAGTGCAGCTTGTCATGTGACCGACTGCACTGTGTTGTGTGTGGTGGGCAGGCCGGGCCTCAAGTGAGAGCGGGTAGTGGCGAGAAGCAGAGAACACAAGGAAAACCCAAAAGCAAGGAACTTCCACCAATAATCACCTCAAACCTGGAAGCAGCTGTCACCCGATAACAATCCCAAACAAGTGTAGAACACATAACTGGGCCTTCGAAGAGGGAGACCTTTCCCATGCTGAAGGATTGATGCAAAGGGTGCCGATGTCAGTAGGCACCCTGGGTTAAGGGTGAGAACGTGCTAATTCATGGAAAGTGATGACCCCAATGTTAGTGTATTGGCAGGGATGCCTGTGTCTCCCATCCTTGAGTGTCTCGAGAGTGGTCGGGGGCTACCGCGCCCCCCAAGGGAGGCTTTAACCTGGGGTAGTCCTATTCAAATGATGCGAGGGCTGAGTCCGTCCACCCTTCCTGGATTTGAATCAATGTCTGGAGGGGGCCACAGTTCGCTGTGAGGTAGTCAAAGTTCCTTTCCCCACATGGCTAGAGAAGCCGTGACTGTGGAGGGTCCTTTGCTCAGTCGCCCGTTGCCAGGCCACCTCTGCGCTGTCAAAGAAATCAGTACGGGAGCCATGCACCACCTGCAGCCTGGCAGAGAAAAGCAGCACAAAGGGTACAGACATGGTTCTTTTTTTTTTGCTTCACCACATCAAAGAATTTGCACTGCAACTGGGTTGCCTTTGTGTAGTAAGGCAATATAATGATGTTTGACGACTGGCATGAGAGGGCCTTGTGGTTGCGGGCCTTTCGCAATATCCCATCTCATGCATGGTAGTTGAGGATTCAAATGATCATCAGGTGTGGAGGGGCCCCAGGGGTGGGCAGCGGCGCCAATGTGTGGTGGGCTCACTCTACGATGAAACAGGGTGAGAGAGAGCCCTCTGGCATCCAAACCCAAAGGCTCCACAAAGGTGAAAGAACGGGGGTCTCACCAGGTGAAGATTATTCTAGTGTGAGCAGTTTTTGGAATCTTCCGCCCTGGCTTCAAGATTTCGAACCGTGGCTTGTACGACAGGAATTTTGGCTTTGAACTCTGTGGAACAAACTTCATGAGTGGACAGGCGAGCCTCTGTCTCTGTAACTCATCCTGCCACATAGCGGAGGTCCTGCCGCAACAGGACCACATCTACGCCAGTCTCACCAGTTTTGTTTTCTAGAGCTTCCTTAGTTGCTTGAATTGCTTGGAGGATGTGGTGTACGTCAGGGGAGACTGTGGCAGGTGGGGGCTCCACATCTGTGGATTTCTTCTGCTTGTCGACTTTCGAGGTGGCAAACTTGTTGATCGTGAGTTGAGAACTCGAGGTAGGATGTCTGTCTTTCCCCATTCACGACACCGCCAGGCCAGTGCGTGGGAACGCACAGTCTGTGCATGTCCACTGAGTGAGTTCCCTGGGGGGGGCAGTGAGAGGCCACCAACAAATGTTGTTGCATGTCCCCAAGTCCCATGCAGAGGGTAATAGTGGGTGTATCCCCTCGGCTCGCTTACACCGATCACGAGGCAGCACGAGCATCCGAGCAAAGGTGTGGGGACCCGCGGAGTCAATTCAGGAGCCTACCCGCTGGCGACGGAGCCTTGCGCAGTCCTCATACGGTCCCACATGTCCCCGAGTGTATCATCAAGGCAGGTGAAGGCAGGGTAGCGCCAGGGGCTCCCATCCCCAGCGCGCAGGAACAAGAACCCTGCAAGTGACCGTCAAGGGGGGGGACTTGAGGGAGGACAGCAAACCCAATCCAGGATGTCTTAAGAAAATACAGTAGCAGTGGGCATTGGGCCTCTTTGGATCGGTGGTGCTCCCCTCACATGCACTGCACCACCAGGCGACCTCCCCAGGCCCACCTCACCTCAAAGGAGTCGGATGGAGCACACCACACCACAGCAGTTTAATTCCAGGTCTTCAGTACATATGCAGAGGATGAGGCTTCACAGTCCACCTGTGGTCGAGGATGACAGTGACACCCTCCGGATCTCAAAGGGGGGGGCAGGGCTGCTATTCTAAGCCCGCAGCCTCGGTCACAGTCCTCATGCTCTGCGCCACCACCAAGGTGCTGCCTTACAGTACAGAGGGAAGAACGGGCTGGGGCCGCAGGTCCTCGCACCCAGCCAGCATATCGACCGCTCACAGCTCAACATCAGCATGAGACCCTTGTGCAGCCCCAGGCCGTTGGATGAAGTCGTAAACAAGTCTCCCCACTCGGACCAAGGGTTGCAGGGAATCCAGGCTGAGGGACGGCCAGCCCCTCATAACAACTGCACCCACAAGGCCCTGATGTAGGTTGGGCCACTTCTCCAATTGCATAGATCCCAGTCGATGGTGTAGCATGTCTCCTCCCGTCAGGGCAGGCAGGAAAGCGGGGCAGCAGTGCCACCCATGCAGCCCCTGTCAAAGGCCCTACGCAGTCCAACAGCAACAAAGGCCTGGCCTGGCCCACAACACACCGGCCTCAGGGCGGCCACCAACCAGACGAGGCTGTTGCGTTCCCGCAATGGGGAATTTCAGTGAGGGCTCCACTATCAGGGAAGGCTCACAGGCCTGGGCTGCATCCTCAGGGCTACAGCATCCAGGTCACCACCAACTTATGGTGCGTAGGATGGATCTAAGCACAGTGAATTTTACGGTTCCCTGTCCCAGCGTGGAGTGGAGGACAGCGGCAGGTGGGCAGGAAGTCGGCAGAGAACTCAAGGTGTCATCTGAGGGACTCAGGGTGCCAGGATGGTAGAGGAGGTTTCAAGAGTGTTCCCAAGACATGTCCTCCATCTTGGCTGTTTCACCCCCTTCCCCCTGCCCTGCTATTCTCACCTCCAGGAATATATTTAATGTTGAACCTGAATTTTTTAACTGTGAGAGAGGTCTTTAAAAGCCTAGATGAAGCCTTTTTCCAACACCACTACCATCCAACATGGACAACAAAAGCTTGTGATCCATGTACGTTTCAAATTCTGTTCCTCACAAAAAAGTCTTGAATTTTTCCACAGCCCAACAACACACCAAAGCCTCCCTCTCAATGGTCCTCTAATTACGTTCAGCTTGCTTCAAAGATCTAGAGGAAAAAGCCACTGTTCTTTCTTTACCTTCACCTCATTAAGATAAGACTGCAACTAATCCAATCTGACTGGCATCAACCGTGAAAAAACAGTTAACACTAGCCAAGAATAGAGACAGTGAAGGTGAAGATATAATCAACTTTTTGAGTTTAGAAAACGCTTCATCAGGGTCCTTGTCCCAAACAATTTCACCTCTTTCTTGAGGACAGCTTGTAGTGGTTGAACAATAAAGGCATACACTTCAATAAATCTGGAATAATGCTCACTAAGACCCAAGGAAGATTGAAGGGTATCATTATCATTAGAGGGTTTGACCTCCTGAATGGCGTTGATTAATGAAAACCTCAGCAGTGATACAATGATCCCAATAATCCAGTCCTGCACTAAAAAAATGTGTTTCTCATACCGAAGTGTAAATACAGTAGTCCGAAAACCAGACAATACTTTGTCTAAAACATCAGTATATTTTTCAACACTTTTGCAAAAATTAAGACATGTTGAAATGGCAGCATTCCAACAATGCCATTCAAAATGGTGTCCAGAAACTTCTAGAAGACGCTTGCCACAGACGCCAAACTAAAAGGCAAGCATGGAAATTTAAAGGCACCACACAGTGTTATAAAAGTGATTAAGTCCTGCGATTTTGGAAAGGGTGTTTGATGATGTGCAGAATGCAAACCCAAAAGTGAAAAAAAATCTGGCTTGACCTAATTCCTTCACCTTGGACAAAGGTTGACAATCCACGACAATCAATTATTCATTCACAATATTCTTTCTAAACATGCAAAGATCAGCACTTAACCGGATTTCACCAGACTTTTTCCAAATAATGACATTGGGACTAACCCATTTAACAGTCAGTGGCCTGTAAGCCACCTACAGATGTCAACTTCTGCAATAAAGCTTCAAGGTCACTGCTCACACTAAAAGGAACAGGTCTAAGTTGTGTACAACAGGTGTAGCATTGGGTTTAAGCTTGATTTTGTGCTCACATTTCTTGATAAAACCAATGCTGTCAGAAACTTTGGGAAAGTTCTGAAGCGGGAAAGAAGATGAATTAAGAGCAGTGGACTCAATCAGTGAAAGAGGAACTTTAGCCAACATCACAGGTGTATCAGAACCAGGGGCTAATATGATACCCTTCTTAGCAAAATCCTGCAAACCCAACCAATTTCTCCCCTTTAGGGCAACACACACTTTGGTGAGAGTAGATCTTCCTAAACAGCTAGTGGAATCAATAAAGTTCCCCAATAAATCAATATCTTGCTCACCAAAAGCTGTGGGATTATTGTCAGGCTTATGCAGAGAAAAGTATTTTCCCAATTAAGATGGAATACAACATCAGATAAAATAGTGACAGGGGGCACCTGAATCTGCCATCATGTTCAGGGTAACCCCACTTACCAGTACTTCACACCATGGACCTTCATAACATTGAACACTCATCATCATCCACACTATTGACTCTAACATAGACTTTTTGACCCAAGGAGACACTCTGAAACTTACCAACTTCCCTACACTTATTGTAATGTTTGCCTAAGGCAGGACAATTGGGGTTATTGCCAATTTGTAACTTATACCCACTTCTATAGCAAGCTACTTGACTTTTCCTGGGAACATTCTTTGCTGGCTTGTCCTTAGTATAAATGGCATTAAATAAAGCACCATGAAGACATTTACTGGTATCACCCATCAAATTCTTTTGATGATCCAATGACATCAGTCTACTGGACACAAATGAATGTTTAATAGCTTTAGCAAGATCATTAATTTCTGCTAAAGTGGGGTCTCTGCAGCTTAGCATATCTTCTTGTTTTTTTTTCAAATAACAACTGTATTTAACCCTTATGTAAATATCAAGGGAGTCACCAAAATTGCAGGTTGAAATCTTAAAGTAGATAGGAAGGCTTCAACACTCTCATCCAGTGTTTATTTCCTTTTGAAACAGTTAAACTTTTCCAACAGTGCATGGGGCTGCTCCAAGAATCTATTCTTAGGTCTTGTGACTCCTTCAACATTATCATTCCAACCATCACCACTAGGGGCTTGAACTAAAGGCAAATTGTCAACAACGTGTTGCCCCACTCGCCCTAAATGGCTAAATAAAAGTGACGCCTTTCCTTGAGGTTCGAATCTGGTGGTAATAATAGCCACCAAATAGTTTTCAAGTATCCAAAACCTCTATTTCCTTGGCTCTGGAAGTTTATGGGGATTCTGAAGAAATGGTGGGATTTGAACCAGTTGACTCGTAGCCAGGACCGAGTGGTGCTGGCCAAATAAAATGCAGCCAACAAACAGTACCTCAAGCAGAACATGGTTGTGAAAACTATTGAATGAAAGCAATGTTGAAGAGAAATTCACACCACTCACTGTGCTGAGAAAAGGCCCAACTGACAGGAAATATGAGCCCAAAGTAATATGGCCGTCGGGTGTGCAGGGAGGCATGGTCACATGAGCACCACAGGAAGAGGCACGTGTGGGCACACTGCGGAGCTGGATGCAGGGTAGTCAGCAGGGAGGCTCAGTGTAGAAGAGTAGCGCAAAACAAACAGCAGGCGAGGATGCGTTCAACGAGCCACTCAGCACAACAATGCAAAGCGCCTCAACCAGCCAGCACAGAGGCATTTCATGAGCTGATGAGAAGCTCCAGAAAACCACTGTGGCAAGGCAGGAGCCAAATATCCAGCACAGACAAGTAAAGCAGGAGGTAGTCCGACCAGCAGGACAGCACCAAGGCTCAGAGCGGTCGTCAGAGAGAAGTCGGAAGAGGGAAGGATCCAGCAATCAAATACAATAAAAAGGAGGGAGGCAGCGGTGGGCTCCCCAAGGCCAAAACCCCTTTCCAAAACGTGGAGAAGGATTTGTACTCCAAAGGTTTGCCAGGACATAGTTTATTCCATAAACAAGGGAGCCCACGCCAGCCGCTTCCGCACATAGTATCCAACCGAAGAATTCTTCAGTTGGATGGAATTCTCCGAGAGGCCGGACACTAGATCATGGAACCCATAATAACAAGATAAGTGAAAGCAAGAACACGGAAATAGATTATGTACAGTTCTATACACAATACAGTACACCACACCGACAAAGCCCAGGCTAAAATCTCAACCTCGTAAGTGAAATAAGGGTAAAAGTGAGAAAAGGTGGTCACATTATATTGAGCACAGGCTGTACCTGGATAAAGAATACCCAAACCCTATCTCACCCACTAACTGCTCCTGGTACTGCCCCTGAATTAAGGCCGGCGAATCCTTTAACTTAAAAACTCTGGCATTTATTAACTGTTGGAGCACTGAGTAGTGCTGAGTTGGGACCTTCTTTTCTTCAGTTGCTTCCTGCTAGGGCCATGACTGCAAGGCAGATACTTCCGCTTATCCAGGTGCAGGTCTTGTGCCTGGGCAAAGACTGGGCTAACAGCTGGCCAATCTGTGTCCCACTCGGGCCCAAACGAGGCTGAATTTCCCCCCCAGACCCATGTCACAGATGGGACTGGGGAACGCTTGGGGTGATTGGGTTAAGCTGCTCTACGCACGTTCTACAGCAAGGGTTAAGATGGGACAGATGATCTCAAGCTGTTACTACATACACAGAGGAACCTGACAGGGGTGTCTGTTGTCACTGCTGCTGTTCGCTATAGCCATTGAGCCCTTGGCGGCAAACCTCAGAAAGGTGGGCCACGACTGGGGAAGTTAACAAGATGGGCAGATCCACATAGTCTCATTATACGCGGATGACCTACTTATATATCTTAGGGATGGGTCAATGACGCTGCCACAGGTGCTTGGCCAACTAGATTACTTTGGCATCTGCTCTGGACTCCCCCATGAAATTCTTTTGATGATCCAATGACATCAGTCTACTGGACACAAATGAATGTTTAATAGCTTTAGCAAGATCATTAATTTCTGCTAAAGTGGGGTCTCTGCAGCTTAGCCGTAGGAAGACATGCGTTTTCCTTATGATCTTTGGCACACCTGCCCTGACTCCTGCCCAGATGATGTCATTTGGGCACCTCACTCTTTCCACTATCATGGTATCCAGATTTATCATGAGCTCCAGGACCTTCGTGAGGGTAATCTGGGGAAAGTGCTTCGAGCGCTATGGTCTGCTGTCACCTTTTGGCTTTCCCTTCGCTTACCCACCGTGTCGTGTATTTCTCTCACTAAGATGGTGATGCACGCCAGGGTACTCTTATTTTGTTAATTTATCCATTTCTGTTCCAACCTCATGGTTTCGGTCATTGGATGTACTCCTTAGAGAGCTGTTGTGGGTTGGAGGACGCCAGCGAGTAGCCCTGGCCATCCTCCCCCTGCCTTCTGAGATGGGAGGGCTCAGGGTACCTGACTTTGAGCTTTATTTTCTAGCAGCTGAGCTCCAATGCACTACACGGTGACTCAGCGGGGTGGACCACTCAAAAATAACCTCCGACGATGGTGATCTGAGCTGGAGTAGACTGCTAGCCAAAATACTTCGAGCCAGCCCTCGGCCTCAAGGTTGGGCATATTGCAATCGGTGGCCCTGTCAACTGACAGAGAACACTTAGGAAAATGAAAACTAAGGTCGCTTATGCTTCGGCGACCCCCTGGGTGGGACTCCCCCATGGCGACCCATACACCTGCTTCACAACTGGCCAGCTTTGTCATTGGACGAATGAAGGAATACAAACATTAGGTACTTTAAATTGCCAGGGACTGTTAATCCCATTCGGTGACCTGGTGGACCAAACCGGGTTGCCCCAGGGGCAATTCCTGACATATGAAGCTGTAGTGAGGGCTATACGGGTCTTCTGGGGCGATGCCGCTTAGGCACCTACCACACATATGGTCTTTCAGACCATGCTGTCTATTGGAGGGGGCTCCCACCTTGTCTCTACAGAGTTTTGAATGGGATGGTAAACAGACCTCTTGACACCCTCTGGGCCAAATGGCAGACAGACCTGAATAGGATCCTTGCAGACACTGATTGGAGCATGATCTTAGCATATGCACCTAAGGCATCCCAAAATACACAACTAAATGTATATTCAATATAATTATACCCACAGGACTTACCTTACACCACACAGGCTCAGACTCATATACGGCGAAGAAGTATTAGGCTGCCCTGCTGCCTTGTGCATGAGGCAGACTTTAGTGATATGACCTGGGGATGCCTAGGACTTCAGGAATTCTGGGATGGGGTCATAACAAGAATCAATTATGCGCGGCATAGACAACCTGAGAATTCATTAGCGTCTTGCTTGTTGGGGTTGTTTAGCAGACAGCACCCCAAAATAATTGCCAATAGATTTATGGATCTGCCCTTAGTATTAGCTAAACGAAGGGTATCTTTGGCCTGGAAACAGAAAATGGGACCCAGCCTGATCACATGGATGACAGATGTGACACAATGTGCCAGAGCGGAAGAGAGGGCCCTGCGGACGGAGGAGAGTAGAGGGACTAAGCGCAGGCTGAAAGCCCCTTTCTGGACAGAAGTGGTCGACAACTGGGAGACCTTAGGCTCAGGGGAGGAGTCAGATACAGGAAGCATCCCAGGGAGTGACAGCGGAGTAAACCCACAGACCACAGACAACGATGTACTAGAAAATGGGATGCATACCTTTAAGACTATAAGCGACTGACCAGCCGTGTATTCAGCATCAACCTGTAATCTTAGACTGACCCCCATAGATCCTATAACTGTGATATACAGTAGGTACACCATACCTATGGTGCTGACTCTTTGATTACCCAGAAGTGTCCAATTCAAGGGAGAGTTTAAAGTTTAAAGTTTGTTTAGTTCACTACATTTGGCACACTTAAATCAGATGCCATGGCAGTCCGCAACACTCTCCTGTATACCCAATATCACCCCAAAACTATCTTGGCCATAGATTCCACTGCACCAACCTGTAGCCACCATGTATAATCGAACTACTAACAATAGGATGTACAAATGGGATCTGCAGAACTGTAATTAAGGGAATCCAATCTATGACAAGTACACACCAGAGGCACGAACCTATGTATAACTGTAATTACTAGTTATGTGCATCAGCTGGGGAATACGAGAGGTGACTTAATTTTTCTTTGAAATACCAATAAAATGAAAGTATTAAAAAAAGTGGCAAGCATGTTGCCAGCAGAGCCTCCTCCAGTTCTGCCTTTTACTCCAAAAAGGTTTTGACGTTAATTTTATGAGATATGTTGTCAGATCAGTTACCTAACGTAGGGGTGACAGATGTGCCATCAAGTCTGGCAGAGAAAATTCTGTAAAATACTGCAATGCAAATGGTGACAGGCGTTCTCAGAAAGGTAACGTAACATGCCTTGAAGACCCCTCAACATGGTACTGAGATCAGATACTTTGAGGATATATTAGCAGTGCACATATGATGGGTATGTTAGGTACCATTCCACCAGCAGTGCTGACATTGGAAGAATTTCCAACATAAGAGTTCCCTAACCCCAAAGTTTCTCACATTGGCAGAGAAACATTCTGTGCTCTGACAGAGATCTGTAAAGATGGCACATTTTCCACCAGCATCTTGGTGAGTCAGACAGTTTTCCACAAAATTCCTCCAAGGAAACTCTCATCACATCTTTAGACTTTTAGGATTTCCTTTAGCAAAGATGTCAACACATGATCACAATGCAGTCTCAAGAAATTTTTTGCTAACATATTACTCCATCTTCCGTTATTTATATTGTTCTGTTTATTGAGATTAGTTATTTTTCAAAGATTTGAAGCATTTAAAAATTATAACCAAACACAATCCATACATCCATGTGTTGAATATTCAGTGAATATCATACATAAACTAAATATTAATTTTGTTGCTCCAGCAGCCCAAACAAAGGTAGTATGCACAGGTTAAAAGCCTAAAGTAGGGGCCGTTGCCAAGATGGCAATCTAGAAAGATGTGCTTCGGGGCTCCTCCATCCGACTTGGGAGCTGTTGCAGCTGAAAGTGGAATCCAGGAGTGGGCAAACACACCAAAAGGCTCCAGCCTAACCGTGGAGATCATCAGAGGAATATATTTGCATTGAAATTGGTGGATACCAGCGCAGGGGGAAGAAACACAACAAGCTCCAGAGAAAATGAGCTATGAAGCTTCGGTGTTTGACAACCAGCGTGGGCCATTTAGATAATTGTGGACAGACAGGAGTCTGCAGGCATACAAGCACCGCACCTGAAAAACAGTGGGCTAAGCTGAGGCCTGACATGTAGTGATGGCTAGAGGAGACCCTGCTTTTGGCTATGGCCCTGAAAGCATACATTCAAATATTGCAAGGTGAAATCCTGCACCTAAGAGATTGCTGCAGGATGTTTTGGAGGCCTGCTGACGGTCCCTCCTGCACCAGTAGAGTGGCTCAGTTAGAGTGGCTTACTTGGGACGAATGGGGGGCAAATGCAAATAAACTACTTGACCAAGGCCCTCTGGGTGGAGGTGCCACACCCTACATCACACTCCACTATTGGTGTGTGGCGACATTGGAGTACAACCCAAATAATTTGCAACAAAGAGAGGTGGTTATTGGGCCCAAATTGACAATCTGCGTATTGTGCACTATTCCTGTACAACACTGTGTGAGCCCTGTACAGACAGAAATAGCTGGTAATCGCCTCATGGAAATACCAGAGGCTCCCCTAAAGGAGAGAGGATGCCAGATGTGCCCGAAGTGCTGGGATTCACCAGTTCTAATCTTCTTGCCTTTGCAACTGTGCCACTGCCTCATGGTGTTGGACGAAATTCAGCACACCACACACTGTGACAGCAGCGAAACATAAAAAAAGTTCTTAATGCCTGAGGCATGCTCACCAGATCCACACTAGCAACGCCTGACCCTCACCCTAAAATTTATTTGAAGGCAGGCCCTCCCAATGTACTTCAACTTCCATGTTACGAAGAGAATGCTCCACTCACTAGGACATTTATGGAGTCCCTGTTTGAACGCTTCAAACAGAATTGCACAAACTTGAGGACGATCTCTCCAAAGAACTTAAAGAGGCAAGACATTATCTCACAAATATCAGAAACAGTGTATCAACACAGGAAGATACAAGGCTAGCACAGGCAGGAAAGTGGCAATTTTACAGCAGGAAATACTTACACTCAAAGTACAGCACATAGATCACCAAGCTCACACTAAAGACTTGGAAAAACTATCCTGGAGATAACACATAAGAATTTGAGGAAGTACCTTAAGTAACAAAGGAAATGACACATAGACCTATGTACAAAGACTCTTTAACCATATCCTTCCTGATGTTGTACCCAAGGAATTCAAAATAGACAGAACCTATAGAACGGGAAACACAGGGGATGCAGGCATGCAACCATATGATGTCATAGCCTGACCAAATGACTACAAACTGATAGAAAAGATCCTTCAGACAGCCAGACTCAATATCAAAGTATCCCTATTAAAAGATCTCTGGGCAATCACCCAACAAAGATGTAGGGAGATCAAACCAGTCACCAACTTTCTACAAGAAAAGATTAGATATCGCAGGTGGCACCCCTTCAGAAGCATATTCAGGTGGCCGGATTGACTTATGTAATTGCACACCCTCACCAAAGGGAAATGCCTTCTCGATCTCCCAGACACTGAATTTCAAGATCCCTCACAGAAGAATATACTTAAAGGTAACCACAGAGAATATGGATTGCAGTGAGTTGGAAGACGATGGAAAGATTTGAAATCTGGCTAGAACGGTATTTGGACATATATCCGAAAAAATATTGTGCTACAAAAATATAATTTCAAGAACATCCAAATTACAGAAATATAGTTGAAAGGAATATCAAAGATAAAATATTGGTTTTAGTGTTATTTTTGATAATATTGTCAAAAATATTGATGTTGACAATATCGTTTTATGTAATATTGTTTGTGTTAGTTTGCATGTAATTTACTTTAGGGTGTTTCATTGTATATGTTTGTTAATTTTATTATTTGTGTTATTAATAAGATAACATATTACATACAAAATTGTTAATTTTTTTTACTTTTGGTTGTATTAATGTATATAAACAATGGTTTCATTCTATTTTAGGAGCAGGATATTGAATTTTTAGGGTTTAAGGGTGAGGAGATTTTTTTTAATGTATTGGGTAAATTAAAATGTATGGTAATTTAATGATGTGCAAATTAATATTTTACTATTAAAAGATTATTTTGTTATATTAATTATTTCTATTAATTTTAATTTAAAATTCATCAGAATAATATATTAATGCTTTAAGTGTAAAATACATTTTTAATTTAAAAACTAGTTATTAAAATAATTTGCAAAATACAAATAATTAAAAATGTACTGTAATCAAGTAAAATAATTAGAACTTATTTTATGCAGCAGTTTCCAATTTTACAGATTTTGTGGAAAATACTTTAATTTAATATTCAATAAAATAAAATATTACTAAAATAATATACATATATATATTGTATTACATTAAACCAATTTTGGATTATGATTTGATTTCATTGTTTATTATATTAAGTTTAGGAATGTTAGTAATTTTTTATATTTCTATTAATTATTATTTTTCAGAAAAAATATATATTTTGATGTTGAAATGTCCATATTTAGGTCTGTAGCTATAAATAGTTGATTGTGTATATAAACCATTTTATTTGTATTAGCATTCTTTTAGATTGAAGTGTATATAGTAAATTTAAGCACTTTAGCATCTAAATATCCGTAGGGTCTGATTAGGAGTACAGCGGTCTGACAGCCAGATTAGGATGCTGGCGGTCAGACCGCTACAAGACTGCTGCCACAGACCACCGCCACATGGTGCAAGTTGTGGTCAAACACGGAGGTGCCGATGTCGGCACCGCCATGCTGATGATGACTTGCCTTTCTGTCGACCTTTCATTGGCAGGGACCCCGCCATGAAAAGGCCGGCGGAAAGGCAAAGACGGGACTACAAAGGGGGCCTCTGCACTGCCCATGCCCAATGCACTGCCCATGCCCATGTTGTGGGCAGTGCAGAGGCCCACCTTTCAGCACACTTGGAATGTGCACTGTCTGTCATGGCGACAGTGTGCATTTTGAGTGCGCTGGTGGCACCAACAGTGCAGTGGCCTGGGCTATCTCTGAGAGCTGAAGCCATTGCCACTGCACTGTTTCCGTCGGCTGGTCCAGCGGGGAGATCATAATACAGAGGGGGAGGCCACCTGCTTGGTGATGTCCTCCTCACCACTTTATTGGCAGTCCGGCAGCCAGACTTACTAAATCATAATCGGTCCTTTAGATTGGAGTGGGAATAGCGAATGTCACCTCTTTAGTGTCTAACACCCTCCTCCAATATGGTTAAACTGGAGTGGTAATAGTAAATGCCACACCTTTAGTGTTCAACACCTTCTCCCAATATGGTTTGATTGGAGTTAGAATAGGTAATGTCACCCATTTAGTGCCCAACAACTTCCCTCAGTATAGGTGAATTGGAGTAGAAATAGTAAGTGTCAACCCTTTAGTGTACAACACCTTCCCCCATAGTTGTTAGATTGGAGTGGGAACAGTAAAGGTCATCCCTTTAGTGTCCAACACCTTCCCTCAGTATGGTCAAACTGAAGTGGGAATAGTAAATGTCACCTTATTAGTGTCCAACACCTTCCCCCAATATGGTTAGATTGGAATGAGAATAGTAAATGTAACCATTTTAGTGTATAACACATTTTAAAAAATGGGTTATGTTGAAAAGCGATTATTTAATTTTATAATTTTATTCTGCAATTCTTTATTTTAATTGCATTTTTAAATAGTAAAAATAGTTTGTGTTTGTTTATTTATATTGTTGATGTTTAGAATTATAAAATTAGCTAGTTATATGTTTGTAAGTAATAATACCATTAATACATTTTTTTATAGAATAAAGGCATGTAACACAATTTGCTCATTATATTTATGTTTCACAAGTTTATTTATTGTGTAATTTAAATTCTTTTAACATATATATATATATATATACATATATATATATATATATATATACTTTAAAACAAACATTTATATAATGATATATAAATATTTTTTTAAGTACATTATATTAATTTACTATTGCATGTTGCATGGTTTCCACTTTTAGTTTCTGTTTTTAACAATTGTTACATGTAGAGATATGTTTTCAGCATTATTGTAACTTTTTTTAGTATATATTGAATAATTGTATATTTTTAATACTATTAGTTAATTTATACTTTACAATTTTGAAACATTTTGAAACATTTTTGACGTATACATTCTTAATAGTTTTTTATATTTTTTCAGACATGTATTCAACATTTTTATACTATTTTCCATTTATTTATATGGGGAAATAGTCTTTTTTAAATTTCATTTAGCTGCCTTTTTCTTACCACTAGCGTTCTATTTAGTAATCTATTTGTGTTAGTTACAGGCTTTTTTCCCGGAACCAGGTCACAGTACAGTGCAGGTGTTCCTTGGAACAGGCAAGTCCTTTTTAATGATTTTTTAAGGGTTTTGAGGGTAGGAGGGGCATATAAGAGGAGGCCTACATAATATAGGGCCTGATTACGGGTGTGGCGGCCCTTGGACCGCCACACTCGCAGTGACCATCGGACCACTGCAGTTGTGGCAGTCCGACTGCCACGTTACAAGGTTGGCAGGCAGCCCCGCCAACCTAGCGACGTCTCCGCCGGGATCATTAATCCTGACGGGCTTACGGTGGTGGAGGTCAGAATCAGCCAGGGCAGCTCTTAAGTCAGCGCCTCCCTGCTGATTACGACCTGGTTCTCTGCCAGCCTTTTCATGGTGGTTTCCCTGCCATGAAAAGACTAGCATAGAACAGGTGCAGAGGGCCACAGGGGTCCCCCTGCCCAGCTCCCATGCAATGCTCACTGTCTGCTTGTGCCCCCTTCAGGCGGCAGCATTGCCGCTGGCTTGATTACGAGCTGGCTACAATGCTGCAGCCACTTTCCTGCTTTAGCCCAGCAGGAAAGTTGTAATGGGCCCGGCAGGGAGATAGCCAGTATGATAGCAGCCTCCACGTTAGTAGTTTGGCAGACGGGTAATCCCATCTGCCAAACTCAAAATCAGGCCGATAGTGTTGTCTGTGGCTTTTTGGTATATTTAATATTCTACAAACGTGTCTTATGAACACTGGGAGTTTCAGTTTTTTTTTTTTTAAAGGAAATCAATTTTGGTTTATTCTACACCAGTGATTTTTACTTTGATTTTCTTTTTTTGGGTTTCCTGGAGTGTTTATTTTTTCAAACACTTCTTCGGGTTCTTTATGGTTCATAAATACTTCAGATTGCTTTGAGGGATTTGTGTTGGATTTGTTTTATTTTTGCATTTTTGGACAATATTTTTCCCATTTTTGGTGGAATACTATTTTTGGCCACTTGGATACCGTCAAAGATCTGCAGCTACGGAAAAGTAAGTTTTATTTATTTCATTTCTTTTTGTTGGGGAATGTGATATAATATTGTGTATGTAAATATTAGGTGATTGTAACTAATTTATGTGTTGGAGTGAGTTTGTTTTTAGTTTCTTGGTTGGTGTCGTTTACATTTTTTATTTAAATAATTTATATATATTATAGTCTCAGTATTCATTTATTTTGCAATTATATTACTTTTTTGACTGATGTAATAAAATATTGTAGTTATTATTTATAAAAAAATATTTTTTTAACTAGGTTTACATTTTGCAATAAAGTTTGGACTTTTGATAAGCTAATATTTATTTTATAATATGCTTTTGTCTATTACTTCTAAGTTATCTACTCCTTTGTTATTTATAAAGATTTTGATTTTACATTATAGCATGTTTTACATTACTATGGTTTGTTTGCTAGTTGTAAGGGCAATCTGGCTAACAGATTGCTTCAATCATAGTTGTTGGTAGCTTTTCTCTTTTTTGTGATGTTTCTATAGTTTACGGAGTGTAGGCTGGGTTCTGCCTAGTGGGGAATTGGAAGGCATTGTGCCTTCCTTCCACTGCGTTGTTTGTTTTGGCTTTCTGTGCCAAGGTGGTGTCATAGACAAACCTCCATGGTGTTTAGAATTTGGGTTGGCATCTGTGACCGGAGCGATGCATTCTGCCAACTCAAGTGTCTTTGAAATGATCCATTAGGGGGCTTTGTTTGTCTTCATTTTGTTAGTAGATAGGGTTTTCTATTAGAAATGTGTAGGGCTTGGCTACCTCCGTGACAGGGACATAGGCTAGTGCCATCATTTCTTTATTTCAAATGCAAATTGGATGTTTGTAGAATATTCTACACTTCGGGTCTGATTACAACTTTGAGGGTCTGACTGTTAGATTGCAAAAGCTGCAGGGAGGAGGCCGCCATCAAGCCAAAGGTCTCCCCCCGTCGTATTACCATGTTTCCGCCAGTCAGCCCCATGGAAACAGTGCAGCGGCATTGGCCTCGGCTCCCTCATGGAACCGAGGCCAGTGCCGTTGCACACAGCACCCTCGGAATGCGATCTATCTGCCATAGCAGACAGTGCGCATTCCGAGGGTGTTGGTAGGGGGGACACTGCACTGCCCACGCCATGTTATGGGCACTGCAGTGGCCCCCATGTGGCCCCCTGCACTGCCTTTTTGCTGGCCTTTTCATGGTGGGGACTGGCGAAAAGCAAAGCTGTGATCAGCAGGGCGGTGCCAAACTCGGGCCGCCGTGGCTGACCACGACTTTGACTGCCATCAACCTTTCAAAATGCCTGATCATGGCGGTGGTGGCGGTCTTCTGGCAGTCTGACTGCCAGGGTCGTAACCTGGAGGTCGGACTGCCAAGAGTCTGGTGGGCCGACCGCCACTGTGAGTTTGGCAGTCTTAAGACTGCCAAACTCATAATCAGGCCCTTAGTGCAGACTTTTGGCGGTGTCTTTATATGGTTTGATTGAAATGATAGTAACAGCCGTGTATGGCTATAAATATTTAAAATGTTTTGAGTCCTAGCTTGCTCAAAGTGTATGATTCTTTTTTGGGGATTGCAGTTTTTTTATGTTTAATGTGGTTTAAGAAGTCACAGTAAGTGCTGTTTGTTTATTTGGTGGTAGGGCATAAATAAAACAGATCTTTGTATTTTGATATTCACCATGTATTGTGTATTTCTGAGTGAACAGTTTGGGACACATTTTGAGGGTCGAATCCATCATCCATGTTTAACATTGGCTAAGTTTTAGTAAGTTATTTGCTGAAGAGAAAATTAGGATTTGTTTCTCATTATTTAGGTTGTCATGAACAGGAAAGATTCTTTATTATGTGTCTTGATTAAATGTCTAGGTATTGGTATGTCTTGATATCTTCTAGGGTAGAAGGAGTATCGCTAGCGGCTTTTTTGATAGTTTAAGCAATTAAGGGGGAATAGGTGGTATTTGGCATGTGATGTGTTCAGGGTCTTTAGTCAGTATGGGCCTAATTACGAGACTGGCGGTCACTAGACTGCCAGACTCGTGGTGGCAGTCTGGACCACAGCTGCTGTGGCATTCCAACTGCCACATTACGACCCTGCTGGTCTGACCGGGAGAGTACTGTCATCTCAGCCAGGGATAAGTGATCCCGATGGGCAGACTGCAGGTGCAGGTTGTAATCAGCCAGGGCGGGGCAGTATGCAGCCTCGCCCTGCTGATTACAACCTGGTTGTCTGCTAGCCTTTTCATGGTGATTTCACTGACAAAAAAAGGCTGGTGGAGAACAGGGGTAAGGTGGCACAGGGGTGTCCCTGCACTGCCCATGCCCATGGCATGGGCAGTGTAGGGGTCTCCCTGGCCAGCAGCCTCATAATGCGCACTGTCTGCTTTGCAGCAGGCGGCAGCGTTGTTGCCTGCTCGCTTACGAGCCGGCAACAGTGCTGCGCCACTTTCCCGCTGTGCTGACGGGCGGAAACCTTGGTTTCCGCCCATCAGCCCAGCGGGAAAGTCATAATGGGGCCAGCGAGGAGGTTGCCACTACAGTGCGGCCACCCTGTTGGGATTGTGGCAGACGGGTGTTCCTGTCCACCAAACACATAATCAGGGCCTTGCCCCTCTTATATCTTGTAATATCTCTCTTACTTATAATTCTGTCACATCTAGGGGGTGGTTGTGCACTCTTATATGAATTAGAACATCTTCTTTTGTAGTTGTCCTCACATAGCATGCGTTAGAATAATATGTGGTACATTTCCAGTTTATATTTTCTGACAGGCCTCAAGATATCATAAAAATTTTACTAGACCTCCAGGTCAAGTAACTTGAATAATCTACTGGACGTAACTGTAATGTACTTTACAAGTAAACGGGTCTCAAATTGTGTGATCTGAGGCAAATACTTTAGTTTACTGAGTCGCCTTCTTCGTCATTCTCACATGATGTGAGCTCAGCATTTCTCATGTTCAAAAAACCCTTGTTTGTTTAATTAAACAAACTGAACGTTTGCTCCATGTATAATTAGGATTTAGCCCACATATAATGGACACATGATCCATAACTTACATCTTAGTTTACTAATAGCATCACCATCAGGGCAGGAGTGTTTCTCAGTTTATGTTTAAACACTCTCTTTAAATAAATATATTACTAAAGCATGATGTAGTAGCACATTGACTTTTACTTACAGTAAGGGATCGATTATGAGTCTGGCGTCACAAGACCGCCAGACTTGCGGTGGTGGTTGGACCGCCGCGGCATTGGCGGTCCGACCGCCACATTACGAGGTTGGCGGGCAGACCCACCAACCTATCGCCGTCCCCGCCAGGGTACAAGATCCCGACGGGCTGACAATGGTCCTGGTTGTAATCAGCCAGGGCGGTGCTGAACTCAGTGCTGCGCTGCTGATTACAACCTTGTTCTCCTCCAGGCTTTTCATGACAGCTTCATCACCATGAAAAGTCTGAATGATAACATGTGCAGGGAGATACAGGGAACCCCAGCACCCTTGAAATGCGCACTGTCTTCTGTGCTCATTTCAAGGATGCTGGTGTACCCTGCGTGCAGCAGCATTGCCGCCAACTCAATTATGAACCGGAAACAATGCTGCCACACCTTTCCCACTGGGCTGACCAGCGGGAACCTTGGTTTGGGGGAAAGCCCAGTGGGAAAGTTGTTACGGGGCCAGTGTAGAGACCGCACTGTGGCAGTCTCCTCCTCTGGAGTTTGATGAACAGATGTCTCCATCCGCCAAACTCCTAATGACCCACTGTAAATTTCAAAGAAATGTCCAAAAACCTCCCACTAACTTTCAGCTTTACTGATAAAACTATATAGTGTATTAACAATAATTTGGCAAAATTGGGTTTCAGAAAACATATTTATCCTTAGCACATCACAAAATAAATTGTTCTGATTTGGTTTCATCCTATTAAAAGTTTCTTCACACAGAATGACTACAAATGGACTTTCACAACTACTGAAGTATATTTTGAAATATCTGTACAGTTGAATTAGGGCCTGGTTACTACTTTAGTGCTCTTGGTACTGCCGTTCTGGAGGCCTCAGAATCCCTGAACACTGACTAGGCGGTCTGCCAGCCGAATTACGATATCGGCAGTCCCACTGATGAAAGACCACCCGTTTACCGCTGCCACCACCAGTCTTTCACTCCCACATCAATGGCGGTCACAGGATACAGCGGCTGATGGCTGGAGTCCAGACCTTTTCCTGTCAAGCAATATTACGATGTGGCTCACCGCCAAGCTGACTATGGCTGGAAGACCTCCATACTTGACCTGGCAGAAACACAAGACATAAGGTAAGTACTCACCCATATCCAATTTCCACTCCTCTTTCTGTCACAGAGACCCTCGTCAAGGTCCTCTCTTTTCTGTATACACTAGCCCTCAAAGAAAATACACACTATTGGCATCAACTCCTAAGGTAAGCTACTCGTACATTTCTTCACTGTTACAATGGGTGTAGACCTGTGCTGTTGGACAAGGTATTTTTTCCATAAGTGTAATACATATGTGTGTATTTTCAGACTTGCTTTGTGTACATACACACATATGTTTTAGCACTGTGGAACAAAATCTATAAAAAATGAGGTTCCTAGCACAGCGGTCCCCCTTTGTTGGAAGACCGCCGCCGCAAGACCGCCAACACAACAAAAACATCTTAATACGGTGAGCAGAAGACCCCCACTCAGCAGTCTTCTTGGGACCACAGCTTCCGCAGTACGGCTGTAAGACCGCCAAACTCGCAATCAGGCCCTTAGTTATTTAAATGTTGTGTGTTAGGAAAAACATGACACATCACAGCCTTTCATTTCAAGCAGGCCAGACAGTTTACCTTAGAAAATCCTGGAAGTTTGCAATCATAAGGAAAATTAATTCTAAGAAGAAAATGATCTTTCATTAGTACCAGTAACTTCCTCTGCAACAAGCAATGTCCACACTTCTAAACAGTGTAATTCAAATTCAACACAAACAGATGGAGTAGCTTACTAGGAACCACCAAGGGACACATTTGTCAGTTCTACTTTTCCGAAATCGGCTCCAGTATTTGCGTGAACTGCTTCTGGATATTTTGCCGACATCAATGATTCTTTAACTGACTCTTCTAAGTCTTCTGCAGTACCTGTATCAAGAGCAAGTAAGCTGTTCACTTACCTTAATTTAACCATTTGGTTCATACATGGAACTATCTATGAGTGATATTACCTGTCTTTGCCTTTCTTCTCTGGATTGGTTTGGCCATCGTTTTCTTTTTGCTGATACATGGTCATTATCTCACTGAACGCTCTGCGGTTAAATTGGTGGATGAGGTTCTAAAACCACACTTATCTTCACATAAGATGCGGAGAGACTTGTCCCTAGTGAACGTTTCAACCATACTGATTCCTGATAGGACTGTTTGGTATAAATTATCCTTTGATGTCTTTGGGCGAGCAGAGATCCTTCAAATACCATATGTGTTTAACGTTTCAGTGAATTGTATTATAACACCAGGAGTAGTTTCTGATGATTGGGATTTAAAAACAGTTGATTTCAAACTTTATGAGCTTAAATATTATACTGTATTTGAAAATGAAGATGTTTATCATACAACAGCTAATGATGGGGTTATGTTCTGCTACAATCATTACGGACACCACTTGAAAGATAAAGCTAGCACCCTGAGAGATGTTTATAATTACACACAATTGGAACATTGTCCGACCCCTCCAGTAGGGAGTTTTAAAACATATATTGAAAATGTTGCGTGTTTTACTGGGCACAGTGTAACAAATGCTGAGTCTTATTATTTCAAATTACCACCAATATAAAATGCAAAGTATTTTGTTAACAGATATCAGATTGATTTATTCTGATTCATTTGTTTTTTAGTTGGCATTAGAAGGTTATGAATATTGGTTAAAATGTGATTGACTTAAAAAGTGTTTGGGGAACTACATTTTGGCAAATACAGGGAAAGGAAGCTTTGTTTTGAGAATGCCTTATTCTGTTGCAAATTATTTTTCTAAAGTATACCATACAACAAACTAGTTGTCTAGGCTTGGCAAAAATTAAGGAAATTAATGTGCCCAGAATTCCATCACCAGTTAAATTGAAAAACTGGCAGAGAATATTAAGTGCCACTGAAGAACATCCTGACGGGTGGGTCCGGAAAGGAACATTTAACACAACAGTTTCACGTCCTGGTGGGTGGTTACTGTGGCCAACGGACACAAATCGTTTTCATGCACGTTTTGTAACCTCCATAGTGAGTTTTAGAGTGAGTCAACCTGACCCTTGTTACATATCATCACAACACTCTGATATTGTCGCCGCAATGCCAGGGATGCCGCTCTCCGGATCTCATTGCGAGGATCACAACGCCCTGCAATTCCAAGGTACTGTTTGCGGGTCTTCCCGACACCATAGCTAGCCCGTGACTCCGCAGCCAGCCTGAATTGTTGATTTTGTTGATCACGAAGCCATGATAGCCCCAGGTGGAGCTATCGACTTCAAGGAACTGTGTTTTTAAGTTAAATCTTACAAAATTCATCTCTTTATTACTGTATGTCGGATTTTTATCGCTTTGGTCTTTTTTTACACAGATAAATATTGGCTATTTTTCCAAAACTGGTGTGATGTTCTTTTGTAGGGTTTTCACTCATTACTGTGTGTTATGTGCAAATGCTTTACACATTGCTTCTGAGATAAGCCTGACTACTCATGCCAAGCTACCAAGTGGGTGAGCAGGTGTTATCTGAGTGTGTATCTCCCTTATCCTGACTCGAGTGACGGTCCCTACTTGGACAGGGTGCAAACCGGCTGCCAACTAGAGACCCCATTTCTAACAGTTCCATTTTAAATGTTAATTTGGTGGTAGTTTGTAGCAGTTGAGGTCTTTAGGTTCATTGTTACTCGCTATTTATGTGAGTTTACAATTATGTAATAATTTATTAATATTTACTTTCGTATATTGTTTTGTTCGTTTGCTGTAGTTGTTTTTTTCTGGCAGTTTATTGATTTTTCAAGCTGTAGTTTTATCTTTTAGGACGTCTATGTAAAAAGATAAAAGTTTGAGAGTGTTTTATTAATTATTGGTATTTTACATTTTTAGGTTTATTAACAAGTGCATTTTAGTCTAAATAAAGGTTTTACTTACTTGGTTAGATTGTTGCTGAGGTGTATATATATATATATATATATGTGTGTGTGTATATATATATATATACATATATATATATATATATATATATATATATATATATATATATATATATTAATCGCAAACATAGTTTCGGTAAGTGCAGAGGTCGTTTCTAAGCAGTCCGGTATGGGTCCCGGAAACCCAATATGTTCATCCACAACACCCTCCCAAGGAAAGAGATTCCGGACACCGTAGGAAAGCAGCCATCATATGAATATATAACATTGACTGAGCATTGTTCAGCCATTAGTACTAAAAAACTGGCTGCACCCATGGTCAAACATTATTTCCAATATATACATGAACCTGAGGATATCAGATGGCTTATTTTGGAGAAAATTTACATAAAACCTGTATTGGACCCTCATACAGTATGCAAAAAGAAGAAAGTGTTCTGGGTTTTTACCTTGAATACATATTTGCAGGGTTTGAATAATGAAATACCCTGGGAACAATCCATTTGTTTCAACTCTCATTGCTATTCGAGGTTTAATAGGATCTCCAATGGATTATAATATGGTGCATTCCTGAACCATTCAGTGTCACTGAGTTCTAACTAGAGAGCTATACTACTGTTTAATAGCACTGGTACACCTAAGATGGACGTTAATTTTCCTCTGATTTTTAGCTTGTGAGGTGTGGGCTACTGTGGAATTGGCCTGCATTCCCGCTGCGGTTACATGACACGCCTGATTTATATATCTGTTTTGCGGCGTCTAGTCATTTTGCGGCGTGGCACAGGACCACTGTCTTTGTAACCTCATGGTCGTTAAAATCTTGATGTGCATAAGGGTTAAGCATGTGAGCTTCACCGCCGCATGTATGTTTGACGTTGCACACATGAGAAGGATTTCTTTTCTTTTGGATTTTCCTATTGTTTTATGTTCTGTGTATAGGGGTCACTATCATTTGTTGTTTGTCTCCTGGGTGTATAACTTTGGTATGGGAATGTTTGTAGTGCGTATTTTCTTATTTCTTGCTTTGGCCTGGGTTTAGTTTTTTCAACACAGGTTGGTGGTGGAAACTGTCAAATAGGCTAAAAACCATCATAAGATATTGTATTTGTAGTTTATGAACATGGTACAGGTGGTGCCTATAATCAAGTGTTTCTGTTTGAAGAATATTGTTGGGTGTCTCTCCTGAAGAAGGGACGTGTGTGCAGAAAGGCGAGTCGAATTTGGTCTGCTGAGTCTACAAGAACTGAGATGCGGACACTCCCTCGAGTATACTCCTAACAGCACTAAATTGAATTATATGAAAAATACAGTCTGAATTAGTGGCTTTTATTAACCCTGATTCACAAATTACAATGGAAATGTCATTACAATGCATAATTATCTTATTTTCCGGCTGTATTATGGGAGAACACAAAAGGGGTCGTAACGCCAACAGGCCGGCAGTGAAGACCTCCAAATTTTGACCATGATGGTCATCCCAACAGAACAGAGTTAAACAACCGCCAGTACCGCCAGTGCGGACATGCCACTACAGACAGAGGTAGGCACCTTCAAGCCAGCGGGGACCATGTTCCTGCCAGACAAATTACAAAGCTGCACACCGCCAAGGCTTCCACTGCGGTCCCACCACCATGAAAACCCTGGCAGAAAACCAACTCTATAAAAGGAGACACTCACATTCTGGAACACATACCTGATTGGAGCTGCCATGGAACATGAACTGGAAGTTCTCCCACTGTTCCTGCTCACACAAGACTCCGGAACCAGCGTCAAAGACGACAACCATGAGTGCACACCAACCTCACACTGTAGGGAAAACCCACACAACACAAGCGCACACAACATACACATCTGTGACGGTCACACACACACACATAACCACACACCCATACGCACATACACACACGCACACCCATACTACACACAACCGTACTACACACAACACAGCCATCAGTCACATGCCACACCAACCCACAGACAAAGCACTGTCTAACTCAACCATCCACAACAGCCCGTTACACACAACAGCTACACAAATGCAACAACACAAACGCTTCGGCAAGCAATGTCATAACACACCTCCACATGACAACATATACTAACGACAACAACACCAGACCACCAATAAACACAATCACACTGCCATACAACGAGCATATGTCACGACAGACTAACAACACACACAATGCATGTGACATAGCCATCACCACAGACGCACACACAACAACCACACAAGGGCACACAACACCACCATTACACATCTCCATAAAAGCAATACACAATTTTGCTACATACATGCATGTAACAAGCACAATCATATCTTACACACATTACACAGCAGTGACAGTGTGACAAATGCCAGGGCCACACCCACACATGCATCCCAGGCACAAAAGCTGGCTCAATCAACACACACACGTCGCACACGCACAAACCAAAGCCCACAAACACCAAACTGCCATGTAGAAAGAAAGGCAGGACAAGTATGTAAACATCGAATCCAACAACATCTGGACCAGATGCATTAATAAATTAGAACATATAAAATGAAAACTATGTACATATAAAAGGCTAATGGCCAGTCCAAAGTGTCAAAGGCACAAATGGCACCTTAGAGTGCCCCAACTTGACTCCTGACTGCAAAATGACTTCCACATGGTAGGGGCATCAAGAGGGCAGACAGGCACCTCAGGGATCGGGGGAGGGTGGATGGGGGTTTGGGTTTGGGAGGGGGTGTCCTTGGGCTTGGGCTCAGGTTTGGAAGGGGACCTTGGGCCTGGGCTTGGGAGGGGTAGACTTCTTGGCAGGGGGAGGGGCCTGGGCACTAGCAGGGGGGGCAGGGGAGTGCTTGGAGGTGGAAAGGCTGGTTTTGGGGTGGGAGGAAGAATGCTTGGGGGTATCACAGGGTAGGAGAGGAGTAGGGAACAAGGAAAACTCAGCGAGGAAATGCTTTATGGACATATGGGGGAGGTCATGGCAAAAGGGTTTGGGAGTGGAGGGAGTGGTTGTAGGATGTGTTGGTTTAGATGTCTTGGGTGCAAGTGCATGCGTGGAATGCTTGTGGGTGCTGGGTGTCTGATGGTTGGGTGAGTGCAGGTGTATAGGTGTCTTGGGAGGAGGGGGGAGGAGGTGCAGGGAGATGCCATGCTGGATGGGTGACTGTCTGTTGTGGTGGTGTCTGCAGGTATGGTAGATGAGCTACATGTGGGGGTGTCGGTGGTTGTGGTGGGTGCGGATGTGGTGACTGGGGTGGATATCTGCTGGTCTGATATTGTGCTGACTGTGGTTAAGACAGATGTTGTGGCTGAATTCATGAATGATGGTGTGGTGGCTGCAGGTGTGTCAGGTGTAGTGTCTGTGGAGGAGGGAGTGGTTGAGTCTGTGTAGGTAGTGGATGTTGTTGTGTCTGCAGGTGGGTGTTGTTTGTGTGCACGCTGGTGGTGGGTCTTGTGGTGCTTGTGCTCGTCACTGGTACTCTTGTCTGCTGAGATGAATGCGTGCTTCAGTGTATGTGTACTTTGGATGATTTTGGGGAGAGGGGTTGGGGATTGGGAAGAGGTAGGTGGAAGGGGGACGGTAAACAAAGGGAGACTGGCTGCCATCAGGGAGGAGACCAGAGCCTAAAAGGATCTCTGGAAGCTAGCCAGGGCACTGTGAATGCCCTCCAGGAATGCATTGCTCTGTTGCACTTGAGCTGCCAGTCCCTGGATGGCATTCACAATGGTGGACTGACCCACAGAGATGGACCTCAGGAGGTCAATAGCCTCCTCACTGAGGGCATCAAGACTGACTGGGGCAGGGACAGAGGTGTCTGCAGCGAAGGAGATGCCCACCGTCCTGGGTGAGCAGGCACGGGAGACTGGGTGGGGAGCTACAGGGAGGGCTGTGCTAGCAAGGGGGGTGGCGGATAAAGATGATGCTGGGGTGGGCTCAGATGGCTCCATGGCAGGGAGTGTCCACTGGAGGAGGATTCTGAAGAAGAGGTGGTAGATCCGGTCTCCCCAGTAGCACTCCCCTTGCCCTCCGTCCAATTGGGTCCCTCACTGGTTCCAGCTTCCCATGTCCCTTGGGCTGCTGCTTTCCCACTCGCCTGTGCCCCTTCTCCTTTGCCTGGCAATGTTGATGCACACAAATAGAGAGAGAGGGAGGGAGAGACGGAGAGAGATAGGGCAAAAATGGGTTAACACTTAGCTCTCATACACACTGTTTTTCAAGCAGATCTGTGACAATACTTATCCTGGATAGGCCATTGCAGGTGCCAATATACATTGCCTACATCATGTCACAACATGTCCCTACTACCCACACCTGAATTTCAACACCCACACCTACATCAATATCTAAGTTGCATAGCATAACTGGAATAATCCACATGATGACTACCAAAGCCATTTCTGCTGACACAGCATGCCCTGGTTGCAGTATAAATTGTATGCCTGAATACATATCATACCTCTCCAAGCCCCTATCAGCCATTGGATGTCCAGCTTACTGAACAAACCACTTCTGGCCACTACTGTCACAACACATAATCAGACCATGCCCTCTGTAACAGATCCATAAAATTGAAGACAACCCCACTCACAGACCACACAGCACTTTCCTGTCACATTCAATGGCAGACCAAACACTCTGTACAGTGATGCCAATATGGAAATCAACACTGCTGTGGCCATTACAAGCGAGACATGCAAACAGTTGACATCTGATGTGTAAAATAAGAGTCTGTGGTATAGTCATTTGAATAGTCTGACCCAATCATAGAGCCAGATCAGCAGACACCAAACACAAATATATCACCACTGATCATACTGCTAAGTGCATCTACAAAGTCCCATATATGACATATGACACATCCATACTCAATCACTTAGTGCAGTGTCACACCAGATGTACTTCAGAAACCCACATATTACATCATGGTCCACTTACGATGCAACCATTAATGCAGTCACACCTGTCAGGCTGCGCAACATGACCACTCCACCCTCAAACACCATCCCAGAAATGACAATACCTGTCACAGAGGCCAAACAACACACATCTAAGATGGTAAATGTCATGATGCACTAGGCACACATGGGCCAACACCACTGCATGTACACCACTTACACATCCCACTGCTACATGAGCCAGCCAGGGGAGACTAAATGCAATATTAGATACACAGCTACATGCCATGTGACATGCAATAGGCCAATCTCTCCTAATCTGCCACTTCAGCTTGAGCAAGGCAAGCAGAAAAGTCATAGCCCATCAGATAGGCCCCCAACTTACCATTGGGGCATGATGTAGGCAGTAACTCTGCAATGTAGCATATCAATTGTTAGGCCATTGTCATACATCCTATATACATACTATGTTGACACATACAAGACCTGTCAAGGCACTTACTACCTCTAGTACTATTCTATTGGTTTAACGGTAACATCCCACAAGCATTGCACATAGGAATGCATTATGTCTGCAACCAGACCTCATCAATTGTATATGTATCAGTATCCCAGTTAGCCTAACTTCACATACCTTAATGTCAGCAGATCACCTGTACATGACAATACAACTATCAAATCAATGATCCAGTCCCATGAAGGCTATATCTGTAGTGGAATTGTAATGGCAGCCCCACATTCAGTCAATAATATTAACAGCATATTATGTATTCAGTCCCTGTGATAAAACCGGAGTCACACAGTAGCAAATACAGGTATGCTACAAAGATGGGAGTGGACTGACACCTCATAGCCACAAATGCAGATGGATGGAGCTGTTCATACTCAATGCTTAGGGTGATACTAACACACACATCCATTACGTAGGCAGGATGGTCTCACACATGTGGCTGTCATTTGACCATTTCCACATTCCAGACATGGAGCGGTCTAGTAATGGGAGATGTACATCCACTGACAGTAAAGCATGCCAACACATCTATTATCTATACTCAGCCAGGGTGCATAATACCTATTTCCAATAGAAGGTACACAGGATGCCATTATAATAATGTCACTTTGCCTGCAGTGAGGCACATTATCCCTATTAAGCACAGCCAAGTGCCAGGATTCAGTAAGCACTCACCCCCTTGTGGCTGCTGTGCTGCCCTCAAACTCCCATCCACCTCAGGGTAGGCCACCGTCAAAATGTGGGCCATTAGGGGTGTCAGGGTCCGACGGGAACCCCTCCCTCATTGGGAGGACATCCCCAGCTGGGCCTCCACGGTCTTCTGGGCCCAGCATCCCAGGTCCTCCCACTGCTTTCTGGAGTGGGTTCTCTGCCGGCTGTGGACCCCCAGGGTCTGCACTTGCTTGGCGATGGCCACCAGATCCCTTTCTTCTGATGGGCGTTCACCTGAATGGATAACACAGACAGAAGGAGAAAGTCAGGTACACATGCCCCATGCCAACAGCAGTGGACAATACACATCTGACTCACCAAGCGCACACACATGCCCTTCCTCTCGGCTCACACACCTTAACTCCATGCCCCTTGTATGCATGTACTCCCTCCCCAGTACACTTACCCCTTACACCATCACACACACCCCTATCACACATGACTATGGCATTGGGTTCACCTGTTCCTCTGGTGCCCCATACAGCTGTCCATAGGACCCTGTCCACGAGCTTCACCAGCTCTTCTGGCTGAAGGCTGGGGCCCTATCACATGCAGGATGTGGCATGATGGCTCCCAGAGACAGGACACCTCAACTCATGGAGGTCTTGCTTGAAAGAGTGTCAGGAGTCAAGTGAGCAAGGCGGCAGAAAATGGTGGTCACGACCGTCACGTACAGGATATCCAAAGAGGAGTTGCACGGCAATTGCGACCACCATGATGACATACGCTGGCAGATTTAGGTCACTTCCAACTGTCCTGTGCAGCAGTCCAGGCGGATGCCATTTTGTGCACATATCATGCCTTGCAGTCCCAAAATAAGTGTGTCATACACATTTATGTGCATACTGCGGAGTAGGTCTATGTTGTGCCATCATTGTTTAGCCAATACATGTGACATGCATGTCACTGTGATGCTTCAGCTTGCCCATAATGGTATGTGTCAGCAGTGCAACGCAAGTCTACAGTGTTAGGTGTGTGCGATGATGAAATGTTCTGCTTACATGTGTGAAGTACTTATCACTTAGTACATTTTCTGCTCTCTATCCTAGATATCCTGCCACGAAGAGAATGAGACATGCATCAGTGTACCTACCACCAGTTGACCTTGCAACCATGGAGGACAGGCATATCATCCAGACTTATAATCTGAATTGCCAGACCACCATGGATCTATGTGCCCAGTTGGAGCATATTCTATTGTCTGCAATACGCAATCCCTATGCCATCCCTCCCACAGTACAAGTCCTGCCAGTCCTACACTTTCTCGTCACTGGGTCCTTTCGGAATACAGTGGGCTTGACAGCAGGAATGTCACAGCCCATGTTCAGTCTTGTTTTGGAAGATGTACTGTGTGCTTTATTGAGACACCTGGTCAGCTACATAATGTTCCCCCTACATGGATATTTGGCCTATGTGAAAGCAGACTTCTATGATGTGGGACACATCCCTCATGTGGTAGGGGCCATAGAGGGCACCCATATTGTCTTGGTCCCTCAAGGGCCAATGAATAGGTGTACAAAAACAGGAAGAACTACCATTCGATCAATGTTCAGGTTGTGTGACTGGCAGCCCAGTACATCGCACAGCTGACAGCCAAGTTACCAGGATCTGTGCATGACTCCTACGTTCTGAGGAACAGCAGTGTCCCACACATGATGGTATGACTACACACAGAGAGGACTTTGCTCATGGGTACATATGTATTTGGATGTGTGTCTCTGTTATGGCACCTCTCATCACAATCTTCCCTGTGGCTGTACATGTATTGTAACAGGTCCTACCTTTATGCACGCAGGTGACTCTCACTATCCTAACTTTCCCTGGCTGTTTACACCAGTGAGGTACTCTGCCATGGAAGAGGGACTCAGTTTCAATGAGGCCCACAGCTGGACAAGGCATGTAGTCGAAAGGACATCTGGCCTTCTGAAAGCCATGTTCAGGTGTCTGGATGTCTCTGGAGGTGCCCTCCTCTACACTCTCGGAAAGGTATGCCAGATCATAGTTGCCTGCTGCATGCTCCACAATCTTGCCCTGAGATGTCGGATACAATTGCTAGCTGGCGATGATGAGGCAGCTGGACCAGTGGCTGGTGATTCAGACATGGAAAGTGATGAGGAGGCAGATGAGGATGGTGCAGCTGACTCTAGGACTGGGCTCGTCAATCAGTACTTCCAGTGACATACAGGTATGCTGACTGTATTTCCAAGTGATGTGTATCCACATTCATTGATGACAATATTCCTCCTGATTAGTTTCTTCAGTAGTGTTCTAATGTGTTCCTATCTCTATGTGTGTTGGGGGAGGTGAGTGTTTCAATGTAAGGTGCAGAGTTTAAATGTATAGTATCTTACATGTGTACTCACTGCAGGTTGCTAGATTCACATCTCCTATGGACAGACCTGTGTTAAGCTATGTGTCCTGCATTCTCCTGTCCTCATGTCATTCCACCCACTGACTGTGTTATGTAAATCAATGCCACTGCTCCCCATGGCTTGGGGCCTCCTCGCTCATTAACCGTTGGTAACTGTATACAGAATAGAGTTTTGCACATGACAGATGGTAGTAACAATGAATTGTCATGTATTTCCTGTGACTGGGGATTGAGAAATGTCATCTGTTTTGCCCTGCTTTGGTGGCAATCTACACTGGTCTAGACAACTATGTACTGCATATGTGCTTTGTGTGGCACCAAGCCTTCTATCCTGATGAAACTCTGTGTCGTGGTCTCTTTTGCAGGTTGAATGAGTGATTTTACTGTAGTGTGTGTCTGGACTAGTGACTACCTTACATCTGCCCTGGGACATATCTGTTGGACTGTGTCTCCTGCAGAGGATGCTTCCCTCTGCTGGCCATTAGACTGCTTGTTGGTGTAGAGTGGCATATCCACATCTATTTTGCTGACAAAACATTTGTACATGTTCAAATAATGACACATATACTGTTGCTGTGATCAATAGTGTTTATTGGGCATACAGGGGAAATGTGAACAATCTATGGTGCATTCAGTGACAAACAGTTAATGAGTGGGGTCATGGTAGTTCAGATCAGAGTAGGTGACACAACTGTAGGTAGCACAGGTCAAGTGTCCAAAGGCCACGGGACTCAATGACATTGAACAGTCAACAGGGTGTCTCAGTGGCATACAAGGGAGAGAAATCAGGAAAGTTTCACTTCCTGGCAGTGGGTTTGGTCTTGGCATCTGCTCCAGCCGGATGTCTTGATGGATGTCCATGTTCGCGTCGGGGTTCATCCGCTACAGAGGGAGGGGTGCCAGAGGCCTGTGATTCCCCTGGCAGGGCCTCCATTCCACTAGCTGTGGCAGATGTGGAAGGCTCAGATGTGAAATGGCTAGTGGATAGCGAATGCTAGTTGGTGGTGGAAGCACGCAGGGTGGTGTTGAAGTCCCTGAGCACCCCTGCAACAGTGGCCAAAGTGGCATTGTGGGCCTGCCCCTGCTGCATGACCTCCTGTTGGTATTCCCTGTGCAGCCTTTGGTTTTCCCTCAACATGGTAATGATCTGGGCCATCCTGGTCTGGGATGGTTGGTATGCTCCCAGGACTTGGGAGATGGTGTGCTGGTCAGTTGACTCCCTTGGGTGCCCCATCCTCTGGCCCACAGGTTCCCTCCCATGCCCCCCACCCCATGTGCCTGTGCCCCTGGCACGATGTGCCCATTACCACTGTCACCAAGCCGTTCATTGTCTTGGCTGTGAGGGGTCAACTCTGGTCCCTGTGCTGTGGGGCACACTATTGATTGAACTGTCCTTTGGACACCGGTTTGGGGATGATGGATTGGCTGTGCTTTTGATGCCACAGGGTGGGTTGGGGGGGTTGATGTGGGCAGGGTGAGGAAGGGAGTGGTGGACTGACCTGGTATCCCAGATGGACCAGGTAAGTCATCAATGTCCAGACATCCAGAGGCTTTGTCCTCACTGGGGCCTTCATCTTGAGGAGGGCTGGCTGTCTCTGGCATCCTCTCCATGGTGGCAGAGGTACTTGTGGATAAAGTGAGTGAGAGTTACATGGGGGAATTGTAATTGCTTATTTCTTTGTCTGATGCATTCAGGTGCTTCATGTGATTCCCAGCAATGTCAATGATTGATGCAGCACTGCAAACACTGTTTGTGGTTAGTGGATTGTGACATGTGTACCATGTTCCTTTGAGGATTGGTGTCAGCCAGGCTAGTTAACTTTTTGTGGGTGGGTTCAGGCCCTGTGTGGTGGTTCACATGACAGGTGTGTCCTGTTTGTTCCAGGTAAATCAGGCTTGCTAGTTGTGAGTGGGGATGGCGGTACATTGCAGCATGGTGTCCAAGTGTGAGGAGGCTATGTGTGTATGCATGGCAACTTGTCCTGCCTGTGCATTTGGTGCATGGGGTTTACCTTCTTACGTTCTAGCCTATGCTCAGTCCATTTCAGGGTTGTAGATCTGGATAGGTGGCCATTAGGTTTGGTGAAAATGCTGTGGCTGTGTTTGGCCTTTTTTGACATTGTGTAGTGCCATTACATTGCTGTCACTGCCATGTAGTGGTCCTCAGTCGAAGCATCCAGTTGGTGTAGCTAGTGCAATAGTCATACATGCAAGAGATGTGCTGTGGAGGGGACATAGCAGGTTTTGATGTAGATGGGCTAGTGCATTGTGGGAGTCGTAGTGATTGTGATTGGCACTACAAACCGTGCACTTGCCCTGGGACTGTGAGGGCATTGGGTGTGGGTGGTGGTGTGGTATGCAGGAGAGGGGCATTAGGTGTTTAGGTGGGAGGTGTAGTGGGAGACTGAGTGAATTGGGGAGTGTTTGGGTGGTGTGCAACCATGCTGGACAGGATGAACGTGTGCCAGGAGAGTGGTAGTTACTTACCAGAGTCCAGTCCTCCAGGTATTCCAGTCAGGCCCTCTGGGTGCAGGATGTCCAAGACCTTCTCCTGCCACAATGTGAACTCTGGGGAGGAGGTGGGGGCCCACCACCAGTCTTCTGCACGGCAATCTGGAGGCGTGATGTCATGGAACGCACCTTCCCCTGAAGGTCGTTCCACCTCTTCCTGATGTTCTCCCTTGTGCGTGGATGATTGCATATTGAGTTGACCCTGTCGACAATTCTCTGCCACAACTCCATTTTCCTGGCAATGTATGTTTGCTGGACCTGTGCTCCAAACAGTTGTGGCTCTACCCTGACAATTTCATTTGTTCTGAGTGTATTATGTTGTTCGTGCAGTTGTTTGGTATGTGCTGTGTGAGATGTGTATGTTGCCTAAAGTGTAAAAGTGGTGTCTGCTGATTTTTGCCTGCTCTCGGTGTATGCGATTGTCGTTTTGGTAGCAAAGAATTGTGGGTTGCGTGGGGGTGTATTATATAGTGCAGTGAGTAGCTGTGTCTGCTGTGTCTGCTGTGTTTGTGTGTCAGGTGTGTGGTTTTCGAAATGGCCAATGTGGTATTGTATTCTGTCTGAGGTGAGTTTTTGTACGCAGCGGTTTGCACCGCCAATGGTTTCCCCCCCTGGTAGTACCGCTGTGCTCATTTGTGGCTCGTAATCTGGTGGGTGGTAAGTTGTCGGGCTGGCGGTGCTGGTGGTGGAACCCTCTCTTTCCGGCCTACCTTTGTCCTGGCAGTGTCGGATTTGTGGCTGTTTAGTGGTGGTCTTCAGTGTGTGACTCTTAATATGGCAGTCAGATGACTGCCCACATGGCGGTCTATTGGCAGCCGCCACCATGGTGGTCTTCCGAAAAGACCGCCAAAGTCGTAGTGAGGCCCAAAGTGTTGGCTTGTTTAATTATTGTATTTTGTATTTATTTTTATTTAGAGTGAGTGTGGTTGGCTATGTATGTGGATAAGAAAGGTGTATGCTGGGGCCTATTTTTGCTGTCTTTTATAATCAACATTGTATCTAAAAGCTTTCATAATAAACAATTTTTATTGTCATTTTTGGTGTTTGCTCTTCACCTGTACCACGAGGTGCACATTAATGTATCGCTGCACATTAGAGTTGCCATAGGATCTTAGTATATTGACAGTAATGGGCATGATCAGTAGATGCTCTGTCCTATGAGAGCACAAGAGGATCGAGCAGTATAATGGAATTATTATCCCTGTTTGAACTGCATTTGCTGCACAACCTCTGAGTAGTATAGTATTGGTGTTACTGAGGGGTAGGAGGGATATGCATGAATTTACAGTACTATATAACTCCCTGACTAGTCATAGGTCAGACCTTCAAAACCCACCTGAAACACAGAAGGGTATTTGCCAACATTGCAACATACGTAGACTGTGTTGGTCGGGCAACTGCACATCTGTGGACTGCAAATTCTACTTAAAAGAGCCTTTATTGTTCCATGTAGATGCTGTATGATGGCAGCACAGCTGAGGCAGTAGCTTCAATCACAGGATATTTATCAGAACTCTTGAATTGAAATAATTACTTGCAAGCTGACAGTTCTGTTTCAGCACCAGTTACATGGAAAGCTTGGAGCTACGCTTATAAAGATGTACACTATTTTAAAATGACCATCAAATACAAACCCGATTCCATTATGTTCATTTCTAAATTAGTCACTTTCTGCTAGGTGGTTACTACTCTAAAAGCATCCCTTTCCTTTTATATGGTTCCTGTCCTAAAGTGTTTTTACTGAGTGTACCAGGGAGCAACAGCTCCTCTAACGTGCTCCTGGTGCGCAAGTCTTCACTCTTGCTTCACATCCTATTCAGTTCTGCAAGCTCCAGATCCGCTCCATTCCTGTTTCAGTTCTGCAGGCTTTGGTTCCACAGGCCCTATCGACACTAGGCTTCAGTTCAGCTCCAGGAATGTAAAAATATTTCTGCAAGTTCCACTCCTTCCTAGTCTTGCAAGCTCCAGTTTTGCTTCAATTATTTAAACTCCTTTGAAGATCCAACTCTGTAAGCTCCCCTCCTGCTCCAGAAGAATGATCTACAACATCTCACGTGAGCAATGAGAGGGCACACAAAAAACGGGAGAAAGCAAGCAAAAAGCAGTAAGAACAAGAGAAAAGCAAGGAGAAGGCACACAAAAAAACAGATGAAAAGGCAGGGAGAAAGCAGTGAAAACAAGGGAAAAGCAAGGAGAGGGCACACGAAAAATGGTGGAAAAAGCAAGGAAAGAGCAGTGAGAACTAGGGAAAAGCAAAGAGAAGTTGCTCATAAAATGGGAGAAAAAGCAAGGAGAAAGTAGTGAAAACTAGGGAAAAGCAAGAACAAGACTCATAAAAAAATGGGGAAAAGGGAAGGGGAAATTATTCAGAATGAGGGAAAAAAAAGGAGAAGGCACACCCAAAAATGAGGGAAAAAGTAAGGAGAAAGCAGTGAAAAAAGTGAAAAGCAAAGAGAAAGCATACAAAAAAGATGAAAAAGCAAGAAGAACGCAGTGAAAATGTGTGAAAAACAAGGAGAGTGCTCACACAAAATGGGGAAAAAGCAAGGAGAAAGCAGTGACAAGGAGAGAAAAGCAAGGGGCGGGCACACAAAAAAATGGTGGGCAAAGCAAGGCGCAAACAGTGAAAACGAGGGAAAAGCAAGGCTAGGGCACACAAAAAAAGGAGGAGAAAGCAGTGAGAATGAGGGTAAAGCAAAGAGAAGGCACTCAAAAAACAGGGAGGAAAGCAAGAAGAAGACAGGAGCAAAAGCGATTCAGCAGCAGGTGGAGAGCTGGGCTTCCAGGTTGAAGAGAGAGAACTTCCTGGTTGAAGTGCTGGAAACGAATCTGATCTCAGCTCGAGATCTGTTAGATTTGTGGAGAATCTACATCCCTAGATATACAAATTACTTTTTTCTTTAATAACTCAAAAACCACTGAACGGATTTACACCAAATCACAAAAAGAGATCTGTCTGAACCAAGATCTACCTTTCTGCCAAATTTTGTGTAATTTCATTCAGTAGTTCAGGCTGTAATCATTTTCAAATTCCCCATGAGACGCTGCATGGGGAAAACACATTTGGGACTCCCCTTTTTCTCGGCCCCTGCATGAACAGATCACTGTGAAACTTTCAAGAAAGCAGCTGAAGTAAGTGGCATACTAGTTTTTAAAATTTCATGAAGATTCAGCAAACGGCACCAAAGTTATTATCAAAACAATAAACGCTTTGTCTTTGGGAATTAGGTCCTAAATATAACTCCGTACTGGCTACGCCAGCAGATAATATAATCCATGGATACTCAAAGTGCGGCCCGGGGCCGCATGCGGCCTCCCTGACATTTACATGTGGGCCTTGGGTGATCAAGAGCACTGGGCTGCTGTTTACTCCACTCAGCACTAAAAATAAAAAGATATTAAATAGAGAAGCAATCGTTTATTTCAAGGTTAATTGGTCTTAAAGGAAGGAAGTAACTAGGGAGGCCTGCGCTTCACTTTGGAAACACGTTCATTTTTTAAGACATCTTGCTGCAAAAGTGTAAAAATATTACAGTTTCTTCAAAATTCAAAAAGTGTATTTAGTTAACGTGCAGAACCTTTTCACCTAAATACAATTTATTACATCAGTGCATTGAGAATGTTTAATTTAAAAGTGATAGTTTTCAAACTTGAATTTAGAAATATTAATCTTTCCCCACCCCTGACATCAACGTCAATAGTGAATTAAAGAAGCAAGTCAGTTGTTATAGGTACTTTTCAGGTGGCCTGGGTTTCTATTATACATGAATAAAATGATAGTTTATTAAATCAAACACAGGAGCTGGTTTTGTATAGCACACAATGTGAAATCATGTTATTTCGAGGTCCTCTCATATGTGATAATGAAAATAAGCAATGTCCTAGGATCACACAATTTGGGAAAGTGAGGAAGTCGGGATTAATCCAAGGTTTTCTTATTTCACAAAGTTCAATTCAGCCACTAGATGTATATCCTTTGCTTTACACCAACCTCACTGCCAATTCCCCCAACCCGCTCGCACAACCGCCACCTTGCTGGCATCAGTGCAGCCCTCGGGCACATTACAGACCAAACCTTTTGACCCCTGGGAACTGTTTGTGAGTACCTCTGATATAATCCATAGGATTCCTCTGCCGTGAAGTCACAAAACTTGCACAAGCTTGTGAAGGAGAGTTATAGTCCACATGTGGTGTCTGACGAGTGTCTGCCATTTGAAAATATAGGTTGATCTTTTTGAACAAAGATAGAACCTTTCTTCTAAATTGTTTTACTAGGAAGTTGTAATTTGTGTACTGGACTCGTGCTCGTCTTCTCAGTGTTTCTTTGTTCAACAGCTTGGTTTACCCCTATAAATACCTATACATAGTGTGTATCTCCCTATACATAGTGTGTATCTCCCTTTTGTCAGTGATTCTCCATGTATTAACCTAAAGCCCAAGCCTTCTGTGGTATCTCATGATGATACATCAGAGTAATGCATCCAGGTCCTTGAGTTTTCACACACGTTTGGACAGTTTACGATGTCACTGGCTTTAAGGAACATGGGAAAGAAATCTAGGAATTCACGTCCGACCTGTACTACCAGGTGATTTCATAAAACAAAAAAAGTCTTGATCATTAGTTTGGAACTCATCATTTTCATGATTATGTTTTATTTGTGGCTTTAGTTAAGTTAGTTTAGTTTTAGGTAAGTTAGTTTTAGTTAACTTATTTTTCTGTGAACTGAAGGCTAGTCTAGATTGTCCCTGTTTACATCTATGCAGGGCTCCACAAATTATCAGTACACCTGTCACACATTTTGTAGAAAGATTGGGTAAATATTGTGCCATGCCAAAGCAAACTGTGCAGAATGGTATACAAGCAAATTAATTTATATAGCACTTTCTATGGCTATATTATCTAGTTGTCATGATATCTTGCATAATCAAATATTGATATGAACCAGGACCACATGCCGTTGAGTGAGTATGAACCGTGAATATCGACACCAGAATATTGATGGGACACAATATCAAGGACGAAACATCAAAAAAACATATTGACAAGTAAGTCTAGATTTTCTATACCTAACTCCACAAATATGTTGCTACTCTTTACACATTTGTTCAAGGTACATAGATGAGGAGTTAGGGATAATAAATCTATGCTTCCCTATATGCACTTACCTTTTGATATTTTGTCCTTCAATATTCTGTACTCAATATTCTTGTGCCATGATATTCTGGGGGTTGATAGTCAGTAGTACAATACTTTGAGTGCATATTGGGAGAGAGGTTGCTGGTGCATCACAGACACTAAAACGCATAGGGGGTCATTCCAACCTCGGCGGTAAAAGGCGCTTACCGCCGGTCAGAAGACCGCCATAACTCCACCGCGGTCGCGGTAAACCGCTGCGGTCATTCTGATCCGCAACTGGCAAACCGCCAAAAACCCGACATCCACAAAAGTCCGCCACACCAACGGCCAGCGAAAAACTGGCGATGACCAAACCTCCACCGTCACGCCAACAGAAATACGCCCATGCCATTCCGACCCATGAATCCACGCGGCGGTCTTTCAACCGCGGTATTCCATTGGCGGTACACACCGCCGCGGTCAAAATACACATACCTTTACAAAACACTACCACATTGGACAATTTGAAATACACACACCTGAGACACATACACACAACACTCCCACACACCCAATACACTATAAAACACACACCCACATCACCCACAAACCCCTACGACCACAAATCAGAGACGAAGCCCAGAGAGAGACAGCACAGAATAGAGAACAGCATCACACAGAGGCACACTACACCATCACCCACACAATATCCACGCACAAAACACCACACACCACTACACTCACCACACTCATCAACACATACACCACCCCACACCTCATTCACACCACCCCATGGCACCCCAAAGACACCCCAGGTTTTCAGACGCTGAACTCAGGGTCATGGTGGAGGAAATAGTTCGGGTAGAGCCCCAGCTCTTCGGGACACAGGTGCAGCACACCAGCATTGCCAGGAAGATGGAGCTATGGCAAAGAATAGTGGACAGGGTCAACGCTGTGGGACAGCATCCACGAAATTGGGATGACATCAGGAAGCAGTGGAACGATCTACGGGGGAAGGTGCGTTCCATGGTATCAAGGCACAACATCGCGGTGCAGAAGACTGGCGGCGGACCCCCACCTACTCCCCCAGAATTTACAGCATGGGAGGAGCAATTCTTGAACATCCTGCATCCTGAGGGCCTCGCTGGAGTAGCTGGAGGAATGGACTCTGGTAAGTTCCATCTTCACTACTTCATCCCCCCCACCCCACCTGCATGCCAACTCATACCCCCACCCTCACCCCTACCCCCATCACACCTACTCCTTGCAAATGTCTCACCATCACAACCCACCCATCCCAACACCTAGCCCTGCATGCGTCCACAAAGCATGGACACCCATCACCAAAGCATGCCCACTGCACATACCCATCTCCCCCACAAGCCACCGTCACAACAGCCCCCACAAGGGAATGCCAGCACTGGGGTACACGGGCACCCACCCATTGCACAATATGGCACACACAGAAGCAATAATCATACTCTTATACCCCTGCAGGACCCAAACGCCACCACACCGCCCAGGAGGGTCCAGAAATGTCCATCCCACCCCCAGAAGAGGCCCACAGTGATGACAGCAGCTCTGTCTCCCTGGACCCAGATGACCAGCCCGGCCCATCGGGGACCTCGGGACAGTCGGTTCCCCTCACACAGCCACAGGCCACAGCAGACCTACCCCCCTCTGGGAACACCAGCACAGCTCCCACCCAGCGGGCCCATGCCTCTGTCTCCAGGACACGTCAATCAGCGGTGTGTCCACCACTACAGGGCACCCAGGATAACCCACCACCCCAACAACAACAGGGACCTGGGGGCAGTGGTAGTGGGCACACGATCCAGGGGACAGAGGCACAGGAACACAGGGGAACTGGGAGGGCTGCTGTGCGACAGAGGGGGGACAGGCCCAGGGAACCCACTCTCCACGAGGCCCTCTCCTCCATCATGGGAGCATACCACCACTCCCAGGAGACGATGGCGACGGTACTGGCCAGGTTCCAGGAGATCCAGGTACTGCAGGAGGAACAGTATATGGGGTTCAGGGAAGAACTCCGAAACATTACTTCCGCAATGGGGACCATCGTCGTGGCTCTCAACCAGATTGTCACCACATTGCGGGACCATGTGGCACCACAAAGGGCCCCTGTCATTAGCATGGACCAAGAACAGGCTACCACCTCCGCCGGCGCTAGTGGACAGGAGGCCCCCACACAAGAACAACAGGCCACCAGAACCCCACCCCCTGCAGAAGGAGAACCACCCCGCAAGCGGGCCTGAGATCTAGGAAGAAGACAGAGTAGGATGCCAAGACCCCCGCCAGGAAAGGATACCCCCTGATGTCATCCCACTGTCCCACATTGTCACCCTGTCCAACCTTAAGTTGCCCCTGTTCCATCCTTCCACAGGCATATGGACAATGCACCTGTGAGACTGAAAATCTGGACTCTGCCATGGACATTCCTCCACCATCACCCATCCCCGATTTTCAACCATGTCCCTAAATTGAGCACTTTAATAAAAACACTTATTGCACAAAAATAATCCGGAGTCTGCCTGTATTTTGAACAAATGTATTAGACATAAACGTGCCAAAATGTCTAGTTACATTGTGATGACAACATACCACTGTCACACAGCTGTAGTCCATGGGCAAACAAAGCAGAGGTCACGGAGTGGGGCCCACATCTCTGAAATTGGAAGGGAAAGTCACAACTCAGTTAACATACACTGGGGGGAAACTCAGACAGTAGAGAGGCAGGAGACTGTAAGTAAATGTAAAATGCCGATGTTGATTCTTACCTGTGTGTCATTGAAAATACTGCTGTATCACTGTGACCCTGTTGTCTGTGTCGTCCTCGTCGTCTTCCTCCCCTTCACTCTCCACAGGCTCCACAGCTGCCACAACACCACCATCTGGACCATTCTCCTGCAGGAAAGGCACCTGGCGGCGCAAAGCCAGGTTGTGAAGCATACAGCAGGCCACGATGATCTGGCACCACTTCTTTGGTGAGTACATTAGGGACCCACCTGTCATATGCAGGCACCTAAACCTGGCCTTCAGGAGGGCGAAGGTCCGCTCAATCACCCTCCTAGTCCGCCCATGGGCCTCATTGTAGCGTTCCTCTGCCCTGGTCCTGGGATTCCTCACTGGGGTCAGTAGCCATGACAGGTTGGGGTAACCAGAGTCACCAATTAGCCACACACGGTGTCTCTGTAGTTGTTCCATCACATAAGGGATGCTGCTATTTCGCATGATGTAGGCATCATGCACTGACCCAGGGAACTTGGCATTTACATGGGAGATGTACTGGTCAGCCAAACACACCACCTGCACATTCATCGAATGATAACTTTTTCTGTTCCTGTACACCTGTTCACTCCTGCTGGGGGGTACCAAAGCCACATGTGTCCCATCAATGGCACCAATGATGTTGGGAATATGTCTAAGGGCATAGAAATCAGCCTTCACTGTAGCCAAATCGCCCATCTCAGGGAAAACAATGTAGCTCCGCATGTATTTCATGAGGGCAGACAACACTCTGGACAACACCTTTGAAAACATAGGCTGAGACATCCCTGATGACATTGCCACTGTTGTTTGAAATGACCCACTTGCCAAAAAATGGAGTACTGACAGAACCTGCACTAGAGGGGGAATCCCTGTGGGTTGGCGGATGGGTGACATCAGGTCTGGCTTCAGCTGGGCACACAGTTCCTGTATAGTGGCTCGGTCAAGCCTGTATGTCAATATGACATGTCTTTCTTCCATTGTCGACAGGTCCACCAGCGGTCTGTACACGGGAAGATTCCTCCATCTCCTCGCAAGTCCCAGCGGAAGGTGCCTAGGAAGGACAACAGCGAGCACAGATTCAATCAACCCACAGGTACGTTCCCACAGCTTGCACAGTACACGATTCTCTATGCAGTGAATGGCTTGTATGAGTGTCGATGCAAGGCCTAGGCATGTGTGACGCAGTAGAAATTAAGCCATGTGGGCCCTTGAAATGGCGGCTGCCTGACCTGTGAAGTGCGACAATGGGATGTGAGGTCAATGCGCTGGCATGGCACACCGTGGCGGTAGGCGGTCGAAGACCGCGGTGCAAAGTCGCATTGGTTAACATTGAACCCTATGGGTTTCAGGAGCCAATGAGGATGTGCGCCGGCGGTCGCGGTACGCACCGCTGCGGGCGTGACCGCCATTTTCTATCTGCTTAATCACTCGAGACCTGATCATCCACAGGAGAGGACCTATACTGCAAGTGCTGCTGTGACCTCGGTCTGGAAGAGACAATGGCTGCTGCGACTGGGGAAAGGGCCCCTGCCTTCACTTCAGAAGAATTGGAGAAACTCGTGGATGGGGTCCTCCCCCAGTATGCGCTACTCTACGGTCCTTCAGACCAACAGGTAAGTACACTGGGACCATGCTTTGTGGCCAATGCCTGGGTTGAGTGGGGTGAATGAACGATGGTGGGGAGGGGAGCGAATGAGGCATGCATCAAACGACAGATGAGAGCATGTGCCACATGGCAAGGGTGGGGATGGGGGGCCACTCACATCGAGCATGCAGAAAATGATGTTATTCTATTTTCTCCCCCTGTACATGTCACATAGGTCAGCGCCCATCAGAAAATCGACATTTGGCGTGCCATCGCCAAGGACGTCCGGACCCTGGGGGTCCACAACAGACGGGGTACCCACTGGCGCAAGAGGTGGGAGGACATCCGCCGCGGGAGCAGGAAGACCGCAGAGGCTCTGCTGGAGATGGCCTCCCAACGTAGGAGGGGTGCCACTCGTCAATTGACCCCCCTGATGTCCCGGATCCTGGCGGTGGCCTACCCCGATTTGGATGGGCGCGTGAGGACAACACAGCAGACACAAGGGGGTGAGTACAAGCACATTCAGCTATCTTAGCGCGCAGTGGAGGTGTCTGGGTGGGGGAGGAGGGCTGTGGGTATCCCTAGGCCAGGGCGATTTCTGTAGGCTAGGCCCCTCCGTAAGGCATGGCCCTGTGCCCCCGCCCCCCACCTCTGTAGGGTGCCAAGTACAGCGATTCCTGGCCCTGTGTCACCTATGTGTGCAGTTGTCGTCCATAGGCTTGTAGGCCAAGTCCCACTGATTGAGTAGTGTACCCCAAGTGCGCAGCGTAGTGCAGGGGGCTTCTGTGTCTGTCCTCTCCGCCAACTGTGTCGCCAATGCATGCACTCAACATGTCTTTATTTTCCACCCCCCCCTTTTTTGTTGGTCTTCCTGTTCATGTGTGCATTAGCATCATCAGGCGGAGGAGAAGTGGCATCGGAGCACGAGGGAGCTGCATCTCACATGGCCCTGGAGGGCCATGCAACCAACTCGGAGTTCACCAGTGAGTCGGAGGGCGAGGGGAGCTCCACAACGGGGACACGTGGAGACACCAGCGACACAGACACGTCCTCGGAAGGGAGCTCCCTTGTGGTGGCAGCAACATCCGTGCCCACCGCAACAACAGGTACAGCCGCCAACCAGCGCACCAGCTCCGCCCTCCCAGCAGCCCCTCAGCTTTTGCCCCGTGCCCGCTCACACAGGCAGGTGGGCGTCTCCTACGCCCCAGGGACCTCAGGAACTGCCCCAGTTGCCCCTGCTGCCCTCAGTGAGGAGGTCATTGACCTCCTCAGGACACTCATTGTTGGGCAGTCTACCCTTTTGAATGCCATCCAGGGTGTAGAAAGGGAGGTGCACCGGAGCAATGCATACCTGGAGGGCATTCATCCGGGTCAGGCTGCCCATCAACGATCGTTCAACGCTCTGGCCTCAGCACTGACGGCAGCCATTGTCCCTGTCTCCTGCCTCCCTCCTCCAACTTCCTCAACCCAGTCCCACTCCCCTGTTTCTCTGCCTATCCCAGACACACCTACAGACCAGCCTGCACACACCTCAAAACCCAAGAGCAGCTCATCCAGACATAAGCACCACACATCACACAAGCAACAGCCACATGCAGACATGCCAACAGCCACTGCCTCCTCTGTGTCCCCCTCCTCCTCGTCTCCCTCCTCCCTCCCTGTGACGTCTCCACTCACACTTGCATGCACAACATCTTCAGCCACTACGTCCATCACCAGCACACCCACCAGAACACTCCGCACACGTGCAGTCACCACCCCCACTGCCATTTACACGTCCCCTGTGTCCTCTCCCAGTGTGTCTGTCACCCCCTCTTCCAAACCACACAAACGCAGGCAGCCACCCACCCAACAGCCATCCACCTCATGACAGCCTCCAGCACAAGCACCTGCACCCAAAGACACCAGACTTGACTCTCCTACAACCACATCCTCTTCCTCCACTCCCATACCCACTACACCTACCCTTCCCACTGCTCCTAAAAAGTTTTTCCTGTCCAAAATTTACCTCTTTCCATCACCTGACCCACCCCCTCCATCTCGTAAGAGTCCAATCAGCACCTCAGCCACCACAACCCCTGGACCTACAAGGACCATAGTCCAAGGATATTGGAGTCCACCACCTTCAAGGGCAGCTACATCGGCTAGCAGTAAAGGGACAGCCAGCCCACCCCCTGGGAAAAAATCAAAGAAAGGCAAGGCCCGGCGCGAGAGGCCAGAGACGGCAACCTCCAAAGGCACTACCCTGGCACCGTCAGGAAGTGGGGTGCCACCTGGCACATCGACAAAGGGAGGCAAGGGCCACAGAGGAGCAGAGAAGGATGGCAAGGGCAGCACGCCCGACAAGTCCGGCAGCAGGCGAGCTGCCCAGGAGGGCCCCACCAGCCCCAATCCAGGGGTGAAGGAGGACACCCACGGGCCCGGGACACCAGCACAGGAGGGCCCCGCAAGCGAGAAGACAGATGTGCACGAAGGGCCCGGCAGCCACATGTCGGGTGGCAAGTGAACTCCATATAATGGCCGGATCTGGTGCCCTGGAGACACATGTCAAGCACCGCTGAACAGGGCACTGCCGTCTCAAGAACTGCTGAACAGGGCCCTTCAAGTCAAGCACCGCTGAACAGGGCACCGCCGTCTCAAGAACCGCTGAACAGGGCCCTTCAAGTCAAACACCGCTGAACAGGGCACCGCCGTCTCAAGAACCGCTGAACAGGGCCCTTCAAGTCAAGCACCGCTGAACAGGGCACCGCCGTCTCAAGAACCGCTGAACAGGGCCCTTCAAGTCAAGCACCGCTGAACAGGGCACCGCCGTCTCAAGCACCGCTGAACAGGGCCCTTCAAGTTAAGCACCGCTGAACAGGGCACCGCCGTCTCAAGAACCGCTGAACAGGGCCCTTCAAGTCAACCACTGCTGAACAGGGCACCGCCGTCTCAAGAACCGCTAAACAGGGCCCTTCAAGTCAAGCACCGCTGAACAGGGCACCGCCGTCTCAAGAACCGCTGAACAGGGCCCTTCAAGTCAAGCACCGCTGAACAGGGCACCGCCGTCTCAAGAACCGCTGAACAGGGCCCTTCAAGTCAAGAACCGCTGAACAGGGCCCTTCATCTCCAGCACCGCTCTGCTGGGCCCTTCATCTCCAGCACCGCTCCGCTGGGCCCTTCATCTCCAGCACCGCTCCGCTGGGCCCGCCGTCTCTGCACCGCTCCGCTGGGCCCTTCATCTCAAGCACCGCTGGGCCCTTCATCTCCAGCACAGCTCTGCTGGGCCCTTCATCTCCAGCACCGCTCCGCTGGGCCCTTCATCTCCAGCACCGCTCCGCTGGGCCCTTCATCTCCAGCACCGCTCCGCTGGGCCCTTCATCTCCAGCACCGCTCCGCTGGGCCCTTCATCTCCAGCACAGCTCCGCTGGGCCCTTCATCTCAAGCACCGCTCCGCTGGGCCCACCGTCTCTGCACCGCTCCGCTGGGCCCTTCATCTCAAGCACCGCTCTGCTGGGCCCGCCGTCTCTGCACCGCTCCGCTGGGCCCTTCATCTCAAGCAACGCTCCGCTGGGCCCTTCATCTCAAGCACCGCTCCACTGGGCCCGCCGTCTCTGCACCGCTCCGCTGGGCCCTTCATCTCAAGCACCGCTCCGCTGGGCCCGCCATCTCTGCACCGCTCCGCTGGGCCCTTCATCACAAGCACCGCTCCGCTGGGCCCTTCATCTCAAGCACCGCTCCGCTGGGCCCACCGTCTCTGCACCGCTCCGCTGGGCCCTTCATCTCAAGCACCGCTCCGCTGGGCCCTTCATCTCAAGCACCGCTCCGCTGGGCACCGCCGTCTCAAGCCCCGCTGGCCCATTGGCAGAAGGGGCAGGCCCGGATTTGCGTCGGCCAGGGCTGCACGATGCACTCTGGGCACCATGACTCCTCCAGTACCAGTGGAGTCTGTAATCCACTTGAGAGACTGTGGCTTTGCACTCCCCAGGATGTAACAGTGGGCAAACCACCCACTGTAGAGACTTAGGAGACTGTGGCTTTGCACTTCCCAGGATGGCACAGTGGGCAACCCACCCACTGTAGAGACTTGAGAGACTGTGGCTTTGCACTCCCCAGGATGGCACAGTGGGCAAACCACCCACTGTAGAGACTTGAGAGACTGTGGCTTTGCACTCCCCAGGATGGCACAGTGGGCAACCCACCCACTGTAGAGACATGAGAGACTGTGGCTTTGCACTCCCCAGGATTGAACAGTGGCCATGGAGGCCCCTCGTGGATCTGGCGTCGTGGACTCATGTGGCTGAGGTGCACCCCTTTCCTTCCCCCTGAGGTGCCTGTAGTTTTGCTATCTGATGCCCCTGCAGTGTTCTCTCCAATGGATTTGGGTCTCCTGTGTGGGCTTTGCCCATGTGTTTAGGCCCATTGGCCCACGTACAATGGCTGAAACCCAATTTGGACAGGACAATTTACATATGTATATATAGTTATAGATGTTCGAAATAATTTTTTACTTAGACGTACAATATATTTGAATTTCATGATCATTTTATTTTGTCTTTGCATTCTTCCGGGGGGGTTGGGGGTGTCACTCTGAGTTGTTGCTCTGCATTGATGTGTATGTAGTTGTGGGTGAGGGTGAGGGTGGGTGTGTGGCGTATGTGTGTGCCCGTAATTTTTTGCCTCCCCCCTCCCCTGTGTCGTAGGTGCAGTACTCACCGTTGTCTTCTGCGCCGGCGTTCGTGCTCCTGGTAGAGGAGCAGGAAGACAATAGCTGGTAGGATGTGTAGTTCTGGTTCCATGCTGTCCAGATTCGTGGAGTGTGTAGAGGTGAGCGTTTCCGTTCGTAATGTCTGTTTCCGCCGTGTTTTTATCGGTGGGGCCCCGGAAAAGGTGGCGGATTGGTGAGTTGTGATAGGGTGGGCGGTACATTGTCTCCCGCCTGTCTGTTGGCGGTGACCGCCGCGCTGTTTGTTTGTCCCGCCGTGGCGGTCGGAGTGTTAAAGGGGCGGTCTCTGTTGGCGGTTCCCGCCAGGGTCAGAATTCCATTATTTTTACCGCCTGTCTGTTGGCGTTTTGGCCGCCGCTTTAACACCGACCGCCAGGGTTGGAATGACCCCCATAGTCTGTTCACATGTGGTCATGCAGCCTGCATTTATTCTTGCAGTTGCTGTGTAGGGGAGTGGAATGTGTGCTGTCACCATAAAGAAAGTGAGCAGACCCTGTGTTTATCAGCGCCTTGAGACCCTATGGGAGATTAGCTGCACTTTACAAACCTGTGATTGATTGATTGATTTATCAGGGTGCAAATGTTGGGATGGGTGATTCCAAAGGTATTATTTAGCAAGATAATGACAGGGCAAGGTAAATACTAAAAGTATAACTGAGGTCACAGATCAACATTGGACAAAAGAAGGCTATAAGCAGAGACAGACAAGATCAATGTTGATGAGATTAAGGAATGTGCTCATATATGCCAAGAGGTCCCATAGAAGCTTTAGAAAGCCCTAGGATTAACGCCAATAAATTTCTCTTAACAACAGTTATACAGCGATGTCACGGTTTGGGCCTGCTGTAGAGGGACGGATGTACTAAGTGTAAGATGGACCGAATCTGACAAAAACACTGAGACAGGTAAGATTTCAATCAATCTGGACCCAACAACAGAAGCTTTTCCCCTTACCTAATCAGAATGGAGACCAAACCAGAGGTCACACTCTAAATGGACTACAATAGACAGTGGACCGTGATTAAAATGAATCAGAAATCCAGAGTGGAAAGAATAACCAGAATACAGGATACACAAACATTAAGAGCAGGAAACTAGACAATACAGAAGACAGGAGACAGAAACAGAAGACTGACACTGCCCTAGATCAGGGAACAATAGAAATAGCAACAAAACAGAGAGAAAACCAAGACAATGGCTACAAACAGGACTTCAGAAATCATGGACTACAATACTGGGTTAAAGAGCAGGCTTCACCCAACACATATTGAAGCAAGTAATACCATGCAGGAACATGAATAAACATAGGGATTCAGAGCTAGGACACTAGTTTTGAATTTGTGTTGCACTTCATTGTGCATTCACAGACTTTATACATCCTCCTGGAAATCTGTTCCACTCTAGATTTCAGGGTCTACTGATCAACTATTAATGCATTATGGTACTGGCACGCGTGAGAGGTGGAGAGGATCCTCTAGATTAATCTTATTACACTTTGAACTTCATCCTACCGTTTCCATCGTGTTCAAAATTAGTGTTCATGATGAAGGTAGGGTCACAGAAGGTATTCAAGTAGTGCCACCCAGTGGCAGGATCTTGGATCGTGACTGTCTTGACTTTGAGATCACGGATGTGGAAAATATGAATTACTAATCCTTACACTAAATGACTAGTTGCTATTTTAATCAATGTGCCTGCCCCTCTTACCAGATCTACAGTTTTGTTCCACTCTCTCCGATTCTTAGTTTGCTCCTAAATCAAAAGTTGAAAACCTAAACTCACCTTTCTCTAATACAATTTAAGTCTACCACACCACTTTCCTATCTCATTATCTTTTTTTCTCCTATATTTCACTCTGAACTGTGCGACAACTCTAAAGCTGCCTACCTTTAGTTCTGAAATGTACCCTCTCCACTTACCATATCTCAGCGCCCTCTTTAATCTGTTTTAGTTAATTAATGACTGTTTTCATCTATCTATTGTAATGCCTAAACTACTTTCTTTTTTGTATTTCTTCGGTATTCCTTATCTTTTTCCTCTACTTTAGTGTGGTTGTGCCCTCCTTGCCATCAATAATCACCTTACATATTCCTGACATCCTAAGCTATCCTCCCTGCCAATTCTTCTTGCTCCATTTGTGCACACTGACACTGTTAACTACTCACTTCTTGTTATTCTTGCATGGTTTGGGCCTGCCCTTTTATTGTTTACTTCTTGCCTTTAAATTACCATGTGGACAAGGCCCCCCAGTCCTCGGGAAGCTAGGGAAACCCCTTCTTTTTAGACAACATAATCTCCATGTATAACTCTTTGGGCAATGCTCTATTGCGTTATACCTAAAATTGTTATACATAAATCCTGATACATGCATAGGTACATGACCCTTTAACTCAGCCACCAGCGCTAATCTTTCCTCTCCTTCATTTTCTATCCATATTGTGATCCACAAGTTTTTGAACTATCCATTAATTTCTGTGCCAAAGAATTCTATATTTTAGTTTCTATAAATTCTGAGCTGCTATCTATTCTCAAATTAGTTCTTCCTATTTACACCATCGCACTTTTGAAACAGAATTGCTCTTCTTTCATGCACCACACCATATTTCATTGTATTTCATCCTCATCAACAATTTACTGCATCCTTCACACATGCCTGGGCCGTCAGCTCCTCGGAATGTTTATCTAATATTATTTTATTTTCCCCCATTTCTGTGATCGCCAGAACTTACTTGTATTTAAAAAAATATATTTCAACAACTTTTACATCACTAAAACTCTCATTCAAACCCAGGTCTAATGTTCTATCGTTCTTTCATGTCTTGCCATATATTTTCTCAAGCCTCCTCCAGTCAATATTGGATTCTTCAATACCTCTACTTTTCAAGGTTCCTCCTTACTCCCTCTCGCATATCCTTGGCATATTGGACCACCTTGCCTTTTCATATGCAGTTCCAATTTACCTGACTCTTGCTGAGATGTAGTCATGGCTGTGCTCTTCCCAATAAATCCGACATGATCAAGACATTCATGGCTATCCTGTCATCTCCCTCCTTCAGTTTTCCAAACCTGCACTGCCACACACCATTTGTGTATCTTCTAAGGTTCTCTATGTAACAAAGGAATTGATCACCTGAGTTTATCGCCTTGAAAATCGGATTATATCTTATTTATAAACCCTGTATAAATTAATACAATAATACAAAATGAAATCAGTTACACTTTCACACTGCCAAACCCTGACCAACAAAACTGAAGGTCCAGTGGAGAAGGGGGACTTGCACGGGCTGTGAGATAGCCAAGAGATAAAGTATGTCCTCAGAACTTACCAAAATGATACACGTTGTGCTCAGGACACAAATCATTTATATTTATTATATTGTTTTTTAATCGTTTTGATTTTTTGGCAGTGCATGTACACCTTTTGGCTCAAATCATAGTAAAAAAATGACTTCATGGTAACTGACCTTTGATTAGCATAATCCTGTCCTTTGCCAGTGTCAGCGCTGGGCACCTTATGCTGGAGGTTCAGCACTATATCCCCAACATCAGCCTTGTTCACGTCAGCTGAGTAGAGCTCCTCTGAGAGGCTCCTGATCTCAGAGTCGGTCACGGCAAACAGCGACAAAACCCGTTCATCTGAACCTGCAAAAGAAAGAGGGGTAACCAACGAGCATTACGCTTTTGATATACCTTCATGACTTTGCAGTAGGAATCATTATTATCTTTGAAGTCAAATCCACCCAGGAAACCCAAACCAATAAATGGGTGGAGTGGTCCTGTTGATTCCACATCTAAGGTAATCCTGAAGTAACTGCTTCTACTGGATTTCCGTCTTTTTTTAGAAATTCAAGGTGGGGCACATGCGGCAGGTATGAGCTTGATACAATAGTGTGCACTTAATATATAATTACATGATTTTGATCTACATTTCAGTTTATTCATTGGTGAGGGTGGCATGTATCTATAGCAGGGACCTAGGGCCAGATGTATGCAAAAGGCCTTTTGCGAATCGGAAATAGCGATTTTTAAGAAACCGCTATTTCTGATTCGCAAACTGCAATGTATCACATTTGCGATTCGGTAATAGCGATTTCTTAAAAATCACAAATGCTATTACCGAGTCGCAAATTGCGATACCGGCCCCCATTTGCACCTATGGGCCTGTAGGCCCATATTTGCTAATTTTTTGCATTTCCAAAATTGCGAATTCCTAATTTTTGGAAATGCAAAGTCCAGGGTGCTGGGGGCCTTAGGCCCCCTCTGCTGCACCCCAAAATACTTTTTTACAACATGTAAGGTGCACACATGCCAAAAGGGCATGTGTGCTTTATATGTAAATTTTAAAAATGCATTTTAAATGCATTTTTTAAATTTGCACATGGTTACCACCAAGTTCAACTTGGTGGTAAATAGCGATTCCTTAATGCCCAATTCGCATTAAGAAATTGCTTGCTACATGTTCTTTCTTATTTAAAGAGAGTCACAATTTGCGACTCTCTAAAAAGGGTTGCAATTTTAAGGAATCGCTATTTTAGCGATTTCTTAAAATTGCATTCAGAATGCCTTTGATACATTCTGAAATGGCTTTTTGCATTCGCAAACCGGCATTCGCACCGTTTGCGAATGCAAAAAGCTTTGATACATCTGGCCCCTAGTCGATTACAATGCTCATGCACAGTCAGCGTAGGTGAACAATTATGAGATTGTAAGGCATCAGATAAATGTTGAGTAAGGGAGGGGTGAACTTCAGATTTTTCATGCTCCTTAATAGATATCCCTTAGTAAGATATTATGCTGTGACAATCTGAATAGCACTTATTGAGTCAGTGCTATAGCTTTGTGTTGATGGGGACAGTTGAGACTTTCCACATGGTTCTGGTGTCACCTTCGTAGACTGGTGTCTCATTTAGCTTGCGATTATATGTTGCAGGAGATTTGTTCTGATCGTATTTTGATTGCCATGTGGCTGTCTCTTCTTCTGGTGCTTTGAGTGTATGCTTTTGTTATTTAAGGGTAAATCCTGGAGGGCTGCGCAAATTACCCATGCATCTTTTAAGTTGTTGATTAGCCTATTGCCTAGGTGGACACCGTGATATATCTTGGGCTCTTTCATAAACTGTACGAGTGAATGTGATCTGGACTTGGTGTTCTTCAGCTGTTTTGGCGGAACAAAATCGAGAAGCCTTTCCTTTCCATCTTTCTGTCTCGCAGACTTGGAGTTCCAATGTGGCAAGTGATTGGCTTGTAATGTTGTAACTGCTATCGAAGACAGCAAGTTTGTCTTCCTGATATGCTGGAAATGTCCTTGGAACTACTATGTATGTGATACAGCAGGACTTGAAGGGGATTCTGTCTAACAGTGGCAGGCAATGAGGTGTGACCAGTTTTGCAGCCATGCACTTAACGATGTGTTGTCCTGATCTTTTACATGAGTGATGGTTCTAGGAGGTTCAGAGAGGACTCCAGGAAAAGAATGAGGATGGAATGCCCTCCGTTGGGGTAGGACATGAACAGTGTCCGGAGAGTAGCAATTTTGATTTTGCAACATAGGGGTTTCACACCTAGAAAGGCGAACCCAATGGAGGTGCGTTTATTTCGAATGGAGAATTGTCTGGGGTTTAAAATGATGTATTAGGCATTTAAAGTTGCCCTGGCCCCATCATCTGATTTGAAGGCTTGAGCTGTAGAAGCAATGGGAACTGTAACAGGGGCAGCTCCTCCGCTAAGGTGGAGGAGTGTCGCCCCACTGGATTGTGAGGAAAGGAAAAAAAATGATAATAACGCAATGTTATTATCATTTTATTTTTACTGGGAGAAGGGGTTGGGCTGGAGGGAGGGGGCCGAAGGAGGGCTATGTTCACCACAAAGTGTGCACATCTGTTTGACTGTCCGTGTTGGACTGGCCAAACAGACATGCACACTTTGCAAGTTCTCTACCCGGCTGTATTGCACAGCCGAGTGGTTAACATGCCCAGGCTCCCACTCCCAGTCTGAGCGGCGAAGCAGGACACTCAGACCAATCACAATGCTGATGTCATGCTGGTGACAGCAGCGTTGTGATTGGCTGGGAGCCTGTGTGCAGCCGGGAAGAGGTAGGAGGGGAGACAGACGTGTCCCCCCCACAGGTAGGTGGTTTTTTTAATTGTTTTTTTCAATCCTCCCCCTGCCCCCTCCCCCCCTCCTCCCTCAGGCCCTGCTGCCCCGCCACTGAACTCCAAGCAGCTGTAAAAAAGAAATGTTTTAATTTTGGGTTCTATGAAACAAGATACAGTATACATTTTTAATTATTACAGCCATAAAAGCACATATTAAAATCACAATATACAAACACATAAAAGCAATAAAATACTAATGTAATAAAAATAGCTAAAATTATAAATGTAATTCTATTAGGCTACAATTAACAAAATCCAAGCAGTGATTGATACAAAATACAGTGACCCTCTTCATTGGTGGCTACCCATCGCCCATACCTCTCATAAATCCTGGTCTACAGGACAGAACAGTATTGCATAACTAGAAAGAAGGGGAAATAACAGGGACAGCCCCTCAACAGGCGATCCTTTTTCCTAAACCTCTACATGTGCAACAGAAAGAGTGAAACAGCAAAAACAATAACTCATCTAGGGTTGCTTCTCAGGCTCCTAATCACTGCTCTGCAGTCCCTGCACAGCAGAAGAATCCATTTTGTTCTATACCCGTGATAAATTGGACATAAGATTACAACATGCTCGATGGGTTCAATCAACAGGGACATACCAGATCAGACTCCTTGGGAGCACGCAGCCATTTAGCCATAACTGAACAAAGTGGCAAGGTCCCAACTCGAAATTTCATATATAGCGGTTTAGCTGGGGAACGGGAGGCTCAATTTCATCCAGATTACCTTCAATGATGGACTGATCTCTGAACTCTAGAAAGGAGGCAGAGAGGGAACCCACCCTAGCATGGCCCGGAGTCGAACCATTAATGTAGCTCCAATATTTACTCTTCCTCTTTAGCATTTCTTTCTAAACCCAGTGGCTTTCGCAGAGGTAGACCATAGGTTACCACACCCAATCTGGGGCAGGTGGATCTTCAAAACCCCCGGCAGCCCCAATACATCCTCAAGACCCCACCGGTATGGCAGAAGTTCCAGGGTCACCCAAAGCCTACACCAGTACAACATGGGCCCAAGACCTGCTTTGTCAATAAAAGATCTAAGGCCAAAATCAAGCCGTACAGGAATAAACTAAACAAGATACAATATTACTTGCGTCCACAACAAATTATGGCTCCTTAACACCACGTCACCCTTCTACCATTTAAAATCACCAATTGCATTAATTCACCTGGCATTGTAAAGTCTACAATATGATTGGGATTTCAAGATACCTCTCTCTCCTTGATAATAAACATGGAAGAAACACATACTTATACGAATAGCAATAGGCCCCACATCCTCTTGTGAAATTAAGTAAGAGGTATAAGTACATATCCTCACCAAAAATCACGATCAAACAAACATCACTCAACCCTCAACAAGTATCACACAACCCCACAAAATCCCAAGTCCATGCAATAAGTTTAAGATTTCTACTCAGTAGGTGGAGAGAGTGGAACATTTTTTTGAGCGGTCAGTACAGCTGAGATCGGCATTGGGGAATGTAGTTAAACTCACTTGAACAATCCCCTATTCAACATTATATTGCAGAAACGGTATGACAATGTAAAGAGGGTAGATGATAAGGGGGGAATGATGAATGTAGGAGGTCAATAACAATAAAAAATAGCAAATGATGCAACCCATCTCCTTCCCTTACAAAGGAAAACAACACAATTAACATTCCTGGAGAGCTTTTTTGGACAGAATCCTCGTTGTGGGTAGATTCTTCACCTGCTCAGTGTTGGAACCAAACTCCCCTTGGGTAACTGCAGCTTCATTTGGAGTAGATAGATCAGAATTGGAGGATTGTGTACTTGAGGACTGGGCTTCTGAAAAACCCTCCCTAACCAAAGATTGACCAATCACAGGTTTGGTTGGAAACAATCCCTTGTCACAATGAGAATTATCACCATCAAGGTGGTACAGACTCATTGGTACATTTTGATACTCTGTTCAAATTCAACACCTCACATTCTGTGTGATGATACATAACTTGTCGACCTTGGCCACTTTAAATGGTGAAAAAAAACTTACTTCTCCCTTTTTCAACATGCCAGGGAACACAACTTCTGACTAGATCACCAACTCTAATCTAAGTGTCAGTAGTATTGTGTCTGCCATTATAACATGCTTTAGACCTACTCTGGTGATATACTATCTTACACTGCACTTAGCATGAGTTAGTGTCGCATTTGTCAATTACTTTAGTTGGGAAACTGAATTTGAGTCACCAAAGACAAATAGAAGAGGAGGTTTCTCAGCCCTTCAACAAAAGATAAAATTAAATGCCTATGACTAAATTGGGAGTAATCCTATACAATCAAACTCCTTTCCAGATGAATAGAACCAGAGGAATATTCCTAACTACTGCCAAATGAATGCTCTCTTTGAAGTATATATTAGAATATTCAACTTTGCCATTACAGTGGGGATCACATAAAGCTGTCTTCACATGCTTGATGTTGGGCGTTTTAAGGAATACAGTCTAAACTGACGATTGTGAACTGCACACTGTTGTATTTCCACAGTTGTGAACTGCACACAATTGTCAGTAACAAGAAATTTGGGGAATCCCCTCACAGCTAAAAATGTCCATGAGAAAATCTAGGGCTATAGCAGTGGAAACTATATCAGTAAATATCACCTGAAGTAATTTTGAGTGTATTCAACAATGATTAATGCGTATTGCATGTTTGCAGGAAGACCCTTGAAAGGTCCTACAATGTCTAACTCCACTTTCTGCCAAGCTAAAGTGGGCCAGCGAACATTGTGCAAAAGTGGTACGATAGTTTTGCAGGTTTTATATGAAGCTGAGCATGTTTTGCACAGTCAGACCCATCCCTCAGCTGCAATATCCATTTGAGGCCACCAAAAATAATTTCTCAAAAATATTTTAAGAGAAGACATACCCATGTGTCCCCGGTGGCACCAATTTATGAGAATCTCACTTATACTCTCTCAAGAAACATATCTGTTATTATGAAAGACCAAATTCCCTTCTACAATCAATTCAGGAGCGACCTCAGAAAAGGAGTGCAAAGAAACTTTACGATTTTTGGATCGATTCCAGTCTTCACAAATGTACTTCTTAACGAGTGTTAGTTCTGCATTCTTAGCAGTCTCAGAAAACCATTTGCCTTCCTGCGCACTTTACAGAAGCAACCACATACAATTAATCATCAATTAGAGACATACTATGAGAGTTGGTACAACTTAATCTAGATAAAATGTCAGCAGGTTGGTTAGAGTGGTAAATGCTTGTTATCTAAACTATATTACTGAATTTTGGAACATAGTCTTGTCTCGTGTGCAGTGTAGTAAAACTCTCCCGGCGATAGTATTTCAACAAGGGGCTTGCAGTCTGTGTGCAGGGAAAATCTACTTCCCTGTATACAATGTGTTTTTGTAATTTTTGATGGAATCAAAAGTATCCTGTCTCTAATCCCACCCTCCCTCCCCACCCCAATATTTTTTTGGTATTACAGACGGTAGCAAACATACCACCCCAGGTCGCAACGGTTTGCAAAACGGAAAGCTCGGGGCTGCACACATGTTTTTCCTCGGGTACGAGGTCCCATTAGATTTATCTAGAAACAAACAAAAATAATTCTCTAGAGGACAGAACATAGTCAAAAGTCCATGCCGATTCCGTGCTCGGCTTCTACATAGAGACTGCTGGGCAACTCGATGGATGAACAGCGACGGCGACCACCCGCCTGACCTGTCTCACTGGAAGGCTCGCAGGCCAGTAGTACGGACGGTTTATAGCTTACCGGGTTCCTGCAGCGGCGTGCCGTGGATGAAGGCCGGGAGGAGACACAGCAAGAGACCCGTCCACTGCATCTTGAAGCCTGCGCTCGTTGGACAGGGCCGCAGTGGACCCACGGGCACTATATAGCCTCTTTAGTAACATATTAACGTGTAGAACTGAAGTCTGAGATCAGCGCCACCCGCCCAAGCACGGTACACAAGCACATTTATTAATGCGCAGATAAAAGAAGTCAGGGACACCTGCCGCAGGTCGGGGAGACCAGGACCGTGTGCCACCGGCGGGGATTACAGGCGGTGCGTGCAGAAGCACGGCGTGCGCTACCAAAGTATCCTATTACGCCAGCTGTGCTTTCAGTTTTTACCAGTCCAGTGGCCCCAGCAAGTTTGGAGAAGCCGTGTCCTCCTCAGGCTCTGCTTTTGTATCAGCCGTGGCATCAGTCTGCAGCACTCCTGGGAGTAGAAATAAAGAAGGTGGGGAGTTGGGAGGGGTGTTTTCTTTACGCTAAGAAACGTGCCAGGAACTATTGGTTAGACACTCAAGGCCTCATTACGAGGCTGGAGGTCATGAGACCACCAGCGTCAATGGGGCGGTCATAAGACTGCCAGCGTCGCCGTCGCAGTTCTACCGCCGCAGAGCTGGCGATAAGGACCGCCACATTACGAGTTGTGGGGCTTGGCAGTCGCCAAGCCCCCACAACCCCGCATGGCCCGCTGGTGCAGTTGCACCGCCATCGCCGGCAGGGAGCACCTTCAACCCGGCGCCAGGCTTCAGCCTGCCATCCGGATTACAAGGTTGCATACCTCCAGGCTTTCCATGGCGGTGATCCTGCCACAAAAACCCTGGAGGTCACGCACCCGGCGACAGGAATATCCATTCCTATTGCTGGCACACACATACACACATGTCCCCACACATGCACACATCCCCCCCACCCATCCACACACTCACAAACACCCCCCTAACCCATTAACGCACGCATGCATTCATATACACAGCCATTTAGCATATGCATGCATGCATTTAGACACCCCCACTCACTCACATTCAACAACACAGACACCCCCACTCACTCACATTCAACAACACAGACCCCCATACACGCGTACATACACGCACACACACATTCACATTCACTTGCATTCACGCACGCATTCACCACCCCCCTCTGCAGACACACACACACGGCACCCTCCCCCCCTTTCGGACGCCCACTTACCTTCTCCGTCGAGGAGGACGTCTGGGAGAGGATGGGCCCTGGCGGTCTTGCATCGCCAGCACCACCACGCCAGCAGGACTCCACCAATCCGTATTACGGCTTTTAATACGGCGAGCGGAGTCCTGCTGGCATGGTGGTGCTGGCGATGCACCCACCTCTGCACCGTAGATCGCCATCACAAATGCTGGCGACTTTCCACCACAAAGATGGCGGACAGTTGCCAGCACTCGTAGTATGGCGGTCTGCAGACTGTCAGCACTGGTGGTCTGGTGACGGGTTTGGCTTTGGCGGTGAGAGAAATTGACTTCCAAAGTCAAAATGAGGGCCTGAGTGTCATATTAGTAGATGGCAGGAACATCAGACGTGAATTTGGCAGGAAGCTAGATCCTAGTCCAGAAAGCATACTTTTTGTGATCTGGGATAATCCTTTCAGTAGTTTTTGGAGACAGTAAGGGCCTCACTACGAGTGTGGCAGTCCGAGGATCACCACACTCGCGTTAAAGGTTGGACCGCTGCACTCCGGGCGGTCTGACCACCCAAATACAACCCTTGCAGGCAGACCTGCCAGGGGATTGCATCCCCACTGGGATCATTGTTCCTGATGACATGACGGTGGCCAGAGTTGTACTCAGCCAGGGTGGTGCTGAACTCAGTGACACCTGGCTGATTACAACTCCCCTCACTGCCAGCCTTTCCATGGCGTTTTCGCAAACATGGAAAGGCTGGTTGTGAGGGTGTGCTGGGGGCCAGTGGGGGGCCCATGCACTGCCGTTACCCATGGCATGGGCAGTGCAGTGGCCTCTTTGCCCAGTACCCTCGGAATGCACACTGTCTACTTTACAGACAGTGCACATTCCAAAGGTGCTGTTGAGCCCCTTCTCTGCTACGAGATAGCACTGGGCTCCTTTAAGGGAGCCCAGTGCTATCTCATAGCACTTTTTCTGCCAGTCTGATTGGCAGGAAAGCTCTATTGTAATGTTCCTGCCGGGCAGACCAGCCGGAACATTGTATAGGGCAGGGGGTGGTGGCGGCCTCCCTGCAAGTTTGGTGGTCACGCTGTGGAACAGCCAAACTTGTAATGAGGCCAGAAGTCTCAAAAATATCTTTATATTTGGTTGCTTGGTTTGAAGGACTCTCCTTTGAACCCATTTTAGAAAAATAGAGCCTTCTGTTTGGCCTAGGGGGACTTTTTACTCTTGGTCCATCTTGCTCCCGCAGGAGCAGACTCTGATTAGCTGCCTGGAGCACGAGGAAAAATGTTGCAAGCAACCATTGAGGGACTTAGGGCCTCATTATGAGGCTGGGGGTCTCCCGACTGACAGCCTTGCGTTGACGGTTGAAACATCACACTCCACGTGGTCGGACTGCCACATTACAACTCCTGGATCCTGACGGTTAGACGGGCAGTCTGAGTTGCAGTCAGTGCCGCCGGCTTTGAAAGTCAGAGTAGAGGCCCCGGGGACTCATTCCCACAAGGCTGAAAACAATTATATTAAGGGGGGCGTGGCTCCACATTCCTGATCCCAAATGGACCCCAGGGACCCCATCCTCCAGGGCCAAAGGGTATAGGGGAGTGGGGTGCGTGACCTCCCCTACCCTCCCTCAGTCTTAAGAGGCCTGGGGACCCCAGCCTCCAGCGCAGGCTCTCTCTCTGTGTCTCAGGGAGCCCACCTCCGGGACACAGTAGTTTTCCTTGCCTGTGGATTACAAGCATGGAAAGCAAGTGTGCTCAACCTGGCAGGAGTTTAGAAAATGCTCATGCCATGTGGGAGCAGACTTTTGTCTGGGCTCCTGCATTCAGGAAATCTCTGAATTGCTCCCGCCTGGCGGGAGCAAGCAAAAGCAGCTGCTCCCACCAGGAGGGAGCAATGCCAACTCAAGTGCAGGGATCTACCTGGGGCCCCTGTGTCTTGCCCCAGCCTGAACATTATGTTTTGTGGCTGCCCCCGGTATTGGTGCCCTGGGGAATCACTTATATAAGGTCCTGGGGAATGTGGTCCCCTCTGGGGCCACTAGAGGCTTGGGTTGGGTGGAGGTTGTGCAACCCTTCCTCTTTTTTTAAAAAGAAAAGGACCTGGAGGATGGGATCACCAGGGCCAAAAGTGGCATCGGGAAGGGTGCATGGGGCCCCTAACTGTTGTTAACAAAGAAGGTCCTGGCGGATGGGGTACCTGGGCCTACAGACGCTCGGGGAGGGGGGCTGTGTGCCCCTTTATTACCTCCACTTTTTAAAAAATAAATTCCATGGAGGATGGGGTCTTTGGGAGCAAATAGTGGTTTGTGGAGGGGGCCAAAGGCACCACTCTCCTAAAAATTAAAAATAAAAGGCCCAAGGGTATGAGCTCCTCGTGGCCAATAGTGGTTTTGGAAGTGGGACATGCACCCCCTCCCCTTTATTGAAAAAGAAGGCTCCAGGGAATGGGATCTGGGGGGCATTATTGGCTCAAAGGGGGGGAGGCACATGTCCCCTTCCCCATTAAGGATATGTTTAAGCCCAGGGAATGGGTTTCCTGGGGTCACTATCGGTTCAGGTAGGTGAGCTGCGTGCCCTCCATTCCCTTAAATGAAAAAAAAGTTCTGCCGATGGGGTCTTCTGGGCCTTTAGAGGTTTGGGGAGTGAGCTCTTTACACCCTTCACTTAAATAAAATGGCCCTGGGGTATGGGGTTTCCAGAGCACTAAAGGATGGGGAAGGGAGGTTGTGTGCCCCTCCACAATATTAAAATAATGCCAGCTCCCAGCACACCCTGAGGCTGACCATCAGGGGATTAGCTGCGTCCACCCCATGACGGACACGGCCAAAGACACATGCGCAGCATTGGGTTGATTGCTTGCAACTGATTGGCCACAGGCCCTGCAGCCACCCCCTACCAGGCACAGCCAAAGGCCAGGCAAGGCAGGGGGTTGGATTTACATATGGGAATAATATATCACTGTACATTTAAAACAAATCTAGAAATTCACTGAAAAGTCAAAGGTTAAAGTGATATTATAGTTAGGTGAAAATTTCAGTGACAACGTAACATTTTAAATTGATAAAAACACTGAAATTCATTACTCTAGAAACTAAAATTCATGGCCTACAGTAAGTCCCCTGTCCTGAGTGTAAAAAATCAAAATATATAAGGAGGCAGGGTAGTGATACCACCTGGGGTCAAAATAAAACAAAGTTGCGATTCACTGTACACTAGTGGGATCATAACTTGTTAAAAAAAAAGAAAACACCTGCCAAGGTGGACCAGGGCCCAGGGGTCTACAATAAAACATTTATGGGGAGTGGGGCATGAGTGGGGCTCCCCAACCTGAGCCTCTCTGGGACCCCATCTCCGAGAGCCACAAATGGGCTCTAAGGACACAGTCCTCCTAGTCAAATGCAAATACAGGGAAGGGAGCATGCAGCCCCCTCTCCCTGATGTACTAATTGGCACCGGGCACCCCATTCCCTGGGGCCGAATGTGCAACAATAGCTGAGGGATGCGCACCATCCTCCCTTTGAGCCTCAGTGTGGTCTTGGCACCCCATCCCCTGGATCAGATTTCAAATTATAGGGGAGGGGGACCCTGCGCCCCACCCCTCCCCGAGCCTAAATAGATCTCGGGGACCCCATACCACATGGATGTTTTAAAACAAAATGGGAGAAGGTGCACAACCGCTCTCCCCAAGCCTGTAAAGGCCTTGGGGGCCCCATCCCTCAGGGCCAGTTCACTTACTGTGTCCCAGTGCGTCCACGTGGACATAGTTCTTTTCCTACTCCCAAGAGCATGGACAGGGTAACATATGTCTGCTCATACCAGACGGGAGCATTTTTAAAACTCCTGCTGGATAGAAAGAGACATGCCTTCCCTGGTTGCAAGAATGGATGGGTGCATGCAGGGAGCCAGCTGGGGAAGCAGGAGCCCTGGAGCTTCTCCTGCAGCCTCCAATATACTGTTTGGTAGGTGCCCTAGTGGGCATATGAGCACCCTCCTTGCAGCACCTAAGGCTCCGGGGGAAAGAGTCCTTAGGGCCCTGTTGACCCAGGAAGGGGAGCTGCATGCCCCCTCCCCTAAAATGTGTTGTCCCCAGAGGATGGGGTACAGAGGGCTAATATTTCATTTCCAGGGAGTTGCTTGCTCCCCCATCCCCTTTAAGGCTCAATGGGATTGGTCCCCAGGGTTTCTTGTGGGTCAGGGAGGGGGTCATGCACCCCCTACTCTTTAGAAATATATTTTGGCCCCAGGGGATGGGGTCCCCAGGGCCAGTAGTGACTCTGAGAGGGGGGCACACCCCCATTCTCCTTTAAAGAAACAAATAAAAAAAATGGTCCCCGGGGATGGGGACTACAGGGCCCTGAGTTGCTTAGGGAGGAGGGGGTGCGCACCCTCCTCCCCTTTAAAAAAAGACCCTGGGGGATGTTTGAGGCTTTATAGGGTGCGCTTATCACCGAGGGGTATCCAGACACTGGAGTAGATGAGTAGGCGGATTGGGCTCCTTGTCAAATAGCCTGGACTTTAGTTTCTTGCAGAACTTGAGAAGGGATGGGGAGGTCCGGATGTGGTGTGGAAGTTCATTTCAGGGTTTAGCTGTGGTGTAGAAGGAGCATACTCTTAACTTGCTCCTGCAGATGCAGGGTATTTGCATGAGGATGATTAAGGCTAAGGGCAATTACCCAGTGGGGTGGTGGGGGTTTGGGCAGTGGTTCAGGTAGGCAGGATGTTGTGGAGAGCCTTGTGGGTCAGAAGTTTGAAATGGCATCTCTTTTGGATTGGTAGTCAACGTAGCTCTCTGAGGTGGAACGTGATGTGCACACTGTAAGGGATGTTGAGGATGAGACTGGCGGTGGCGTTTTGGGTAGTCTGGAGTTTTTGTAAGAGTTGATTTGTGGTGCCGGCATAGATTGTGTGCCGTAGTATAGTCTGCTGGTGATGAAGGCCTGGGTGACTGTGCATCTGGTGTTGGTGGGGAGCCAGCAGAATATTTTGGGGAGCCTGTGTAGGATGAAGACGCAGGAGGAGGTGATGGCGTTCAATTGTTTGGCCATTGTGAGTCTGTTGTCCACAATGATAACTAGATTTTTGGCGTGGTCGGTGGGGTTAGAGTTGGGCTTGGGTCCCAGGTCTGTAGGCCACCAGGAGGCATCGCATGTAGAGCTCTCGCCAAAGATCAGGGCCTCAGTATCATCTGTATTGAGCTATAGGCAGTTTTGCCTCATCCAGTTAGCAACGTTGGACATGTAGGTGTTGAAGTTGGTCCTTTTGGTGTGGTTGTTGTCTGTGAGGGAGAGGATGAGCTGGGTGTCGCAGGATACAATAGGAAATATGGAAAAACAGGAAACTTTTGTCTTGGATATGGACAAAATTACCAAATTAAATCACAACCAATTTGGGAAAAAGTTAGAATGTTACTAAGCAAATGTGCCTTTTGAGACTTTCGGTAAATCCATTCAGCCATTTTCAAGAAATTCGCTTTTAAAGAGGGGCTCAGCATTGAATGAAGGGGTTACAAAGTTTGCTGTATCAAGATTGTTGTTTTATGGATATGCTCTTATAGCCAGTTTACAGTTGACTAGTCAATTCTGTTTCGCTGGCCACAATGTGAAAAAATCTGTTGAGGCAGCCATCACAATATTCAGGGACAGGATCTCTGTATCCAGAAAATGATTTAAAATTATAATGGGGCAACCCTGTTAATTGGGTGGCCGCAACATGGATAACAGGAGGCATGTTGAGGCAGCCATTACGGCCCTTGGGGACATGGTCCTCTGAGGAAATGGGGTATATTATATGGTGTGGCTCTGAGACCTCACGGTGTAATACACTTCTAACCCCTTTAGGACCAGTCAGGTTTCGTTTGCCAAACCTTAGATCAGCCTTGGGTAGCTGTGGCTTTGAGCAGTTAGGCTTCAACAAATGAACAAGCATAAAGCATTTAAACAGCACCACAACAATTGAAGACGAAAGAAACACGACTCTCAAGAAATCTGACACCAATTTATAAAAATATTTATGGACACTAGAATGAAGAATACTTACTGGAAGGTTCCAGAGTTATAGATTTAAAAAAAACAATAAATCAAGACATTTGACTCAACCATGAACAAACATTGGCACATTCAATGAATTTGAAACCTACAAACTATCTCAGGAAAACATTGCATCACGAATTAATACAGTTACCTCGGGTGACCATCTCCAGCAGAGAGACATTTGAGAGGACTAACAAGGTCCTAAGGAAGAGTTACCTTCGCAAGAAAAGCAGTCTCCAGTACAGGTCCAGCATTAGTGTCCAATTGCCATTCCCTTCTATGAAGTGGCCCTGATGCACGGGATACTGGATGCTAAAGATGCTTAAGGATGCTGGAGATGGGGGCATAGCTGGGCTACCGGAGATGGAGTTTTCTTGCCGCTGAGTTTGGCGCCTTATCCCACCTTAATCTATCACTAATCTATCCATAGGCTGGACATCAAGGAGTTGATGTGGTGTGCGGGGAGCGAGGCTGTGCTGCTCCACCCTGGCCAGCCAATAAATAATGGCGATTATTGAGCTGCTGAGGCACTTGGACTCACCACGCTGCACGTGGTGAGACTAAGGCTCCGCCGGCGAGAGGTGCGGGGCCCTGCTGGACGCTGTGTGTGAACCAGAAGATGTTGAAAAGTCCTCTGATAAGTAATAACACTATTATGTGAATCTTTTTAATAACACATATTCATCACCAGTACTACAGCAATCATGAGCTATGAACTGGAAATATTTGACCTTTTATTTGTTTGTGCTTTTCTTTTTTATGCTGCATAATTTTAAATTGGCCTATTCCATATCATCGCCAGCTTGTAACCTTCTTTAGGAAATACTTTTAGACACGTTGTGTTAGATATATGTGATGCCGATTACATAATACATAAGCATGTTTTTAATTATATTCATATTCTATGCTGATATATATATACTTCATATATCATATCTTACGTGTGTCATATTTTAGATACAGCCTGCCTTAAAATATTGAGAACATGGATTTCCAAGTATGTTAGCTAAATTCTACATGAGTAGATACGACTCCATGATGTTGCATTTAGATGTACAAGGCGGGGATGAAATAAAGTTCTAAAGTCTAAATAATTTTTTGAGTAGGCCCCAGCTCCATCTTAGGTACTGTAAGTCATCATCTTTTCCCGATTTATGCAGAATCATTGTCATATCTGCCATTGATGCAGATTTCGTTTTAACCTTATCTTTCTAGGAACCATGAAAGTGTTGTCATTTGGCTAATGTCATAGATAAAACACCTGATGCAACATCAGTCTGGGACAGGCACCTATGTATCATAATGTCAAGGTCAAATAAGAAAAGCTTCTAAAATATAGCCCAAATAAAGTAGTATGAATTGACGTCTTTCACCTTATATGTGCTGAAGGAAACATCTGGGATGAACACTTTGCTGCACATTGTCTACTCATTCTTAAACATGTGTCACAAATTCCAATCTTTGATAAGATTTAGAATATAAGGGCTATTCCTGGACTTCTTGCCAGGAGAGGTCCTTTTCCGAGATTATTGCATGAGATTCTGCTCAAGACGGTCTCACCTATTGTCAGTGCACTGCGAAGATGCAGCATGAGGCTGATAAAGCCAAGTCCTGGAGGAAGGCAGCTACCGCAGCACGTGTTTGCTCTTTGCAGGGAACACTGCCTTCATGCCTCCGCTGATAACGACAGCTCTTGCTATCAACACATTATGCAGTGCATCTCTTCTTCTTAAGAAACTCTATTCAGCAAGACTCTATTCTTCTTAGCACAGTGTGTGTGTGTGTGTGATATTGTAAGTAACAAAATATGTTTGTTTCTGTTACCACTGTGCCACTGATCCCATTGCAGGGATTGTTCGTAACCCACCCAGAAGGTGGGGTACATCAGCTAGAGGCCCGGACGGAGGACGCCGAGGGGGGGATATGAGTGTAGTAATAACTGGAATGCTCAAGTCCCGGAGGGGCAATTTACCATGAACTGGCTGAAGACGTGGGTCCAGACAGGGGATATCTTCCCCTATTTTTTGGTGGAACCTTTGCACAGGTCTCTATCTGCCCACCCTCCGACAGGAGTGCCTCAGTAGCCCCTCATTGCCCGCATTTTCAACTATAGAGACAGATGCTATCCTGCAGGCCTCACACCAGTTGGGCTCCTTGATCTTTGGCTCCACAAAGATCATGGTGTTCCCTGACTACACCCTGAACGTTCTGCAACAATGTCTCTTTCACTGCAGTAGAAACTGAGAGCCATGCAATTAAAATAAATGCTCCACTACCCGGTCCGCCTCAAAGTTATCTTCCAGGACAAGACTGGAGGTAGCATGGGGCCTGGTGGAGAAGTGGCCCCAGATGTGGAACTGGTCTTCTTCAATGGGAAATCAGGAAGGAACAGATGACCGTGACTCTCGGAGACAGCCGCCCCACAGACATCGGGGTGCCAGGCAGTGCCAGCACTCTGCTGATGCATCCTCACTTGTCCACAAACATTTGCACTCAATGCCTACGGAGGTCACAACAGGGGTCAAGGATCCTGCCGCTTTCAAGACTGCCAGGTAAACCCTTTGTATTCTTACATTCATGGAATGTCTGTGGATATACTGCCCATTTATTACACTTGGGGGGGGCATGGCATGGTGGTGTATCTTGCTCTATAGGGAACACACCTTAGTTGAGGGTAATTGTTGATAATGTTTCAGGAAGGGGTGGGGCGACAGGCTACATGTGAACTTGGGAGGTGGGCAGTTTTAAGTCAGCATTGCAGAGTTCGGGGGTGGAAGGTGGACAGGCAGTTGTTTGGAGAAAGTTTATTGATGCACATGAAGCTACGCAACAGGAATAAGATCAGGGCTATGGAGTGGACTATAATTTGGAATATGCTATTGAGACAGCAGAATGTGTTTTGTTACAGGGACCTATCCTGGAATTACATATCCCCGCAACAGAGCAGGAGACGCTGAGTATCCTTTCATGGAATGTCAATGGGTTGGGGAGTATGATCAAGCAGGGGGTGGTCATGGGGTACCTCAGGAGACATTACCCAGATGTTGTGTTTCTTCAAGAAATGCACCTCATTGGGAATTCATGAACAATATAGGAAGGTACAAGGTCCTGGCTCATGCAGGTTTTACAAAGTACCCTAGAGAAATAGCCATCCTGACTAAAAAATTCTGTCCCTTTTCTTATGAAGAGGGTGTGGTGTGGGGGGCTGTGGATGAACATACATGGATGATACGTAGTTGTGGCAGGCACGTGGGACAAAATAGCCTAATTTTGGAATGCTTGCCCCCTCGACTACAGGCATCAGCTTTAGATGATATGGGAAAACTACTGCTCTTCCTTTCCCAGTGGATGTTAGTTTTGCCAGGAGATTTTAACATGCCCTTCTCATCAGAATGTGACAGGTCTCGGCAGTGGGCCAGGCTGGATGTTTTTCCGGAATCCATTGAATGGGTGGAGATCTGGTGGATGCAGCACCTGACTAATAGGCAGTACTCCTTTTAAGCTGGAGCTCATCCAAGGTTTTCACAAATAGATCTCTTGCCTCACTCAGAGTCATTTTAGTGGGGGGGTTTAGAATGTTTAAGCTGGAGCTCATCCAAGGTTTTCACAAATAGATCTCTTGCCTCACTCAGAGTCATTCTAGTGGGGGGGTTTAGAATGTCAGGTATATGGCCAAAGGGATATCGGACCAAGGTGGATTTCCTGGGACTGAAGCCTCCACTGTGTGGTACCTGGTGCCAAGACCCTGGATCCTAAAAGATAGGAAGGTTACAAGGCAATTATGAGAGGAGACAGAAAATTACTCTATAGTTAATAGGGACTCAGTCCCCTCCCATGCGACCCTATGGGAATCCTACAAAACTGTGATCCAGGATCAGGCAATATCCCTTGCAACAGCTGAGAAGAATAGCTGGGAAAGGAAAGCACAGGACTTCCTGTGGGATGTCCGAGTTCCCTAGCTCTCTTGCAAGGCTCTACTGAAGCGTGAACCAAAACTCATACACAGGGAAATCGGTGACTCCATTGCAGCATTGCAATTAGGTAAAATGGTCAGCCCAAATGGATTACCAGTAGAGTTCTATAAAGACTTAGCCAACAGGCTGATGTCTCCTCTCTTGGCTATGTTCGAGAAAGCGCAAATGACGGGAGTGGGATGCTACCACCGGACATTCACATGGCTACAATCGCGATCATACCCAGGAAAAGCCTAATTATGGAAGAATATGGCTCCTATCTGGTGATATCACTGCTCAACATTGAGAATAAAATCCTAGCGAAAATCCTGGGCCAGTAAAAACTTATATACAATCCTAGAAACATTTCAACAGCATGTAAATATTGGCATACCCTCCCACCATCTCTTCTAGGCATGGCAGCAATGCTCAAGATGTCTCCCTCCTAAAATTCGCATATGCCCTTCAGAACAACCCCTACTGGATACCAGCAGAATCCTTTTGGTGAGTGGAAATAGGGATAAGTGCACTGCTCTGGGATGGGAAACCAGCAAGAATTGCGATGGGGAAGATGACCAAAAATGTAAATGAGGGGAATTGCCTTTTCTGACATTCGCCTCCCTCTGTTGGGAAGGTGTACCATTGTGATGCAATCCCAGCTTTACTACCCTTAGTAAATCTGGGATTTTGACAAAATCCATGGATGGATGCATGGGAATGCCCATGCTCTACCCATTGAATGCTTTCCCAATGCAGAGTAACGCGTAACGCAAGGCAGCGATTTCCTCTACCATGTGTTACTCTGGATTTACTAAGCCACGCAGAGCCACCAAGTTGGCTTTGCATAGCTCAGTAAATCTCACATAAGCCCTTACATTCCCTTGTGTGACGCAAGGGCAATGCTAGGGCTTAGTAAATCGGGCTTTGAGTCTGCAGCTGATACAGAACAATAAGTTTTTGTAATGGGGGGCCCTGTGTGCAATACCGTATGCACAGCAAAGTGGGGGGGGGGGACCAATAGACAAAGTGTGTGTATTGTTTTGATGATTGAATTACTTAATAAAATAAAAATAATATTTAAAAAAAGGATGCTGAAGATGCTGTGCAGTCAACAGGGGTCTTCCTGAGGCTACTTCTGGGTCCACAGACATGTGACGACTTTGTCCACAAGGGTCAACATCCCACGAAGTCCTCTTGGGTTCAGCAAAATTCCAGTCACCACTGGACTGCTGGTCGCGGGCACAACAAAGTCAGCGGCTCCCTTCTTTTGGCAATAACTCTCCTTCTGGCTGACCAAACTGCACTCTGAAAACTCTCCTGGGTCCTGCAGACTCCGGTGCAACTTTTGGATGTTGGGTCTTGGTCTTCCAGGTTGCACAGGGCGAAGAGTGATGGTCTGGTGATCTCGGCTACCAACTCCCTGGGCAGGCTTCCTCAGCTTTTGGGACCCAGATACTACAAGAGGAAATCTGTTAACTGACTTTTGGAGCCTCTTCTTCAGGTGGGGGCCTGAGGATGTCTTCTCCTCAAGTAGTACACAACAAGCGCAGTCCTTACCTTTGCTAACCCAAGCAGCAGCAGGTGCGGTCCAACTTCGGTACAGTCCTTCATTGGTCCTCTTCTCCAGTCCAAGCGAGATTCCAATTCTGGGGGCAACGGTTGCCTCCTTTATGCCAAGAAAATGCCCTTAGGGGAGAATGCCCTTAGGGGAGATTGCAATCACTAGCCTTTGGTCAGGAGCTCGCTCCCCCATGTCCGCAGCACCACCTTGCTGTGTCCGTGTCCCTGACCCCCGCCCACGCTGCTGCTCGCGTGTTCGAGGCCCTCCTCCACCCGCAGGCATCCACCTGCGCCTCATCCCTGGTGTCTAGTGGGCTTCTGGTAAGCGTCGCTAGACTCGTGTGCATTGTGCCGTTTTTACCGTATTTGTGACTGTATTCTGTGCCTTGCTTTATTGTGCCTTTTGTTCCATCTGCTTCCATTTGTGCCTTTTTTCGCTTCTGTGACTGCTTTTGCCCCTTGTGCGCTCCCCTTGCCGGCTCTCTGAGCCGCGTTCCCCGCTGCTGCCTCCCTGCGGCCCAGCCCCCCTCGTGCCCCCATTCGCCACTCCCTCCCACCTCCCAGCTGCTCCTCCCTCCCCCCTCCCTTCTTAATGGCTTGCGCTGCGCGTCTGCACCCGTCCGCGCCTGGACCGCGCCCAGCGCCACCCCCCCTGGTCCGCACGACCCCGCACCGCGAGACGCCTCTACACGGCCAACCAGCTCAGCGCTCTCAACCCCGGCCGCTTCACAACATGCTCCCAGGCCTCACAGAAGAACACCAAAGGACCCTTCTCCTGCCGCGCCTGCAACTTCACCTGCGACAGAACAAGGAAACCGGCAACAACCGGAACCAACCACCTCCACTGCATACTCCTCAACACACGCTCCGCACGCAAGCACGCCATTGAGCTCTGGGACCTGCTCGACACCACCGCCCCAGACGTGGCCTTCCTGACCGAAACCTGGTGGAACGACTCTTCAGCACCTGACATCTCCATAGCCATCCCGGACGGCTACAAGATCACCAGAAGGGATCGCGCCAACGGAATTGGAGGAGGAATAGCCATCGCCCACAAATCCACCCTCAAAATCCACACCCACACGGACGACACCCTCAAGACCGCCGAACACCTGCACTTCCGAATCCACACTGACCCCAACACCACTCTCAGAGGAACGCTCATCTACAGACCCCCCGGACCACGAGCACTCTTCACCGACTCCATCGCCGACCTCACCAGCACCCACGCGCTCTCTTCTACGGACTACATCCTCCTTGGAGACCTTAACTTCCACTTGGAGAACAACAACGACGCCAACACCGCATCTCTGATCGACAACCTCTCCAACCTCGGCCTCAGACAACTCGTCACCACACCCACACACATCGCCGGCCACATGCTTGACCCGATCTTCTCCGCAAGCACCCACATCACTTTCAACCACACCACCGAACTTCACTGGACCGGCCACCACTGCATCCACTTCACATTCAAGAAGCATACCGAGCACCACCGCACCCAACAACCACCCCGCCGTCGCTGGAGCAAAATCACCGAAGACCAGCTGACCAGCACCCTCGCCCAGAACCCACCCACCGACTCCACCGACCCAGACACCGCCGCACTCAACCTCCGACGGTGGATCAACGACTGCGCCAACACCCTCGCACCACTCAAGAGATCCACCGACAACCAAGAAAGAAAAAAAGCTGCCTGGTTCACAGACGAACTCCTCACCTCCAAACGCGTCTGCCAGAAACTAAAGAAGAAATGGCTCCTCGAACACACACCCGACAGCCTTACAGCCCACAAGGATGCCACCCGCAAGCACCACCAGCTAATCAGACTAGCCAAGCAATCCCACTTCACAGAACGCTTGAACAACAACGCACACGACAGCAAAGAGCTCTTCTGCATCGTGAAAGAGCTCTCCAACCCCAGCGCCAACGTCAACGACATCCCACCATCCAAAGAACTCTGCGACGCCTTGTCCACCTTTTTCCATCAGAAGATCGCCGACATCCACGGCAGCCTCAACACCACGCCCACGACGGACCCCACCCCCGAAAACTCCACCTGCACCAACCGCTTGACCGCCTGGACCTACGTAGACGACACAGAAACATGCAAGGTCATGAATTCCATCCACTCAGGATGTCCATCAGACCCATGCCCCCACCACGTTTACAACAAAGCCGACTCTACCATCGCCCCCTAACTTCGAAAGGTCATAAACATATCCTTCGAAACTGCGACATTCCCGGAAAACTGGAAGCACACCGAAATCCTCGCCCTCCTTAAGAAGCCCAAAGCAGACCCCAACGACCTCAAAAACTTCCGACCGATCTCCCTGCTCCCCTTCCCGGCGAAGGTCACCGAGAAGATCGTAAACGCTCAGCTAACCCACCACCTCGAGGACAACTCCATCCTGGACCCCTCCCAGTCTGGTTTCAGACGCAACCACAGCACAGAGACTGCCCTTCTCGCCGCCACAGACGACATTAGACAGCAAATGGACAACGGCGAAACATCAGCCCTCATCCTCCTGGACCTATCCGCTGCCTTCGACACGGTCTGCCACCGCACCCTGAAAACACGCCTCCACGAAGCCGGAATACAAGGAAAAGCCCTCAACTGGATCTCCTCATTCCTCTCCGGCAGAACCCAGAGAGTCCGCCTCCCACCCTTCCGCTCCGAAGCCACCAACATCATCTGCGGCGTCCCCCAAGACTCCTCGCTAAGCCCGACGCTGTTCAACATCTACATGGCCCCCCTCGCACAACTGGCCCGTCAGCACAACCTCAAAATTCTCTCTTACGCCGACCACACCCAGCTCATCCTCTCCCTCACCAAAGACCCGCGCACCGCCAAAGCCAACCTCCACGAGGGAATGAAGTCCATCGCCGAGTGGATGAGAAGCAGCCGCTTGAAGTTGAACTCTGACAAGACGGAGGTCCTCATCCTCGGACACATCCCCTCCGCCTGGGACGACTCCTGGTGGCCCACCTCACTGGGAGCCCCGCCAACACCTAGCAACCACGCACGCAACCTGGGCTTCATCCTCGACTCCTCCCTCTCCATGTCCAAGCAGGTCAACGCAGTTTCTTCCTCCTGCTACAACACCCTCCGCATGCTCCGTAGAATCTACAAATGGATCCCAACAGAAACAAGAAGAACGGTGACCCAGGCCCTCGTCAGCAGTAGGCTAGACTACGGCAACGCACTCTACACAGGCATCCCAGCAAAAGACATACGACGCCTCCAACTCATCCAAAACTTCTCCGCCCGGCTGATCCTCGACGTACCCCGCCGCTGCCACATCTCCCACCACCTGAGAGACCTCCACTGGCTCCCCGTGGACAAGAGGATCACCTTCAAGCTCCTCACCCACGCTCACAAGGCTCTCTACAACGCCGGACCAGCCTACCTGAACAACAGACTCAACTTCTACGCCCCCACCCGCCAACTCTGCTCCGCCAACCTCGCCCTCGCCATCGTTCCCCGCATCCAGCATAAGACCTCCGGTGGCAGATCCTTCTCCTTCCTCGCCGCCAAGACCTGGAACGCCCTCCCGACCGTCCTGCGACAAACCCAGGACCTACTCGCCTTCAGGAGCCTTCTTAAGACCTGGCTCTTTGACCAGTAGCAGCACCCCCCCCCCCACCCTCAGCTCCTTGAAACCCTAACGGGTACGTAGTGCGCTCTACAAATATTGTGATTGATTGATTGAATGGGCTACCAGGATTCCTCTTGCTGGATGAAAACGTCCTATGAAGTGAGGCATCAAGCTATCCCAGAGTGCTCTGTCCTGCCCACTCCCAAGATGACTGAACCACTCTCTCGGTGTGTGGGGCTGGGTAGCCACCCTAGGGGTGTGGCTACCTCTGGGCTAAGTGCCCACTGGGAACCGGTCTGACAAATGATTTTCCCTCCCTGTTCCTTCCATTCTGCCTACCTAGACAAAGAAGCAGCCCCTCTTGTGTGTGCTTGCAAATTGCCTATCAAAGGAGGCTACCCCTTTGAAGCTTATCTTTTCGGCTCACACCCTATGTGGCTTTTCCTGCCAGGAGATAACATCTCCTCCCCTGGCAGACCCTTTTGTAGGCTTTCCTGGGAACTGTTTACATACTTCCCCAGGAGGCCAGCATGTTGTCTTGAAGACAGATCTTTATGAGCAACCGTAAATGTGTACTGAAAACCTGGGCAACAAAGTGGCAACTTATTAAAGTTGCACTTTGCCCACCAGTGACATTGAATCCAATGTAACCATTAAATCAGATTTAGTGCACTGACACTTAGTCTTTTGACACTTTGTAGTATCAACTTTGAATGTCTCATTCAGAAGTTAGAAGGGCTGAGATATCGGGCCGTAACTCTACACCTGCAAAAAATGCTTCTAGCTTTTGAATAGTAAAAACGACAATGGTTGTTTTTACTGTTTGGACCTTAAAAACAGGAACTCACAGATCCAACCTTTTAATGTAATGCACCTTGCCTTAAGGGCTCAGTAGGCTTGCTTTAGGGTTAAGTTACAAATTTTAAGAAGGAGCTTGGGCTTTGCCATTGCTTGAAATGGCAAAGTCAGGTTAGCATTTTAAAACCTGCGCTACCAGCCAGCAATTGCAGGCTGGGAGTCATGCTTTGCATTGTCACACTTGTGGTGACACATCAAGTGCTGCAGTCCATAAGAGACACTTTAACACTATGGGGGTCATTCTGACCCTGGCGGTCGGTGATAAAGCGGCGGCCAACCCGCCAACAGACTGGCGGTCCAAAAAATTGAATTCTGACCCTGGCGGGAACCGCCAACAGAGCCCGCCACTTTAACACTCCGACCGCCACGGCGGGACACACAAACAGCGCGGCGGTCACCGCCAACAGGCAGGCGGTAGACAATGTACCGCCCACCCTATCACAACTCACCAACCCGCCACCTTTTCCGGGGCGGGAGCACCGCCGATAAAAACACGGCGGAAACAGACTATGAACGGGAAAACGCTCACCTCTATACACTCCACGAGGACGGAGGACAGCATGGAGCCCGAATTGAACATCCTACCTGCTCTCGTCTACCTGCTCATCTACCACGAGTATGAACTCTGGCGCAGACGACAACGGTGAGTACCGCACCTACGACACAGGGGAGGGGGGGAGGAGGAAGGGTTACGGGCACACACATACGCATTACACCCACCCCCAACTATCTACACACCAATGCAGAGCACCAAGTCAAAGTGACCCCACCCAAACCCCCCGGAATAATGAAAAGATATAATTAAAGTGAGAAACTAAATTTATGTATAAAATAGGTTCATTGAAGTCATGGTAAAATAGGAAAATGAATAAAAAAAATCCAAGTGTAAACATTGCGTAACCGATAAATAGAGGCAATAAGTCCAGCACAGTCACTGAAATTTCAACTGTCCGTGGGCCAAAGTGTATCAACACATGGGCAAAGCCCACACAGGAGACCTGAGTCCGTTGGAGAGAACACTGCAGAGGCATCAGATGATAAAACTACAGGCACCTCAGGGGGAAGGGAAAGGGGGGCACCACAGCCACATGAGTCCACGACGCCAGATCCAAGAAGGGGCCACCATGCCCACTGTTCAATCCTGGGGAGTGCAAAGCCTCAGTCTCTCAAGTCTCTACAGTGGGTGGCTTGCCCACTGTCATATCCTGGGGAGTGCAAAGCCACAGTCTCTCAAGTGTCACAAGTGGGTGGCTTGCCCACTGTCATATCCTGGGGAGTGCAAAGCCACAGTCTCTCAAGTCTCTACAGTGGGTGGCTTGCCCACTGTCATATCCTGGGGAGTGCAAAGCCACAGTCCATCAAGTGTATAACAGTCTCCACAGGCAATGGAGGAGGCAGGGTGGCCCGAGTGCAGCGTGAACAGTAGCACGACACAGAACCGGCACTGTCATTGGGCCAGCGGTGCTTAAGACGGCGGGGCCCAGCGGAGCGGTGCTTGACAGGAAGGGGCCCAGCGGAGCGGTGCTTGAGATGAAGGGCCCAGCGGAGCGGTGCTTGAGATGAAGGGCCCAGCGGAGCGGTGCTTGAGACGGCGGGGCCCAGCGGAGCGGTGCTTGAGATGAAGGGCCCAGCGGAGCGGTGCTTGAGATGAAGGGCCCAGCGGAGCGGTGCTTGAGACGGCGGGGCCCAGCGGAGCGGTGCTTGAGATGAAGGGCCCAGCGGAGCGGTGCTTGAGACGGCGGGGCCCAGCGGAGCGGTGCTTGAGATGAAGGGCCCAGCGGAGCGGTGCTTGAGACGGCGGGGCCCAGCGGAGCGGTGCTTGAGATGAAGGGCCCAGCGGAGCGGTGCTTGACAGGAAGGGCCCAGCGGAGCGGTGCTTGAGACGGCGGGGCCCAGCGGAGCGGTGCTTGAGATGAAGGGCCCAGCGGAGCGGTGCTTGACAGGAAGGGCCCAGCGGAGCGGTGCTTGAGACGGCGGGCCCAGCGGAGCGGTGCTTGAGATGAAGGGCCCAGCGGAGCGGTGCTTGAGACGGCGGGGCCCAGCGGAGCGGTGCTTGAGATGAAGGGCCCAGCGGAGCGGTGCTTGAGACGGCGGGGCCCAGCGGAGCGGTGCTTGAGACGGTGGGGCCCAGCGGAGCGGTGCTTGAGACGGCGGGGCCCAGCGGAGCGGTGCTTGAGATGAAGGGCCCAGCGGAGCGGTGCTTGAGACGGCGGGGCCCAGCGGAGCGGTGCTTGAGATGGCGGGGCCCAGCGGAGCGGTGCTTGAGATGAAGGGCCCCTGTTCAGCGGTGCTCCTCCCGGCGGTGCCCTGTTCAGCGGTGCTCCTCCCGGCGGGGCCCTGTTCAGCGGTGCCTTTCTGGACGGCGGGGCCCTGTTCAGCGGTGCCTTTCTGCACGGCGGGGCCCTGTTCAGCGGTGCCTTTCTGGACGGCGGGGCCCTGTTCAGCGGTGCCTTTCTGGACGGCGGGGCCCTGTTCAGCGGTGCCTTTCTGCACGGTGGGGCCCTGTTCAGCGGTGCTTGTTCTGTAAGTCAAGGGAGTCAGACCTGGCCACGACTCCCTGCTCAGTCGCACTCCGACCGTGCAGTTGCTGGACCCTTCGGTGAAGGTGTCCTGGGCCCTTGGGTGTCCTCCCTCACACCCGGGATGGGGCTTGTGGGGCCCTCCTGGTCCGCGCTCCTGCTGGCTGACTTCTCCGCCCTTCTGCCCTTGCCCTCCTTCGATGTGGCTCTCTGGCCCTTGCCTCCCCTGGATGTTGTGGCAGGTGAAGTGGCAGAACTTTGGTCCTTGGGGGCACCCGTGTCAGTCGTCCTGCGGCGGCCCCTTACTTTACGGGTCCTCTTTCCAGGGGGGGTGCTGGCTGTCCCCTTGCTGCTGACCGATGTATCACTGCTGACAAAGGGGGGACTCCAAAATCCAAGCACTACGGTGACCCTTGAAGCCGGGCTGGTGGTGGCTGAAGCGCTCTTGGGACTCTTAGAAGATGGAGGGGGGGGGGTCAGGTGAGGGAAAGAGGTCAAGAGTGGAGAGGTAAAGTTTTTTAGGACCAGGGTAAAGGGTAGGTGTAGTGGTTATGGGAGTGGAGGAAGAGGAGGTGGTTGTAGGAGTGTCAGGTGTGCTGTCCTTGGGTGAAGGTGCATGGGCTGGAGGCTGTCGTGAGGTGGTTGGCTGTTGGGTGGGTGACTGCCTGCGTTTGTGTGTCTTGGAAGAGGGGGTGACAGACACAGTGGGAGAGGACACAGGGGACGTGTAAATGGCAGTGGGGGTGGTGACTGCACGTGTGCGGACTGTACTGGAGGGTGTGCTGGTGATGGAAGTACTGGCTGTTGGTGGTGTGCATGCAGGTGTGAGTAGAGACGTCACAGGGAGGGAGGAGGGAGACGAGGAGGTGGGGGACACAGAGGTGGTAGTGGCTGTTGGCATGTCTGCATCTGGGTGTTGCTTGGGTGAATGTTTGTGTGATCTGTGGTGCTTATGTCTGGATGAGCTGCCCTTGGGTGTTGAGGTGTGTGCAGGCTGGTCTGATGGTGTGGGTGGGATAGGCAGAGGAACAGGAGACAGAGACAGGCTGGAGGCAGTTAGAAGAGGGAGGCTGGAAACAGGGACAATGGCTGCCGTCAGTGCTGAGGCCAGAGGATTGAACGATCGTTGATGGGCAGCCTGACGCGAATGAATGCCCTCCAGGTATGCATTGCTACGATGCACCTCCCTCTCTACCCCCTGGATGGCATTCAAAAGGGTAGACTGCCCAACAATGATGGTCTGTAGGAGGTCAATGACCTCCTCACTGAGGGCAGCAGGGGTAACAGGGGCAGGGCCTGAGGTGCCTGGGGCGAAGGAGACGCCCGCCTTCTTGGGCGAGCGGGCACGGAGCGAAGGCTGAGGGGCTGCTGGGAGGGCGGAGCTGGTGCGCTGGGTGGCGGCTGTACCTGTAGAGGCGGGGGGCACGGATGTTGCCGCCACCGCTAGGGAGCTCCCATCCGAGGACGTGTCGGTGTCGCTGGTGTCACCACGGCTCCCCGTTGTGAAGCTCCCCTCGCCCTCCGTATCACTGGTGGCCTCGGTGTCTGTGCCATGGCCCACCGGGGCCTTGTGAGTTGCAGCTCCCTCGTGCTCCGGTGCCAATTCTCCTCCGCCTGATGATGCTAATGCACACATGCACAAGAAGATAAAGAAAAAGGGTGGGGGGAGACATAAAAACAGGTTGAGTGCATGCATTGTCAACACCGTTGGCGGAGAGGACAGACACAGGAGCCTCATGCACTAAGCCGCGCAATCGGGGTACACTACTCAGTACTTGTGACTAGGCCAACAGGTCTAGGGACAACAAACGCGCACATGGGTGATGCAGGACCATGGATAGCTGTACTTGTCACCCTACAGAGGTGGGGGGCGGGGGCACAGGGACATGGCTAAAGGAGAGGACTACACTACAGAAAGCGCCCTGGCCTAATGTCACCCACAGCCCTCTTCCCCCACCCAGGCACTTCCACTGCGCGTAAAGATAGCTGAATGTGCTGGTACTCACCCCCTTGTGTCTGCTGTGATGTCCTCATGCGCCCATCCAAATCGGGGTAGGCCACCGCCAGGATCCGGGACATCAGGGGGGTCAGGGTATGACTGGCACCCCTCCTAGGTTGGGAGGCCATCCCCAGCAGTGACTCGGCGGTCTTCCTGGTCCCGCGGCGGATGTCCTCCCACCTCTTGCGGCAGTGGGTGCCCCGTCTGTTGTGGACCCCCAGGTTCCGGACTTCCTTGGCGATGGCACGCCAAATGTCGACTTTCTGATGGGCGCTGACCTATTTGACATGTACAGGGTGGAAATTGAAATATCATCAATTTTCCGCATGATAGATGCGATTGGCCCCCCCTCCCCAACCTTGCCATGTGGCACATGCTCTCATCTGTCGTGCCTTGCACTCGTCATTGTCTCCCCACCCCACCATCTTACATCCACCATACACAACCCAGGCATAGCCCATTCAACGTGCACACAGTGTACTTACCTGTTGGTCTGGAGGACCGTAGAGTCGCGCATACTGGGGCAGGACCCCATCCACAAGTTTCTCCAACTCTTCTGTAGTGAAGGCAGGGGCCCTTTCCCCAGTCGCAGCAGCCATTGTATCTCCCAGACCGAGGTCACAGCAGCACTTGCAGTATAGGTCCTCTCCTGTGGATGATCAGGTCTCGAGTGATTAACCAGATAGAAAATGGCGGTCACGCCCGCGGCGGTGCGTACCGCCGCGGTGCGTTCCGCGACCGCCGGCACACCTAGTCATTGGCTCGTGAAACCCATAGGGTTTGATGTTAACCAATGCGGCTTGGCGCTGCGGTCTTCGACCGCCTACCGCCACGGTGTGTCACGCCAGCGCATTGACCTCACATCCCACTATCACACTTCTCAGGTCAGGCAGCTGCCATTTCAAGGGCCCACATGGCCTGATTTCTACTGCGTCACACAGGCTTAGGCCTTGCATTGCCACTCATACAAGCCATTCAATGCATTGAGAATCGTGTACTGTGCAAGCTGTAGTTACGTACCTGTGGGTTGCTTGACTCTGTGCTCCATGTTGTCCTTCCTAGGCACCGTCCGCTGGGACTTGCGAGGAGAAGGATGAATCCTCCCGTGTACCGACCGCTGGTGGATCTGTCGACAATGGAGGAACGTCATATAATACTTCGATACCGACTTGACCGAGCCACTATACATGAACTGTGTGCCCAGCTGGAGCCAGCACTGATGTCCCCCATCCGCCAACCCACAGGAATTCCCCCTCTGGTGCAGGTTCTGTCAGTCCTCCATTTTTTGGCAAGTGGGTCTTTTCAGACAACAGTGGCCATGCCATCAGGGATGTCTCAGCCTATGTTTTCTAAGATTTTGTCCAGAGTGTTGTCTGCCCTGACGAAATACATGCGGAGCTACATTATTTTCCCTGAGGAGGGTGATTTGGCCACTGTGAAGGGTGACTTCTATGCCCTTGGACATATCCCCAACATCATTGGTGCCATTGATGGGACCCATGTGGCCTTAGTACCCCCAAAAGACGATGAGCAGGTGTACAGAAACAGGAAAAGTTACCATTCGATGAATGTCCAGGTGGTCTGTTTGGCTGACCAGTACATCTCCCATGTAAATGCCAAGTTCCCTGGGTCAGTGCATGACGCGTATGTTATGCGAAATAGCAGCATCCCTTATGTGATGGAACAGCTACAGAGACACCGTGTGTGGCTAATAGGTGACTCTGGTTACCCCAACCTGCCGTGGCTACTGACCCCAGTGAGGAATCCCCGGACCAGGGCAGAGGAACGGTACAATGAGGCCCATGGGCGATCTAGGAGGATCATAGAAAGGACCTTCGGCCTCCTGAAGGCCAGGTTTAGGTGCCTGCATATGACAGGGGGATCCCTAATGTACTCACCCAAGAAGGTGTGCCAGATCATCGTGGCCTGCTGTATGCTTCACAATCTTGCATTGCGACGCCAGGTGCCTTTTCTGCAGGAGGATGGTCCAGATGGTGGTGTTGTAGCAGCTGTGGAGCCTGTGGAGAGTGAAGAGGAGGAAGACGACGGGGACGACACGGACAACAGGGACACAGTCATACAACAGTATTTTCAGTAGCACCCAGGTAAGAATCCCCCACGGATTTTACATTTACTTCTGGCCTCCTGCATCTCTACTTTCTGTGTTTCCCCCCAGTTCCTTTCAACTGAATTGTGACTTTCCCTTCCTTTTCAGAGCTGTATGACCCACTGCGTGACTTCTGGTTTGTTCGCCCATGGAGTAAAGCACATTGACATTGGTATGTTGTCATCACAATGTAACTGAACATTTTTGAACCGTTATGTGTAATACATTTGTTAAGAATACAAGCAGACTCCTGAGTGTTTTAAGTGCAATTAGAGATTTATTTAAAGTGCTACATATAGGTCCATGATAGTAAAACGGTGATGGGTGGGGGTGGAGTGATGTCCATGGCAGAGTCCAGTTCTCGGTCGCACAGGTGCATTGTCCATATGCCTGTGGAAGGATGGAGCAGGGGCAGTTCAAGGTTGGACAGGGTGACGATGTGGGACAGTGGAATGACATCCGGGGGGATCTTAGGCTGGCGGGGGTCTTGGCATCCTACTCTGTCTTCCTTTGTGATCTCAGGTTCCTCTTGCGGGGTGGTTGATCTTCAGCAGGAGGTGGGGTTCTGGTGGCCCGTCGTTGTGTGGGGGCCTCCTGTCCACTAGCGCCGGCGGAGGTGGTAGGCTGTTCCTGGTCCGGGCTGGTGACAGGGGCCCTTTGGGGTGCCACATGGTCCCGCAATGTGGTGACTATTAGGTTCAGGGCCAGGACGATGTTCCTGAGCTCCTCTCTGTACCCCATGTACCGTTCCTCCTGCTGTGCCTGGATCTCCTGGAACCTGGCCAGTACCGTCGCCATCGTCTCCTGGGAGCGGTGGTATGCTCCCATGATGGTGGTGAGGGCCTCTTGGAGAGTCGGTTCCCTGGGCCTGTCTTCCCCCCCCTGTCGCACTGCAGCCCTCCCAGTTGCCCGGTTTCCCCGGGCCTCTGTCCCCTGGACGGTGTGCCCACTACCACTGCCCCCAGGTCCCTGTTGTTGTTGGGGTGTTGGGTCAGCCTGGGTGCCCTGTAGTGGCGGACACACCGCTGATTGACCTGTCCTGGAGACAGAGGCATGGGCCCGCTGGGTGGGAGCTGTGCTGATATTCCCAGAGGGGGTTAGGTCTGCTGTGGCCTGTGTCTGTGTGTGGGGAACCGACTGTCCAGAGGTCCCCGATGGTCCGGGCTGGTCATCAGGCTCTAGGTCGACAGAGCTGCTGTCCTCACTGGGGGCCTGTTCTGGGGGTGGGATGGACATATCTGGACCCTCCTGGCCGGTGTGTTGGCGTTCGGGCCCTGCAGGGGTGAAAGAGTATGGTTATTGCTTCTGTGTGTTCCATGGCATGCGATTTGTGGGTGCCCTTGTCCCCCAGTGCTGGCATTCCCTTGTGGCAGGAGTTGTGAGGGTGGTTTGTGGGGGGGATGGGTATGTGCAGTGGTCATGCATAGGTGATGGGTGTCCATGGTTTGTGTTGGCATTCAGGGTTTGGTTTTGGGTTGGGTGGGTTGTGCTGGTGAGACATTGGCACGGAGGATGTGTGCTGGGGGTTGGGGGTGAGGGTGGGGGTGTGGGTTGGCATGCTGGTGGTTGGGGGGGGGAGTAGTTGAGACTAGACTTACCAGAGTCCATTCCTCCGCCTACTCCAGCGAGGCCCGCAGGATGCAGGATGTTAAAGACCTCTTGCTCCCATGCTGTGAATTCGGGAGGAGTGGGTGGTGGTCCGCCGCCAGTCTTCTGCACAGCGATGTTGTGTCTTGAGACCATCGACCGTACCTTCCCCCGTAGGTCGTTCCAGCGCTTTCGGATGTCTTCCCGGTTTCTGGGATGCTGTCCCACAGCGTTGACCCTGTCGACGATCCTCTGCCATAGCTCCGCCTTCCTGGCTATTGTGGTGTGTTGCACCTGTGTGCCGAAGAGCTGGGGCTCTACCCTTATAATTTCCTCCACCATGACCCTGAGTTCTTGGTCCGAAAACCTGGGGTGTCTTTGGGGTGCCATGGGGTGGTGTGGATGAGGTGTGGGGTGGTGTTTGTGGTGATGTGAGTGGTGGTGTGTGGTGATGTGTGCGTAGATGTGGTGTGGTTGATGATGTTGGGTTCCTGTGTGTGTTGGGGTTTTCGATTGCTGTGCTCTCTCTCTCTCTCTCTCTCTCTCTCTCTATCGCCTTCTCTCCGATTTCCAACTAGTGGGGGTTTGTGGGTGATGTGGGTGTGTGTTTTATAGTTGCTTGGATGTGTGGGGGTGGTGTTTGTATGTGTATCAGGTGTGTGTATTTCAAATTGTCCAATGTGGCTGTGTTTTGGAGCTGGGTGTGTATTTTGACCGCGGCGGTGTGTACCGCCAATGGAATACCGCGGTTGAATGACCGCCGCGTGGATTCGTGGGTCGTAATGGCATGGGCGTGTTTGTGTTGGCGTGGCGGTGGAGGTTTGGTCATCTCCAGTTTATCGCTGCCCGCTGATGAGGCGGCCTTCCGTGGATGTCGGGTTTTTGGCAGCTTGGCAGTTGTGGGTCAGAATGACCGTGGCGGTTTACCGCGGCCGCGGCGGTAGAATGGCGGTCTTCTGACCGGCGGTAAGAGCCTTTTACCGCCGAGGTCAGAATGACCCCCTATGTCCTAAACCCCTTGGTACCATACACTAGGGACTTACAAGTAATAAAGGCATGCCAACTGGGGATAAACCCATTAACCATGCATCTTTTTAGTTGTTATAACACATGCACAGAGTCCTGTGTAGCAGGTCTCAGGACATTTCAGAGCCATTACATCAGTGCCTGGAGTCAAAATGGGGGGAAAAAACTGGGGGTGAATCTGCAAAAAGCCTCCTTTGTTACAGGTCTACTGAATGCCAGCTTTTGAAGGTCACACAAAGAAGCAGATGTAAATGATTTTAATCAAAATCTAAATCATTTGTTGGAGGTGTAATACTTCTTTTATGAATCTTGGAGAGGTCTTGTGTGATTTTACCCTGTGAAAAATGCTGCCCGTCTGCTGGGATATATGAACAATGTTTGAGATCAAACTGTTTTCTTCCCCGGGTTTTCATGTAGGTAATAGAAGTGTCCCGGAAGCAAAAATGAGACCATTTCTCTATGTTCACCCTGTCTTCCTCAGCCATGTGAAAACTAAGTCAGATATTCCAAGTTAAACATATACTTCCAATAGAAGTAGCAGCCTGTTTGTTGATTCCCCTGTGTTCTTCTGCAACTTCACCAGGGTGTTCTAATGAACAACTAGAGCACTGACTTTCTGTTTTCATGACAGAGTGCTGCGCACACGAAAGCTATGTTAAGGGAGTCAAACCTGTAAACTTATAGCATTTCCTTAAACAAAATGGAGTGGTTCATTTTGTCACAGTAATTGTGTTTAGTGCTTGAGAAAGCTAAAATGAGTACACGCATAGATGAGCTCTCAAATAGCTTCCTCACTTGTGTCAGTAAAACATTCTGCCATGCAGTCAGAAACATGTACATTCAATATCCACAGAAAACTCCCAGCTGATAAACTGCATCATTAACACATAGGGGGTCATTCTGACCCTGGCGGTCTTTGACCGCCAGGGCGGAGGACCGCGGGAGCACCGCCGACAGGCCGGCGGTGCTCCAATGGGGATTCCGACCGCGGCGGTAAAGCCGCGGTCGGACCGGCACCACTGGCGGGGTCCCGCCAGTGTACCGCGGCCCCATTGAATCCTCCGCGGCAGCGCAGCTTGCTGCACCGCCACGGGGATTCCGACCCCCCCTACCGCCATCCAGATCCCGGCGGTCTGACCGCCGAGATCCGGATGGCGGTAGGGGGGGTCGCGGGGCCCCTGGGGGCCCCTGCAGTGCCCATGCCACTGGCATGGGCATTGCAGGGGCCCCCGTAAGAGGGCCCCTACATGTATTTCACTGTCTGCTGCGCAGACAGTGAAATACGCGACGGGTGCAACTGCACCCGTCGCACAGCTTCCACTCCGCCGGCTCGATTCCGAGCCGGCTTCATCGTGGAAGCCTCTTTCCCGCTGGGCTGGCTGGCGGTCTGAAGGCGACCGCCCGCCAGCCCAGCGGGAAAGTCAGAATTACCGCCGCGGTCTTTCGACCGCGGAACGGTAACCTGACGGCGGGACTTTGGCGGGCGGCCTCCGCCGCCCGCCAAGGTCAGAATGAGGGCCATAGTTCTAATTTACAACTAGAGCTCTAACATTCAGACTTTCTGACAATAGTGTGGAAAACCTGAACACCATCTTGATGAAATCACAGCTGGAAAACCTTAAGGAATTTCTTACAGAGGATATTGCAGTAAATGGAGAAATGAGGGATTTATTTTTGTCATGGAAATCATAGTTAGCATTCTGGAAAGCTAAAATGAGGACACATTTCATATTAATTCTCAGATATCTTCCTCGTCCATTTTAGTAAAACATTCTGACTTAGAGAGTGATACATGTACTTCCAACACCAGCAGCAGCCGGTCACCACAGAGGTCTAATGAACAATTGGAACACTGACATTTTGTATACAGAACAAAAGTGAGGCACTCCTGAGCACCATTTTGATGAAATAGGAGCTGTTGAATTTAACACCTTTCCTGAGAAGCAGGCTGAAGTAAATGTGCATTGAGATGCTAATGTAGACATAAAAGCAATGGGTTAAAAATATGAGGGGAGATGTGGGTTTTTAATAAATTGTGGCATAAAAGGGGATACAATTAGTTAAAGAAAGAGATGTATGCATAAGTACAGCTTCCACTTTCCACGCCTATATAACAGCTTCCTAATTCTAAAACCGTAACATTTTGGAGGATAAATAAATATATATTTCCAGTGGCAAACCAACCAGTGTTAAATTGACTTTATAGTTAGGTAGTTTCTAAGCTCTTGACTCATGTTAAAAAAGCAGGAATACACTGAACAAAAACATTAGAGTTAGGTGTTGGAATGTGACACAAGCTAAGGTTTTTAAACCTAAAACCACTGAGGTACACCTGTTACAGTTTAACCAACTAGCAGTAACGTTGTGACCCCATCATGCAGTTGTTATGGCCACTCATTACATCACTCATGATATTTTAATTGACATACTTAATGACATCACTGATTATATTTAAATAAAAACATTATTGAAAATACTAATGAGATCAACCAATGATTAATGACGGGGTCACAAGTTATAGTTAGATCACTAAACTATAACTGATGCATTTCAATGTTTTAAATATTAGTTCTTATCTCATTTCATCTTGTAACTGTAACATCACGTAAACACGTTAACCCTTATAGGACTGCTTAAAATAAAGAAGGAATCTTTTGCAACATGGAGACGTAGCACTGAAACTACCCAGTCTTGTGAGCTAAACCATCTGTCATTACTGCACTCAAATCTACGCAACCTTGGAATGCTGCCACTTGCTAAAGTAAGTTGAGATGTTTGCATGATGAATTTCTTGTAAAACACGACATGATTTAAAAATACCATTACAAAACGGAGGATTTGGCCTTATAAATAAAACAGAGAAAAGCATTTACAGTGATCTGTCCCAAAAAGTGTTCCCAGGTGAACATCTGGGCCCTATCTACATACGTGCCCTATCATTGGAAATGTTGTTTATGCCATTTTCCACACCGGCTGCTCTTTGTATTGACACCTTACTTTTCCACCCCTCTGTAATCACGATTAGGCGGTCACTATTTTAGTGCCCAGTCTACTGAAAGGAGAGAGGCCCTCCTCTGTATGCTCCTCGTTTTCATGCTTCTCATTGGCTTCCTTTATTTTACTGATGTTTCCACAAAGCTTGGGAGGTGGGTAACATTTAGTGGATCTCCAAGATACCCTTCGAGGGCAAGTGAAGGCTCCACAGGTCCCTGGGCACCTCTTACTGTAGGGCATCAAACTGTCTGTCAGACACTTGCCAGCTACTGCAAAATGGCCTGGCTGAAAATGCTATGGCATTATCTTTCCTATTCATTTTGCCACTGTTCGTCTGCAGTCAAAAGTGGGTTAGGTCTCCTACATCGAAGGTCACTTTTATAACCTTTCATATATAATATTGAATAATTACCCAGTACCACCTTTAAATTGTTTTGTCATGCTGCTTTCTCCCGGAGTCTTATTCTTCTTCCTGGCACTTACCAAGCTATTATATACATACACTGTAACCTTACTTGCAAACTCACTACCAAACACTGTAAGCCATCTTTGATCTTCCATTACTCCCTCAGACTCAGTTGGAGGAAGGGCATTGAAGAGCACCACCGTCCAATCCAACATGAGATCATTCCCATTGGGCTCAAGCCTCCAGCCCATCCCGGAAGCCAAATGTTTGCATGTGGAATACAGGGGGGTGGCTAAAGTGTCTTCCACTGGCTGACCCCATACTGCAGAGATGTAGTTAAGGACAACTTGGTGGGTATCCTACCCTCGTGGAGTACCCTGCTCCGTTTATTTGTGCTGGCGATGTCCACTCACGCAAAATGGGAGATAAGCAGATAGGCATTCTGATTGATCAGCAATCCCAACTGTTATGCAGCAAGCTGGTAGATGTATAGAGAGTGGATGCCACTTGTTTTCTAACATAGAGAGGAGCTTCTTGTTGTGCCAGTGTACCACCACTAACCTAGAGCTCACCACTGCCACATAAGGTTTCAGTGTTAAGAAGATTAAAACAGACCTTCAGAAGCTGTCAAAGTGAAGCTACCTGTGACAGGAAATAAGGTAGACCATAGGGAAGTGCACTGAGATCAAAAGGAAGCGTCCTGTTCAGTGCTCAATTTGCAAATATAAATGTTCCGGTGCTTAAAGCTCTACTCTGAAACAAACGCCTGCTCCATTTAAATGTGAGAGCACGGAATGCTGAGGCAGCGTAATCCTGAAGCCATCTCAGGTCTCTTTAATCCATTTACAGCCACTTCCTGCCCCTTCCGCTCACTTTATCTTGCAGCTTTCTGCTTTTTCCCTTTGTGACGCTTTTGCGTTTATCTCTTCCTCACCTTTCCCATATGTTTCTTTTGCTCGCAGTAAATGCCTGATGCAGAAAACTCAGTGGCGGCCCTAAAAAATAAGTGCTGTTGCTCTGCACCAGAATCCACCAGCTCAAATTAAGCACTGGTCCTGTTCTGATAATGTTGTGTCTCTTTGTGCATCTGACAGACATTCCATGTTCGTGTAGAAAAGGTGCGTGAAAGTAAATGCCCTGAAGATCCTCTAACTGGAACATGTTTTTGTAGGGGATCTTTCAGGACAAGAGACAAAGTTTCCATATTGAATTTCTGCACTGGGGGTAAGTGGTTCAGATCATAAAGATCCAGAATCCAGATTGAGGTGGCAGAATAGCAAATAAATCTTCTAAAAGGAGGAGCTGTCTGGTCTCCTGAAGAGAGACTTTGGATGCTAGATGAGGCAGAGGTAGCAGAGATGGGGGTGGATGAGGAAGCTGTAGATCAGCATCATTCCAGATCATCAAGAGGACCCATACTTCATTGCAAACCTCAGTCCAGTGATGGTAAAACAGAGAAAACCTACTGCCCGCTGGAGTGAATTGGGTCTGCTGTGATGGTGCCAATGAGCATGGTCAGGAAGTCACTTCTTGTCCTTCATTAAGGCTGAAGGAGTCCATTCTTTCCTTTCCCTCTTGGTGATTTGGCAATGAATGAATACATTTTCATAAATTTTCTGCGGCAGTGCAAAGTATCAAATAAGTTCCTGATATCAAAACAGAGGTGATTTACTTTTTCCCGGACCACTTGAGGCCCAAAGATGCCAGCTAGCTTGCTCATGTATGAACAGACCACAGTTGGTGATGCTGGTGGATGTAGTGAAGAAGTCTCAAGATCAGTTTCTCCTGGGCTGCTGTCCTGACGAGGCTAAGCATATTCTTATACTCTTCCTGTACATAGTCTGGGAGCAAGGAGGTCCACAAGTCAAAGCGGTGCACATGGGCAGGTTGAATTGGACTATGGTGTTGTGGGCATTGGTTTGTTCGCAGAAGACACATACTTGTTTGACAGGGATTTGGCAGCTTCCTCCTCAGGAAAACAGACATCGCTACCAAAATCTGAAATTATAGGTTCCTGGAGAAAAAGAACGACCTTTCTTTCTTCGCCCATTATTTGTTGACATTGAGATTACTCACTCAGAAAGTAAACTCTTTCTGATGTCCTGAACCTGGTTGTGAGCTTGAGACTCCATATCCAGAACAGGCTTGGATGTGGGAGATGTGGCTGCCATGATTCCCCAGTGGGGGTACAGAGGCTTCAATAAATTGTACTTCGAAAGCCTAGACATAACCAAGTTGTAGTGTGTATTTGAGTAAAAGTGCTAGAGGTTTAAAGTTCTGGAGTCCAGAACAGCATACCGACCCTCAAGATTAGCCTCTTGTGGGGGAAGGCCTACGAAACTGATCCACAGAAGCATTGATTGTCCCTTAGGGCTCTCCTAGAGTGGCCCAATGCAGGTATGTGACTGACGGCTAGTTTACAACTGACAGTGTTGTAAAAACAGGTAGCTGGAAATTGGGGCTAGTCCTCAGGCACCAGGAGCTACACTCTGGTTGATGTAACTGCAAAGGCACAAGAACCTGAAGAGAGAGTACTGCATCAACTTTATGCTTTATGCTTCGCTTTCGGATATCCAAGAAGGATGGAGGCCATCTTGGAGTAAAACCTTCACTTTGGTCTCATAGGAGCTTGGAGGGATTCAGTACTAAAGATTGGCAAGCCACTGAAAGCTCGAATCAGGCTTCACCCAGATGCTTGGCTGAGGCTTAGTTTGAGGTCCTCTTGGAACCTCAATCACAAAATAAGCCGAGCTTTCACAGGAGGCCACGTGACTCTGAAGCTACAAATGAAACCGTGCAACATGGGGTACTATGTTTGAATAATGGCCTCTGCCCTGCAGCCTGTAAATGTTCTAGGATCATAAAAATGTATATTTAGTTGTCTGTGTAGTTGTGAAGCACTCATTTATCCATAGGCATGGTTTGTGCTATGTGAAACTGCCAAAATAACATGTGGATCCTAATCTGCTGTTCTACAAATTAATGGCAAAGTATTAATCATTGATGTCCAAAGATGATACCCATCTAGTAACTAAATTGTACACAGTCAAACCGGATAATCTGTGCTCAATCTTGGCTTCCCTGCTTGACCAAATTATGTGATCGTGGGCAAGCAGTTTATTTTTGTTTGTTCGTTATTATCACATATCAGAGCACCTACAAATACTGAGCGTTCAGGGTGTGCGCTGTAGAAAAACATCTTATGTTTGATTTTAATATCTATAATGTTGGTATCTGTATAATAAGAATTGGGGCCACATATAGGGTAAGTTTGACAACTGATGTCTCATAGTTCACAAATAGCATTGTCATCACGGTGGTAAGAATCTTCAGTTTCTGGTTAAAAACTTTTACATTTGATCAGTACTTTTCAATGCAAAGACACAAAGTGATGTACTAAGGTGAAACACATATGTGTGTCAAAGAATTATTTTTTAGGACACTTCAGTCTGTTACAACATGATGTTTGTTGCATGACTTACATGCCAAATATTTTCAGGACTTGGCTGGTGCATGGGTTCTTAGAATGAGAGCTGACACTTGACTTGGCTCTGACTCTGCTCTCCCTGTTAAATTGTTGGTTCGCCCACCGCTGTTCCATACCTCCTGCTCCAGGTTCAGCAAGTCTAATGGGGGAGGTAGGTCTGTCTTGTCCTCTGTGAAGCTAACAAACTGCTGGTACCATAAGAGGTGCTGCTGCCCCAAATCCAACAGCCTTGTTACTTGGCGAGAGTCCATATGACAACTGAGGGACAATATCTTGTTGTGGCACATGGTAACTGGTGACAAATACTGCTTCTCCAAATGCTATGTCTGCTGCTGTTGACTGGCCTGAGTGGAGGTCTTGACTGAAGCCAACAAACCTTGGTGTTTACACTCAAACCTGTGCCACCTGTGCATTGGCGGCACAAGTGATATGCCCAAACGCTATTGAGTTATTTTACAATGATAATATTTATTTAGAATGGCAGCCTATTACAAGGGCAAAGTTTCAAAGGAACATATGGCATAAAATATATATATATATATATGTATATATATATATATATATATATATATATATATATATATATATATATATATATATATATATATCATATGTGAAAGATCCAAGTTTAGTAGAAGGTCCATAGAACAAAAGAATAATAGAAAATATACTTTCACATTGATTTATTGTGAACTAAAAGGTAGTAAACTGTGGGTGTCACATTGCTGTAGTGCAGGAACAATTTTCAAAGTGGATATTCCTCCATCAATATAACATCACTGAAGTCATAGATATTAAGAGAATTCCAAGCATCACACAAAGAACAAGTGTAACAAATGAGCCATGCACATTCAGCAGGAGAGTGGTAACAGTGTGGTATGTAGCCGTTGGTGCATTTTGGAGCACACTGTCGCAAATCTATTACTTTAATAGACAGCCTGTTTTCCATTGAAATGGCAACAAAATGTGCACTGACATGCAGCTCAACTAATATAAGCATAGCACACCATTGATAATATGTGAACATAGAGTTTCAGAAAATATTTATCATTTGCACATCACTAAGGACCTTGATTTATTTTGATCCTATTAAAATCTTTTTTTCATCACACTTCAAAATCACAAAAAAACAGAATTAAGTTTATGTTTTCCTAACTGCTGATATATTTTTAAATATATGCATGGTTATTTTACACCTATTTATGTGTTGTTGAGTGGTAGGAAAAAACGGACATTCACAGCCTTTCCTCTCACCCTCAGTACCTAGCAAAATTGTTAGATGGTTCACCTAACAAAATCCTCTAATCAGAGGATAAAAAGTAAAAACCAACCTCCATTTTAAAAGGATAAGCAGAAATATGTGAGAAGACATTACCTGGCATTTGACCTCTGTCCTTGAGCGCACACAAATGCGTAAACAAAAAGTAAAATGAAAGACATCCTTATTGCTCATTCACCTACTGACCTCCAGCACTCCGCACTCATACTTCCAGCACCTATGGCTCAATGGTGTTTCACAACGTGTTCAACCAATTACGTGTGAAGCCAAAAAACAAAAAAGAAAGTTGGCAGTTACAGAAAATGTGGACATCAGAAGCCCACTTTAGTAATAAGTGTTGGCTTTAGGCGGTTGAAAATGGTAGTAGAAAGAACAAGCCCAGAGTTAATTATGATATTTGACCCTTTGTAATGAATACGTTGGTCTTCATCAGTACAAAAGTAGACAATTTAAGTTATGTAGCATTGATCAACGGTTTAAAAAAAGAAAACAAGCATTGGCAAAGCCAATAGGTGTTGCCTATGTGAGATTTATTTGGTTTTTTAATGTTTTTGGCACGGAAGTGCAGCCTGGCATACATTTTTTTTTTAAAGCATTATGATGCGATTAATGTTGTTAGTAATATATATATATATATATATATATATACATATATATTTAAAAACCAAAGGTTACAGGGACGTTATAGTTAGGTTCTGAATTTCTTCGCTCAAAACCATAAAAATTCTGCAGTTATAGATAGAGTTGTTTCAAGTAACTATAACTCGTGCCCTAAGGTAATTATAAAACGCACCTGCCATGCACAGTTTTCTCATCAATAATTTTACTGCAAATATTGCAGTGATATTATCAACGTTATCATGGTTGATGTTATGAGTGATGTAATATATGGTGTACTTAGCAGGGCATTGTGAAGGCGTGAATTATAGTTACCTTAGAGAATGAGTTACAGTTATTTTGAAATAACTCCTAACTATAACTGCTGAATTTCTATGTTTTTCTGCAAGGAAATTCAAAAACTAACTATAATGTCCCTGTAACCTTTCTTTTTTAGGTGAATTTCTATGTTTTTTAAAGAATTATATTGCCTAACTAAAATGTCCCTATCACCTTTAATTTCTTCTGTAATTTTATTGACTTTAAATAAATCCAACCACCATGTGTGAAGGGTGTTGGTCTCAAGGCCGAGCAAAACAACAATGGATTAAACCCAGATCTGTTACTGGGGGTGAATGTTTGAAAAGTGTTAACACTCTGTCCATCATTTTATTTTGTGGTGTTGCTATGTGCGCCCTTGGCTAGGGTATGCCCAGACGTGGGTCCCTTGCTTGCTGCCCCGCTTGGATTCAAGCTAGCCTGGCTTTTGAGAGGTGATACCCCAAAACCGGTCCCAGGACGCTTGTTTCCTGTTCAGGGAGGACCTGGCGTGGCAGTTCGGGCAGGACTCCTCCCATGGGGAGCAGGGTCAAGACTGATTTGCAAATGGCTGGGTCCAAACTTGGGTGGCGTGGTGAGCAAAATAACACTGGATTAAGCCCAGATCTGTGACTGGGGGTGAATGTTTGAAAAGTTTCAACACTCCACCATTTTATTTTGTGGTGTTGCAGCCCTGCGGCCACCCCTCTATAACCCATGTTTTCCACCCCCAGCCAAAGCAAGAAAGAGTTGGTTGCCTTAGGTTGCAGCCAGCCAATCAGGGCCTTGCTTTTACCCTGGATTTGAGCAGGATCCTAGAAGGATCCCAGGAGGATCCCAGGATCTTCGGATTGGCTGAAATAAATTGGGAATTATTTGTTCATGTGGGGTCCCTAAGGGACCCCTCCATCTGTCCTGCGGGATGAGGTTACCTGTATACTGACCCTTATATGTTTTTACACTGCATTTTGCCCACCCAGCCAATGTGAGAAACAAAGTGGCAGCTGCAACTTTTCGAAAAGGTTGCTCGCAGCCAATCAGGGCTTTGCTTTTCCCTGGGTTGGTGAGGGATCCCACGAGGATCCCAAGCGGATCCACTCCTCTAGATATACAAATTAGGTTTTCTTTTAATATTTCAAAAACTACTGAACAGACTTACACCAAATAACAAAAAGTGTTTTTTCTGGATCAAGAACTACCTTCCTGCCAAATATAATGTAATTCCGTCCAGCAGTTTGGGGTGCAGGAATTAACATGGGAAACACATTTTTTTTAAACCCTCCCCTACCTTTTTATCAGCACTCTCTTGATGGATCACCCCAAAACTTTCCATTCACAACAAGACCCTTGGGCACACTTATGGACAATGTTGTGAAGATTTGTAAAACGGTGCCAAAGATATAAAGATATATCCAAGTCAAATTATGCTTTTTCAATGGTGACTAGGTCCTAACTATAATTACCTAATGGCGACTGACAGTAGGCTATATATATCAACACTCTCCTCTTCTCACATATGAAGAAGGACAGCACTCGGGGATCGCGATGAAACCAAAATTTAATGGAAGTGATAGACAGAAAGTGTTTCAGTAGTAACGCCTTTGTCAACTACAGAGGCACCATCTTGCCTAAACCTTTAACATAAACATGTGATCAACTACACCAATCACCTACATGCAATACAGTGTCTCGTTTACTCATTCACAAAATGATTTTCTTATTCTTTTCATCCCATATTTGCTCAAAAAGATAGAACAATCATTGGTATACGAAAATTAATAAACTAAGAAGGAGCAATATTTCATAAATACTTAAGAATTTGTCACTTTCAAATGTTATGAATGCACCCAACAAAATTGCACTAAAAGATACATAACGATAATCAAGGGTTAGTAAAATTCCCGGAAGCATGCACAAAACAGCGTTCTGAAATGTTGGCATCTCAAATAAGCTCAAATACATATTCACTTATTCAACATACACAACTAAACTGATAACACAGATAAAGCCCAAGTGGGCAAAACCTGCATTTGTATGAGAGACTTTGAATCCTTAAGCATCATACTAAGCTAAATAAAACCCAAGTAGAAATAAGATATCATAGCTCCTTTGCATCTTCCAGATTGTACACTCCTCCAGTCTGCAAGATAAAGAACTAAGAAAACCATTCTCAATAACTACTGCACTAGAAATCAAAATGTATTGCTGCCAGTAATTCTTAAAACACAAGGATATCATGTCTAGAGGCAAATACATACATTGTATAAACATTAAGTATACATCAGCTACTTTAAAAAGCTTAGAGTACAGGGAAAAATAGAAGCTCCAAAGTTCTTAAATTTTCAGTTCTAATATTTCAAATCGTACGTTCTTAAACAGTTGTCTTAAGAAAAGAAGAAAACCTTTACAAGGAAAAGGCTACATAGAAATAACAAATATATCAATTTCTCTAGATATGTACATGCAGTTCTTCCCCTGATTTTATTCCTACCGGTTCTTTACTATGAAATGCCACAATATAGCTAGATTCCATAATTCTTAGGGCTTTTTCTCTATTCCCGCCCCTTAAATGACACACTGATGATGTGTCCGGGCAGCACCACCGACGATCTGGCTGCTATACAGTAACGCTACTGCAAAATGTTTGGGAGATATATATATATATATATATATATATATATATATAATATCACACTTCCACTTGTGCCCGCTGTTGTCTTAACAGTCTCACAGTCACTTTTGTCGCCTCCGGACTGAAGTAAGTGGCACAGCTTGTCGTTATTTTTCTTTTCCTTTAAAGTGCAACAGTGCGAAACAAGACCTACACATTTTGGGTCTAGCCTTCGACTAGGTTGCAAAGATCTAGTGTATAAAGTGTCTATTTAAAGGCACAGAGTCCATTAACCACCACCATTTAGAAGAGCAGATGGACTGCTTGAAATAATGTTATTCTGTCCAACATCATACTTCATTTTGGAATTCAAATTATAAAGAACTTGTTAATACATAAGACAATGTAAAATAATAGTGGACAGAATATACATGAAAGGTTTGCATACTATAGTGGTGAAGAATACATATTTTAGTTTTAAGGCATGCTGTACAGCAGTGATGTGTTGTTGTTTGTGAAGAAAGACTTTGACTATTTGCCTATGCTGAACTTATCCCAGGGTAAGTTTCAGACACCGACGGATGTTTAGCAGCACCTGCACCACTGTCTACTTTCATTCTAAGCACCAACATGCAGGCGGGGAGGGGGCTTTATTATTTATTTTCACCTGCAGCTGGGCCAAAGATAAAAGCCAAAGTTAAGGGGCCATCAGGCCTCATATTGTTCCAATCTGATCCTTGCTGGGTGCAGTCTGGAAGCTCAGACCTAGATGCAAATGGAAAGGAGGGGAAAGGAAGGCTCACAGCTTGTTATCACTTCACAGGACATGCTTTTGACTTTGTTCAGGTCCTGTTTATAAGAGAAATGCATGCACTGTAAGAACGCCAGAAGTGTCGGTTTGTCCCAGTATTTGCATAAATAACAACGTAAATACCACTATTTTATTTTTTATAGGGCTACTCATCTCAGGGCAGGGTGTCAGAGCACTCTACATAAAAAACACATTACACATTGACAATAAATCATGTGATTATGTAAATCAGTGCACAAGATGTTTGTTGCATAAAACAATGAGGGGTACAATGTGCAGGAGTCGCATGTCCTTCATAACTCACTGTCCTATATTAAAAGGATCACAATTTATTAACTGCATGTAACAAAAATATGTCTGTGTTAAAAGCAGTAACCTACTTACCTAGCTAGCTAAAATAAAAATCTGGCATCTGCATGTTACATGATGTGCTGTTTAATTAAGTGTTATTTTACAGCCTTGTAAACTGGAACATACGAGGGGCATGAGCGGGCTCCACGGGGAGATTAATCTGCAGTCCTCTTTCCTATAAAAGCTCTCACTTTGAAGCCAGTGAAAGCAAAGTAAACAACAAGCTCCTGCAAAGGCACAGCTTGACATCTGAATTCTGTCTTTGAATGCCCAGTAAATATAACAAGGTAAGACCAAAGGCCTGTTTACAGAAAGCAGGTTTGTAGAAGAATACAGTAAACAAGGTTCTGTCAATGGGAGGGATGAACTCAAGCATGACAGCCTAAAGCAAATAAAGCCAGCAAATAGGCACCTGGAAAATGTGAGTTAAAAACCACAAAGCCAATGGTAAGCAACAGGTGGAATGCATTCCTAGGTCAACTTTCTGAATGTCACCGAAATGTCTTTAGCAAATCAGACAGCTGTGCTGCCTGGTAGGCTGTGACCTAAAAAAGGAGGTACTAGCAGTTAATGCTATATGTATAATGATGTGAAAGGAGTTCCTTATTCCTGACATGAAAAAAAATATTTATTGAGGCAATAAATCGCAGCAACAGTGAGAGGAATTTTACTACTCACATCAGCAGCAAAGAGGATCTAGAAAACGAAGCAATAGGGGACATGAAGGGGATTAGTGTCAGCCAGTTAACACATTGGTGGCAGCAATTACCATTGGTGTGTTTTGGGTAATTATGCTGTAATTGGCTAGCTGCTGAAAACGTAATCAGCCCCAATTATCATCTTACCTAGAAAACTATTTAAATGTGGTTTAATCACTGGGCCTAAAAAACAAAAGAGGAAAAATTAGTAATTCACACATTGAGAACACAGGAAACAAAATCAGACAGGTAAGTGCCAGGCAGAGCGTCCTTTCAGGATTGTGGTGTACACTGACATATGCAATAAGGAAGCAGTGGCTTCAAAACATGACAAACACTGGGGGTTGAGGCTATCAGCTTGCGGACTATGAACTGTCACTTTCTCTCTACTCCCTGAGGTATCAGGACCTGCCTAATAAGGCCAGGACTTTTAGACCAGCTATACTACCTGGTACGATCTTCCAAAATCACTGATGCGAATTAAGGTTTGGTGTTTAACCAGGGCTGGACTGAGAACCCAAAGCAGCCCTGGAAATCTTTTACAGACCAGCCCCCAAACTGCATGTAGCGAGCGAGTGCAGCGAGCAAGCCTAACTATTGAAAGAGGGGTTTGGTGGGGGAGATTGGGTGGGGAGGTTCTCTCCCAAAGAAGTGTTTGGAAGCAATTGGAAATAAAGTGTGTTTTATAATCAAACCTCATCTAATCATTTTATGAATGTGTGGAGATTGGAGGCAGGGCTACATAGCTTCATGAATGAATAATTGGATGGGTAAAAAGTAGGTGGATTAATTAATTCAAGAAATGATGACAATCAATAAAGATGTTTAGCTAAGTGAAACAAATGGTTTTGATGCATTGACCAAGAGTGGGTGTTTTGCTTTTCATTTTAGCTTCTGCAGTGAAACATCACCTTCCTCAACACTATTACTACCCCCAATACTTGTGCAACATGCACAGCCTGTTTTTAACACAGTTCTCTGACTAAGCGCCTCGATAAAGCATTAGGCTTTGATCTAAAATGAGAGAGACAATGATATAACCAGAAAGTGAACGAATTGCTCAAAAAAATTACATCAGTCCCAGCTTCTGTATTGCGTGATCCTAGACAATTACTTTTTTCAGAGTTCCTCCTGTTCATTCATCACCACATGAGAGCACCTTTAAATACATCAGTTTGGGGTGAGCGCTGCACAAAAAGCAAAAGACTATAATGCAGTTGCTGCTCGCTTCGCTCTAAATGAGCAGGGCAGGTGCGGGGGCAGGGGTGGCAGGGGGGCCTAAAATTTAATATAATTACATTTAAAAAAAAGCTTTTCCATGCCGTACCGCGCTGCGCTCCTCTTCCCTGTTGGCTTCACGCAGGCACAGGCTCCCAGCCTGCCCTGCGGCCAATGCTGGGCGCTCCCAGGCAGACTGGGAGTCTGTGCAGGCTCCCTGCAGCCCGGCACCTGTGTTGCTGGGCTGGAGAGAGCCTACCGCGCACTCCCCCTCACAGCTCCTAACCCCAGATGCCCCGCCCCTTTCACAACGAGGAGGGAATAATAAACATAGTTTATTATCCCCTCGTTGTGAAAGTTTTGCAGCTTATGCTGCTGGCGGGGGCGACCCTCCTCCAGCCTAACGGAGGAGCCGCCCTGCTATAATGTTACTCCATCTATAGTAACACCCTAGGACATACATAGAGGACAAAAGGCAGCGTTCCGCTGGTTCACTGGCAGCATTGTTGTCAAGATGGTGGTGGGGGGCATGCATGTTTTGAAACTCCGTATTAGAATCTGTCATTGCTAATTTAATAGTCTATGTAATATACTAAACTACAATGAATTGCAAAGCTCACATTAAAAAGACATAAACTGTTTTACCCTGTTTTACATTTTGAAGAGTCTTTGGCGGTCATTCTGACTTTGGCGGGCGGCGGAGGCCGCCCGCCAAAGTCCCGCCGTCAGAATACCGCTGCGCGGTCAGAAGACCGCCGTGGTAATTCTGAGTTTCCCCTGGGTTGGCGGGCGACCGCCAGAAGGCCGCCCGCCAGCCCAGCGGGAAACCCCCTTGCATGAGGATGCCGGCTCCGAATGGAGCCGGCGGAGTGGAAGGGGTGTGACGGGTGCAGTTGCACCCGTCGCGATTTTCAGTGTCTGCTTGGCAGACACTGAAAATCTTGTTGGGGCCCTGTTAGGGGGCCCCACGACACCCGTTACCGCCACCCAGGTTCTGGCGGTCAAAACCGCCAGAACCAGGCTGGCGGTAAGGGGGACGGAATCCCCATGGCGGCGCTGCCTGCAGCACCGCCTTGGAGGATTCCCTTGGGCAGCGGGAAACCGGCGGGACACTGCCGGTTTCCCGTTTCTGACCGCGGCTGTACCGCCGCGGTCAGAATGCCCATGGATGCACCGCCAGCCTGTTGGCGGTGCATCCGCGGTCCCCGGCCCTGGCGGTAGGCAACCGCCAGGGTCGGAATGACCCCCTTTATCATGAATGTTCTTGAGTCTCTCAGCTAAGCATCATCAAGGTCAGCCTTGTTTGTGGAAACCCTGCAGGTGACAGGGGCCACCAAAATGCTAAATCAAATGGTTTTGTAGCAGGCTTTAAAACCTTTTGCTTTTGCATATTTTTTTTTATCAGCGCTGCAGTCTGCAGGTAGGACACCCGACTGGCCAGTACCCAGCAGCAAGACCGTCCCCCAGCCACAATGAAACTGGTCCCCATGCTGCCAGCGCTCCTGATAAACACACGGTGCCTAGTAGTGTCAGTCCGGGGCAGTGTCTTACTTTTTCCAGGGGAGAGAGACCTGCTTGACTTGGTGTAAACGGTCTGCTTTTCGAGGCCAAAGCCTAACCACTGGCAGTAGCGCTGTTTGATTGCACAGGTCTGTTTTCCAACTATTCAGCCCTCAGATACTCACTCCCGCTGTTTCAACTGCCCACAGAACTCACTTCAATACAATCAGCTTATGTTGAGGGCAACCAGTGTACTGTGTTTATTCTCTTCTTAAACTTTCATGGGGCATCTTAAATGCCACAGGCGATAGAAGGTCATATATCACAATCTCTCATCTTACATCACCTTCCAAAGAAAACGTCTTTAAGGTGTCCTCAAGCTTTAATGTCAATTTTCCAATTATAGTAGACCTAGCCAACTCCTTACATCTCTAAACAGGGACTTCATCAGGGCCTAATAATCTTTCATACAAAATATCATTTAATTCATACAAATCATCATTTAATTTACAGCAAAAGGTTAAAACCATTTCTGTTTCATTTTTATTTGTAATTATACATAAAATTACATATACCAAAATGGTATATATCTATGCACCTAATGCGTATTTGCCCAACAACTTTGTGTCCCAACCTAAACCTCCCAATCAATTTCTTTGAAAACGACCATCTTACACCTGCTTCACAACCATCTTTACACACACTATCAATATCTGGTTATATTTATAACCTACAAGTTGTCTTGAGTTCATATGTGAATGCCCCTTTGGAACATATTACAGGGGAGGCCTTGAAAACTCACCCTACCAGCACTGACCACAGACGGGGCTCACCGCGGATTGCAACAAAGTGCCAGGAGGCGCGTGAAACTATTGTGCTCTGCCCATAGCGCGGGACGCTCTAAATGGCCGGGGAAGGCCTTGAAAACTCACCCTCCCATCACTGACCACAGTCAGGGCCAGGGACACGCCCTATTGACATACAAAGCCACAGGAGGCGCTTAAACCTATAGCGCTCTGCCCGCAGTGCGGGCGCTCTGCAGAACTGGAGTAGGCCTTGAAAACTCGCCTTCCCAGCACTGACCGCAGCCAGGGACATGCTGCTGACGACAACAAAGTGCCAGGGGGTGCTTAAAACCATTGCACTCTGCCTGTAGCGCCGGGACGCGCCCGGGTGAAGACTGGGCCAAGAGCGAGCCTGTCTGCACCCATCCGCAGCCGGGCGTGGCTGGGCCGCTCCCCTTGACCTGTCACCCCATTTTTTGGAAGATGGACTGAAGCCTGATGTTTTGGCAGCAGCTAGGTATAAGATACAGTGGTTTTTATATTGAATAAATATAGGGGCCACTTAGTTACTGATAGTGCCCTGTATATTTGAATTAGGATGAACTAGGGCATTAATCCTCAGTGCCGCTTTGGGGTTAATCGTCTGAGTTTTTTTCCCTGCAATATTGCTAAATATGGAGAGACATAATACTCCTTAGGCTCCATCCACTTCTAATTCTACACTGTTCGGTTTCCTACATAGAGCGGTGGGCGTTCTCACCAAGGAGATCGAACTGGCCGAGAGAAGACTGTCTTTGTCCTCATCATCACCTTATAATTCAGACTCAGTTCCGGCTCCTGTCTCAACTTTGGGTTCAACACAGGCGATGGGTGGCCCGGTGGGTGTCACCTGCCAGATCGCAGAGGTTGTACGATAGTCCCACCTCCTCCAGGTGTTAAGCCTGGAAACCCCCTTAAAGATTGTTACAGGTTATCTACAATGCTGCTTCAGGCTGTAGGAGTGGGATCGATACCCAAAGTGCAAACCAAGACCGCTGTTGTGTAAAGGAAAAGAGCAGAGATTATGACAAGATCCAAATAGAAGAAGGTCACTGTTCATAAGAATACCCTTAGCCCTAGTAAGGAGGAGTCCTTGGGGGCTTGCCAGATGGTAAATGGGGGATTGTTGTTTTCACAGGAGGAACTCATTTTGAACATTGGGAAGCAGATTAATGATGCTTTGGACCCGATATTGGCCCACTTAGAGACGATTGAGAATCAAATGCATTGATTGAAGACTGTATCAAAAAAAGGAACCTCCATTTGAGCCGACTGAGACAAATGGCCAGGCCTCTACTGATGTTCTTATTGTTGTACAGGAGGGCCAGGCAAACGCAGACGCTTAGTTATCTGTTGATACAGCTTCTTGTTTACCCTGCCAGTACTACATTATTCACCACTAATTTAGGTGATAGGGCTAGGACCTGTTCTATCCCACAGTGTGAGCCATCAAATCAATTGAATGAGGTTAAATCTACTTTAAATAACTTATAGTCTATCCCTCAGACCAAAGGGACACCCTTTAGTTTGCATCTGCCATCAAGTGTACTCCATATACTTTGGTGGCAGTTGATGTCCCGCCCTTGACCGCTGATTTACCTGAGGATACCTGAATCCTGATGAATAAAGCAGCAAACTGGTGTAAGAAAAATGCTAACTGCCACCATTCAATGATTGATAATCTCATCACAGCTCGTAGAGTTAGTTGGATGGGCCCCACGCTAAAGTCTATTGCATTGTGTTAACTTTCAAGAATACTAAATGGGTTCATTTTTTTTATCGCGTCTGAGTTGTATAGATACAAATCTAAGCAGAATAATGGCCAGACCGTTGTTTTTTTTTTATCCAACCCCCATTAGAGATGCCCTAGAAGGTAGCTTATAATAGACCTTGCAAGCACAATAGGCCACATAGCAGGCACGACCTTTTAGTTTCATGTGCTCATCCTAACCACTACAATGTTTTGTCAGACTTGTTGGACATTGACTGATGCCCGATCCCGTCAAAGCCTAGAGATTCTGGGGCCATGGTCAAGTCAACAGAGATTTTCTCCAATGTTAGCATCCCTTGACTCGCTCCCGATGAGTCACTTTTAGCGACTATTTCTGATACGAGTTATGCAGGAAATGTCTATGGTTTGCAGCTTTTATCTTGGAACTTGGCTGGGGTACAAGCTAAACTACTTAATGAGGATTGGTTGAATTATATTGTTAATTACAACATTATGGGGGTTATTCCAACTTTGGAGGAAGTGGTAATCCGTCCCAAAAGTGACGGTAAAGTGACGGATATACCACCAGCCGTATTACGAGTCCATTATATCCTGTGGAACTCGTAATACGGCTGGTGGTAAATCCGTCACATTTGGGACGGATTACCACCTCCTCCAAAGTTGGAATAACCCCCTATATGTTGTCAGGAAACATGGGCCGCCAATCTTGTATCATTAAATGGGTATATGTCTTACTGCTCACCCGCTATTTCATCACCAGCTGGAAGGGGGAAGGGGGGCTTAGCAATCTTTCTATCTAGTGTATTAGATAACCTGAAGGTTATGGTAGTGGCTTCCACCCCCAACTTTCACATTTTGTACTTGCAAAAAGCCAAGGAGGTAAATCTGATTTTAATTAATTTTTATTTTAATTATTTTGCTTCTCAAACAGCAGAGATCATTGAGGATTTGGAGAAGAAGCTTGCAGCATTTTACGGTAGACAAGAATATGGCGGTCATTCTGACCGCGGCGGTCGGCGGTCGCCGCCCGCCAAGCGGTTCCCGCCGAAAGACCGCTCCACGGTCAAAAGACCGCGGCGGCCATTCCGGCTTTCCCGCTGGGCCTGCGGGCGACCGCCAGAAGACCGCCGGCCGGCCCAGCCCCTTCAACAATGAAGCCGGCTCGGAATGGAGCCGGCGGAGTTGAAGGGGTGCGACGGGTGCAGTGGCACCCGTCACGATTTTCACTGTCTGCACAGCAGACACTGAAAATCTTTGTGGGGCCCTGTTAGGGGGCCCCTGCACTGCCCATGCCAGTGGCATGGGCAGTGCAGGGGCCCCCAGGGGCCCCACAGCAGCCGTTCCCACCATCCTGGTTCCGGCGGTGGACACCGCCAGAAACAGGCTGGCGGGAAGGCGCTCGGAATCCCCTTGGCGGTGCTGCAAGCAGCGCCGCCATGGCGGATTCCCTGGGCCAGCGGGAAACCGGCGGGAAACCGCCAGCTCCCCTTTTCTGACCGCGGCTTTACCGCCGCGGTCAGAATCGCCCAGGAAGCACCGCCAGCCTGTTGGCGGTGCTTCCGCCGCCCTCCGCCATGGCGGTCATGGACCGCCAAGGTCAGAATGACCCCCTATGTGTCTATTTCGTTAATATGGGCAGGTGATTTGATTATTACAAAATGTCAGTTTAACGGGGAACGCCTTTATGGGTTTTCTAATCTACAGGAGAACATTAGTCGCCACTTTTTTACATTCTGCGTATGGTGAAGCTATAAATAAATTAATTTTGTCTTATTGTCTGGTTGACACATCAGATACATTTGATAAAAATGACGATAGGCCCCCACATTTACAGGGAGAGGTAGGGGTAGAGGCAGCACGATTGATTTTGTGCTGATATCCTCTAATTTGGTGCATAACCTGAGATATTTCAAAGTGCACTGTTTCCCATTTAGTGATCATAATCCTACCCACATTTGTTTGGTTGGTAATTATTGTCTCCCCATTACCCACACGGTAAATAAAGGGACCCGTCTAAAGTGGAATAATGTTAACCTAGACACTTTTTAAATAACTTTATTAAAAAATGGTGAGTTATTTTTTTCTGTTGTCTGTCACAGGACAGGTCCCCGGAAGACATTCTCCAGAGTTTTAGCAATATCAGTGGTGAGGCAACGAATAAATCAATTTCCCAAAAACAGATAAGTGAGCACCCAACGTAACCCTGGTTTAATCATGAGTGTACCATGGTGCTTAAAGTGCTTAAAAAGGGTACCGCTCACATGCCACGTAATCTGGAGGTTGTAATCAGCTCTATAAAAGCCTATAAACAAGCCTTATCTAAAAGGAAGAATGAGCTTAGGACCAAGCTGTGGGAGGATTAAGATAAAGTGGCTAAGCTAAAAGATGGTAAACTTTTCTTGGAGATTGTTAATAGTCCATTCTTTACCGATGACTTTTCCTCTGGAATTGAGTGTCACATCAGCAGTCAGGATTAGATTGATCATTTTTATGCTAGTTTCAATCTTGGGGAGGTTTTACCCACTAAAAGGGAAGATTCAGGGGGTTATTCTAACTTTGGAGGAGTGTTAATCCGTCCCAAAAGTGACGGTAAAGTGACGGATATACCACCAGCCGTATTACGAGTTCCATAGGATATAATGGACTCGTAATACGGCTGGTGGTAAATCCGTCACTTTTCCGTCACTTTTGGGACGGATTAACACTCCTCCAAAGTTAGAATAACCCCCTCAGTCTTTTCATCTATTATAATTAGTGAGGAATATTTAGTTGATCTCATCAACCATGCCTCTGTAGTCAATGTGATCCAGAGCGCAGCTAACGGTAAGACCCCAGGCCCAGATTGGATCCCAATTTATTTGTATAAACATAATATTGATTTTTTGCCCCCCCCCCCCCCCACCATTGACCAACGTCCTTAGGGCGTCTGTTAAAGGCAAACTGAAGGACTCATTATTGACCCTATTTTCAAAAAAGTAGATTGGAGCTCGCATACGTGCTACCACCTGATCTCCTTACTAGATTCCACAATACAGATTCTTGGTCAGGTAATTCTAGACATATTAGAAACCTGGGATGAGGCCTCTGCCTTTTTCTCACCTCTAAAATATGGCTTTAGATATAGTTTGTGGACAGTAGAGCATGCTCTAAATCTAACTCTCATTTGGGGGAAGAACGTGAAAGCCAGGACAGGTGCCCTTCACATGGCATTTGTGGACCTCTCTTGTGCTTTTGACCTAGGGGACCGGCCACCTTTATGGGATCTAGTGGACCAGGCAGGTATTGATCACACATTAATGGATCTGGTGTAATGTTTGCATACAGATAAAACCACTAAGGTGTGCTAAACACTTGCTGGGGAATGTTGGAAATCAATTAGGGTATCGAGAGATGTGAGACAGAGCTGTATTCTTGCAGCTTTTTTATTTTTATTGTAAATCGATTCCTTAGGTACTTTCTTAGAATCATATAGTCTGGACATTCCCCATGTTGGTGGACAAGCAATTCCTGTTCTTCTCTATGCAGACAATGTCGTTCTCTTCACATTAACTGCTAATGGTCTACAAAACTTGTCAAATGGGTTCCATGACTTTATGTCCAAATTAAAGCTCAAGGTCAACTTTCAGAAATCGTTTATATTGACCTGTGGTCCCAAAGTTACATAAACAAAGGCCTTTTATAAAGGGGGGGACCCAATCAATGAAAGTACCTTCCTTCTGTTATTTGCAAATTTTGCTTGCTGCACGTGGGTCCTGGGAGAGGCTGATAGCCCAACGAGCACTTAAATTGGGGGCAGTGTCTGATGCTCTATTCAGATTTGCCAATTTGCTTGGCTGTAAACCCATTAGGGAATTGATTTGGCTGTATAGAAGTAAATGCTTCTCACTTGGGGTGTATGGTGCTGGTGTGTGGGGCTGTACTTCCCCTGGGCGACTGCAAGCTGTTAAGAACAAATTTCTACGCTGCTTGCTAGCATTACCTCAAAGTACAGCAAGTTTTATTCTCCACATTGAATCAGGAGTAGACTATATCAAGGGCACCATGGGTATGGCTCCTTTGTTGTTATGGATGAAAATTTGGGGCACTTCAATGGCTGAATTTTCCCACCTAGTTTTAGTAGATTGCTTAAAGCTGGACAATTTGCATGCCATTCCATGGCTGGCATATGCCAAAAGTAATTTTTATGATCTTGGCATGAATGCACTTTTTGATTCCCCTGATGCAATTTGCCCCCAAATTAAAGAATGTGGTAAAAAGCGGTATGTTTCTCATAGTGAGGAATGGCACATTGAAAGGGCACTTAACATGGTTTCTGTGCTGAATTGTATGCAGCTTGATAATATTGTACCTGTTATGGTTAACTAACTCACAGCATAGGTTTTACATGACAAGATAAGGCTTAACATAATTCATCATCTGTAGCCTTTCCAGTGGCTGGGTCAAGAATAACTATTTGCTCTTGTTGTCCATGTGATAATGTTTCATTCCATTCCAAAAACTGTATTCTGTGTTTCTGACCCATTTTCTTAGCCCCATTTTTAAACATATGCATTTTATGTCATAGAACTATGGTCTGAGATATTTGCAATCCGCTGCTTCAATGAAAATTTGTCATGCTGCTGTGAACTTTATTAGGTCCATCAGAAACTTACGGAAGTCATACGGTACCGGGATCTGAATCTCGAGATTTGTTTTATTATAACATGTCTGTGGTATTATTTAAATCAAATGTACAATGTACCTTATGTGGATCTAATTGGAATGCATTCTATCGTGAGTTGTTCCTTCTAAGATTGCGTTTTCAAGGGTCTTAAATACGTATGTACTGGCGTTGCCGCGAAATACTGAGGTGATCTTTGCCAATTTGCATAATAATACTGTTCTGTTTTTGAATTTTGAATTTTTATATTGTTTTATCATAAGATATTTTTATGATAATGTCCAAACCAAATTCATAATGCATCCTATGTGGATCTAATTGGATTGCACTTTATTGTGATCTGCTTCTGCTAAAGTTTGTGTTCTTATGGGGTCTTAATTGAGAATATACTTTCTTGGTCATGAAATACCTGGCATGGTTCACACCATTTGCCAATTTGCACAACATGAATGTTCTGTTTTTACCCATGTTCAGACTGCACTTAGTTTTTTATTACTGATTTAATTTTATAATTATTAATGTAATCTGTTTTTACTAATTGATGAATGTAACATTGTTATTTTTGCATTTTTATGGTCTAATTGAGACCAAATAAAGTTATTTTGACTGACTGACTGACAACTATAAAAAATAAACAAAACTGGTTTTAACCCTTTGCTGTAAATAAAATGATGATTTGTATTTTTGTCTGAATGTTTTTTAGACCCTGATGAATTCTCTGTTTAGAGACAAAACATGTTGGCAGGGTCTAATGTAATAGGAAAATTGAAAATAAAGATTGAGAACACCTTAAAGGCGTCTAGAACTTTTTCTTTGGATTATGATGCAGAATGAGAGATTGTGATATAGGACTGTTTATCTCTTGAGACATATAGGATGCCTCATAGAAGTTTGAGAGGAAAATAAGCTCACAACACTGGTTGACCTCCCCATAAGCTGATTGCCTTTGAGCCCGTGCCAGACTATCTGGGCCACAGAGTGCAAGTCATTCTCTGGCCCACATCTGTCAACAGACCCGATTCAGGCAGGAGACTCCCGATTTCTGAGCCAAAAATGGTTTATTTTTGCTGTCCCCTGTCTGAAATTGCCTCTGCTTTAATAGAAGTCTATTAGGAAAACCCATTCCTAAAAAGTATTTCTAAAAAGTCTCCCACTTTCCAGGTTTGAAATGTCGGCGCGTATGCTGGCTTCCAGATATGGAGCAGGACCAAACTGAACAGTGTAACTGTGTCCCTGAAACAGAAGAGGTTTTGGTCACCAGAAGATACCTTGTATTTATAATGGACCATTAATTACTTTGGGATTACTTACTCTCAGTGCTTTGAATGGAAATATGGAAGTGCAGGTACTCACAATTTAGAGTACCTGTTTGCTCCTGAGAGGTGCTGGTACTCTCCCATTAAATGTACTGTAGGAGGGCTGAGAAGTGCATGTGCTCTCCATTTCAAATTGAAGAAGTGCAGGTACTCAGTACCTGACAGTACCTTCTCATTTAAAGCACTGATTACTCGTGTGATATAAACATATTTCTCAATTTACTTCGGACGAATTGTCTTCCTTTGATTGTAGTTTTCGTGCTGACCTGTAGATGGCAGTGTTTAGCGAGATACAAACGTTTTTCTTTTTAAGTTCTGCCAATTTTTTATTTTTAAATAATACCTGCAGCTATTTATGTATTTATTTTACGGCGGTACCTTTCTTCTCCTTTTAAATTACTACCCATGCTCCTTAGCCCTATTGCTTAACATTTTTTATTTACTTTTTCCCTTATACCATTGATCATACTTGGTTTCCCTTTCCTGTTTTTTAGGTCGAGCTCTTGTATACTTTTAAGTATACTTCTTCTGTGGGCTTCCAGCTATTTCATTTGTTAGTTTAAGTGCCATTTAAAAATCCTTGCTTGCCAGTGGTCAGTCATGTCTCTTTGGCCCTCCTTCTTCTGTGAGAGAGCAGGGACCAACTACTGTATAACTATGCTTTGACCTGATTATGTGATATGTAGTGAACTTTTATGTTACTCCATTTCCTGCTTGTGCCCAGGGAAGCTTCACTTTTCTTTTGCAGAGCATTGTTTAGCTTAGCTGTAAACAAGGCTATAAATCAGGCTATCTTGTTTTTCAGAAGGGTTTTCGGGACGCAAACAGCTGTTGGCGCAGCAGAGGATGAACAGCATGATCAGCTCAGGTAGGAGAGCACCTTTGTACTCGCCGACCAGCTGTCTGCTCTTCGACAAACGTCCATTCAGATTGTGTGATAAATGATGAGATTGCCTTTATAGACGTCATGTTCCCTAGCCTGGGACTTTTTTGCTGACTGCTGTTTATTAGGAGACACACTAAGGATTTCAGGGACGAGTTTAGGGGGTTCTGAGTGGAATCTACACAGTGTCTTGTTGAACGCAGTGCACTTAGATGAGCTGCCTCTGTTTGAGAGCGAACCTTCTCCAGGAAGGGGTGTGTGAAAAACGTGGAGTCCGACTCTTGCATGCTGCTTTGGCTCTGAAAGCTAAAATGATTGAAATTCCATGATGGAGTTGTAGGGACATTTTATTCACTATTAACATCGCTGGCGCACATGCGTAACCTGTACCACAAGACATGCCTCTTAACGTGGGTCACCTTAGCAGGAGACACTCGAGCTACCTTGGGGGGGGGGAGGCACGACCTTTCTAGTGCAAACCCACGTACCTCTCCACATAGCACACTAACAGTGAAGTTCTGTCTATCTCAGTCAGTCCATGTAGACTCATTCGTCAAATTATATGTAATTCCGAAGTAGTCTCATAGGGTATTTGTGTGGACATGGTTGTAAATGCACCCTAAACATAGATGGCACGGCACCCCATATCACGTGTGCAAGCTACAGCCCACCCTAACTTTTCAGAACACATCCCATGGCTTCCTGGGAGCTGTAGTTTTGTTTATACCATGGCAACTATACGGCGATCGATCACAGACTGCAACGTGCAGTTGGTTGAAAGGCCAGGACTGGACGATGAGGCACTTGGCATCGAGGCTCTTGCTGGGCAGCTGTGAAAAGCGTGCACAGCAAGCGCCTTGCATCTAATACACAGGTGGACATGGAGCTGTAAGAGGGTGGGATGGTGAACACATTTGCACCTTCTCAGTATTTTTACCATGCAAGCTTCGAACTCCCCGTCCACCTGCTGGTTGCATTCCAAAAGATGGCAGGAACCCAGTGTGTCTAAGGAGTTGTATTTCTGACGTCACCTTTCACAACTGCACGCTCCGATTTTTGGCCATCTCTTGTGGAATTTGTGCACCATATTCTGCCAACAAGCCAGGTAGTTCCAGAAGGACCTTGTGGTTTTGTAGCACACGTGCACAGGATGACCGATCCCCAAACCAGCAATGCATTTGTTATTTATGTCAGCCGCTACAAACTGGATGACAAGAAGGATATGGTGTAAAGTTGGAGTTTTGGACATATGCTACCCAAGATGAATGGCAAAAAGGGAAAAAAAATTAAAAACATTTAAAACGTAAGTATTTATGTAGCACGAAAACAGTAATAAAGTCAAAACACATCCTAAACTAAATTAGAAAAATAGATGCAATTTTCATAAAATGACACCAAAACAACCAAAAATTCAATAAAGGGAACTGGAGACATGATTTTTTTGAGTATCAAATAAAAGTAGCACCAAAAAGTGTTGAAGGTCAACCACAGTCAAACAGTCTCTTCAGACCAGGACCTAGGTACGATGTGAAGCCAATCGTGATTGACTGTGAGTCTGATACAGTAACCAGGTTTGCCCCGGTCAGCAGTATTAACTTAGGACTTAGGCCCATATTTATACATTTTTAGCGCCGCATTTGCATAGTTTTTTTACACAAAATCGGCCAAAAACATTTTTAGCACCGCATTTGCATCATTTTGTTATGCAAAAGCAGCGCAAACTTACAAAATACAATTGTATTGCGCTGCTTTTGCATAACAAAATGATGCAAATGCGGTGCTAAAAAAGTATAAATATGGGCCTTACAGTCTAAAACTTTCAATGCACAAGGCATCAGGATGTTGTGGAGGAGGGCTCCATGAGGTCTGATAGCCATTGGATGCGTTCCCACTGAAGCTGTTGGTTTCTGGCGAGAAAGCTCTGAGTGGGATAAATTAGAATTTTGCACCCATAGAAAGTCCCTCACAGTCTGGATATATTTAGCGTTCTCATGTTTACGCTTAGTTTTTCTGAGCTCAGAATCCTTTAGCAAGGCAAGACGGTAGGCAGTAAAGGAGGTCAGTGTTATGACCCCTGGAGTCCACTTCTTTGACCTGGGTACAAAATGGAGCAGGTCCAGTCCTTCATGGCTCCTCTTAGGTCACACACAGCAGGTCCAATCTTCTTCTGTTCTTCTTCGGGTCCAGACAGTATGTTAAAAATGCTGCCAGGGGATGCCATATTTATGCCTGGCACTAGATTGTGGGTGGAGTGACTTGTGGCTCTGCCTAAACAATGATGCAAAAGTTCTCTGGGGTAATCCTACCCACTATTGCAGCAGTTGCTGTCTGCAATACCGCAGTATCTGCCTAAATCACTGCCTCTCTCTGCCTCTCTCTGCCGAAATCTGAGATAGTGGATCCCTTCTCCCCTTCTGCAGAGCCTGTTGCCCACCCAAAGGTGTGGACAGGTTAATGATCAACCCTTCCTCTGTGGTCCCTACAAATAAGTTCTGGGGGCAGCTACCCTCCCACCACTGAGATTGGTGCCTGCCTAACAGTGTGGGAACGAAAGAAGGGGCATGTCCAGGAAACATCTCATATCTGCCTGTGACAGGGGCAGCCTCTTTGTAGTATTTTAAGTTCCTAGACAAAGCCCAAATGGTCATCCTGCCAGAGGAACAAAAACCACCTTGAGCACTCAGAGGGGTGCACCTGGAGACTAATGTATGTTAGCCTCCAGAGTCTTTAGGCTTTCTAAAATTAATATTTACAAAGATGCAACTTTATCATTAAAGAAGGCTTTTATAAACATTAAAAATAGTTGTTTAATCACATTTCTGGCTGGTGCACACTCTAAAATAGCAGAATTAATATTTGAGATGTTATCATTGAATTTCTGCATGTCTTTCTTTTAAATACCATGCACCTTGCCTCATGGGCTATAAGACCTACATAGGGATGATTTATTTGTATTTAATAGGAGGGTGTGCATGGTTTTACAGCCATCAAAAACAGTCATGCAGAGGATGGTTATTTCCTAAATACGTGATAAAAAGTGAACAAAACAATAAATTCCTTTCTTCAGGGCTTATTGCTACATTCCCTACAAACAACACCCAGAAAAGTCTAGATGTGAGGACAATCTTGCTATCCTTCAAACAGCAGAGATATGTGAAAACTCATCCAAGAACTCTTCCGGCACTTGACAACAGCACCTACAAATGTCAAACGAGTATGTCGATTTCAGTGGTGCCTAAATCTATGCTCACGTTCAAGATATCTCTTACTAGCATATGGAGTCGGACTTCAAACTAAAATCGGCACATGCTAAATTTTCAAACCAGCACTAAACTGCAGAATGTGTTGACTAAAATGGGGCCACTTCAGTATCATTTTCACACGGTGAGCTGGAAACCCTTATACAGAATAGGTTTCCAGCTCAGGCATGAGCGCTCTGCACTGCAGTGCTCCAATTAGAGTATCCCAAGGACATGGGAGGTGACCCCCAAATGATTTTGCAAGTTATAATTACCTTTGGGTGCGAGTTATAGTTACATGAAAGAACTCTAACTGCTGAAATTCTATGCTTTTGTACGAGTAAATTCAGAACCTAACTATAACGTCCCTGTAACCTTTGTTTTTTTTCAGTGAATTTTTATATTTTTTAAAATTCGATTTCCTAACTATAATGTCCCTGTAACTTTTGTTTTTTTCAGTGAATTTTTATGTTTTTTTAACGTAAAGTTATTTTCATAGCTATACGTTAATCCGACCAGCACCACACACGGCCTTTGGCCGTGTACGGGCGGGGTTAGCTGCAGGCCAGGCCCTTCAGCTAACCCCTAATAACCATCCTATCCCACACCCCGCATGGCCTATAGCATAACTTTCCTCACAGTTATGTAAGCATAAAGTATGCAAGTATGTGAGAAGAAAGAATAATGTAAATATCTGTCCCTCTTCCACAGCTGCAGCACGTAGGTGTGCCACAGTTGGCTGTGCATGTAAACTTCCAATTGATGGCGCATTAGGCTTTATCTCATTGCCTTAAACTGATGTAACCTGCAATGTGTAAAATCACCCACACTTTAGAACTTAGAGGTATATTTACAGGGAACTGGTGCATCAGCTCCGATGCACCAGTTTCCTTGGGTCGCCCTACTCCCCCCTAACTACTCCATGTTAGCACTGTATTTACACTACAGTGCACCATGGCACATGTTAGCACAATAACGTCAACAGTTTTGATGCTATTTTGGCGCTTTGCTGGACTAGCTCCAAAAATGTTGACGCTGGCCCGGCAGAGTTAGGGGAGACCCATAGGAAATAGCCAGGCATCATTTTAATGCCTGCCTTGGACAGGCGTAAACAATGGCACTAGAATGGCACAGTGAAAACTTGTAAATTTCACTGCGCCATTGTTTTGTGCCTCCCTGCCAGGGAACGCCCCCTTGCATACATTATACCTGGCACAGATGTAATGTGGCGCAATGTTTTACAAAGTGGTGCAAAGCTAGCACTTTGTAACTATGGTGCAGGGTGGGGGGCAGAGTAGCGCCACAGTGGTGTAAAAAAACGTATGCTACGGTGGCACTAAAAGGTGCAAGGGGCTTGTAACTATGCCCCCTATTTTTTATAGAGTGATTTGTTGCGCTTACCTCCCATTTCTAAGCACCGTAAATTTGAAGATCTTAGAGTTTAGTGTTGCTCAAAAGGGTGTAATTTCTGATATTTATATGCTTCCCTCCTCTTCATTGCTTGATTTTGCTCGCAAGAAAGTTTCACTCATAGTCGCTGAAATGTCACTCATAAGTACACTGAAGTTATGAAAATCTCACACATAGCACTCTGAAACCTTGGCAGCTATGGGGACTGCGGGGGGTGCCTCAAGCCCTCCCACGCAGTCCCATTGCTTTTCCACACAGAGAGCTGCTGGACATGCAGCTTCCTGCATGGATCTCTGCCAGCAGGCAGACAGAGGAAACCTCCACTCCCATGAAAGGAGAGCTGTTTTACAGCTATCCCTTCATTGGACCTGAGTGTTTCCTGTGGCTTGGCAGCAGCTACAAAGCTGTCACCAAAGCCACAGCAAACAGCTATATCCCAGGGGTGGGTGCCCAGAGACATAGCAGTAGCCGGCCCTGGGCGTGGCCGTCCCCAGGGCCATCAGTGGTTTCACGAGGGGGGCCATGCGGCTCGATGCCAACATACAAAAGCCCCGGTGAGGAGGTGGTCCCTGGGTCTGCAGTGGGTCCAAAATGGACCCCCTTCACATTATATTTAGTCTTTACCCTGAGGAGGCAGTGGTCCCCGGGGCTGCAGCGGGGCGGGCAGCCCTCTACTGTAAATTTCATTCATGCCCCGGGGAGGTGATGGGCCCTGGGGCTGGAGGGGGAGGGCCCTTGTTAAATTTTATTAAGGCCCCGGGGAGGTGGTGGTCCCCGGGATTAGGGAGTCCGAAACTGATGCCTTTGTTTTCTAAAATCCCTGGGGGGTGGCGGTCCCTGAGGCTGTGGGGGTAGTGGGTGGCCCAACGAGTTAAAATTGATAAAAGACCCGAGGAGTTGGCGGTCCTTCGTGTTTGAGGGGCCCACCGGTACAACAATTAACCATGACCCCATGACTTGGCCCACCCGGAGGCTTCAGAATCACGAAGCACGGGAGGCTGTGCTTCATTTTTAAAAAATGTTCGTGGATCTGCCGCAAATTGCAGAAAAACATTTTAAAAAATGCTTTTTTGCTCGTGGTGGGTCCCTCTGGGTCTCCAGCACCAGAGTTAAGGGATCAGGGTGACTCTTCCCTGGCCCCCTTTCTTTTTTTAACATCTTTTTTGGGGACTCGGCGAGAAGCCTAGTCCAAACATGGCTGCCACCACTTCCTTGTTGAAGTGCTGGCAGCCAATCAGGTCTCAGCATGAGGTCGGGAGGGGTTTTCGAATCCTTCGCATCCCTAGATATACAAATTTGGTTTTTCCTTAATTTCTAAAAAAACAAACTACTGAACGGATTTACACCAAATAACAAAAAAGGGCTCTTTCTGGACCAATGCCTGGTAAAGGCATATGCGTGGTAAAGACATATGTTGTAAAAAATGTGTGTAAAAGACATGCATTATAAAAAATGTGTGATAAAGGATTGTGTGGTAATGGCATCCATGCCTATCCAACATTCCCTTCTGCTGTGCTCAACCCATAGACTCGCTTACACATTTGGCCACGCTTATTAGGAAAGGGCTCAGGGGAGCACCCCAGAAACACTAACAAAATCAGTGTGCTGTGAAGGTAATGTCAGATTTGTGGGTCACATGTCTCTGAGTGTGAGCTGGTGTGGTAATGACATGATTGGCATTGGGCTTTTTCTCATTTCTTTGTTGGAGATTAAAAAAAATGTTGATATTATTTGTAAATTATGTCACTTGAGTAAGTCCTTACCTTGAATCATGGTTAAAAACACATTCAGGGTCACGTGTTTCATTTACAACTTGTGCATGTCATGCATGTGAATACAAGTGTCTGTCCAAGGATTAGGATCATGAAAATGTAATTATGTGAATCCTTTGGTCTGGAAGACACGCCCAGGTAGCTCAGTTCACCCCACCACTCACCAGAGCTCAGCCTTGTACTTTTTTTTGTCAACTGAGCATCCTGCTGTAGGAACAGATGTGGTGTTAGAAAAAATAAGGAAATTGAAACTCGCTTTAGCTCGAGTAGCTGTCATGGGTCCGCCTTACTTTTGCAAACTAATCCCATTAGCAGATACCACAATAAATGCACCATTACTCAACCAAAATGGCCTTGCTTCCTCTTGTGATCTACAACATCCGTAACACAGCAGCTCCCCGGTTCGAAAATAACATTGGTGTCAAATGTGTCAGTGACAAGTCAGTTTGCTTCTACACGTTACCATGGAATATCAGTTATGTTCTAGGGTGTAGAATAAGGGGGCTGAGGGTTCTTCTGGTGTCAGTTTCCAATTTGTTGAGCAACTTGAAGTAACTCAACATTCTTCTGTTACTCTGCATAAAACTACTCCCTACGCATCTGTCATCTTCTGGAGGTGGAGGAAGGGTATTTCCTTCACAAACGGTGGTCCATCAGGGTCGGACAGATCTTTTGAAAGAAGGTCTTGGTACACATCAACGGTGTCTAGGGTTTGCCTGTGCTGGCTGAACTAAAACTCACCGTCATGAGTATTAGAACGATGCAATTTGGGCGGGTGGACACTCACAAATGGACACTACTATTGCACATCCTAGGATTGCAAAATTGTTAATTGCCCTGTTTGTTGGAGGAGGGAATACCACTGACAGCCCACTGGTTAAACAAGTTGTGGCAACTCCTGGTGATGAATCTCCTAAAGCATAACAGCCCAAGTAGAGGCCAGATTCACAGTGAGGTGGCCCCTCTGATTCAGGCCTTTATGGATTAAAGCATTTGTCTCATTCCAGCCTCTGTGGGGAAAAAACAATGATTTGACTACAGCCAGTAGAGCGAGTCACTCATAGCCTTCCCTTCTTACCTAAGCCAAAAGCCTTTTCCAGACAATGAAGACTCTAGAGGCCACACGAGCAGACAGTGAGAGACAAGCCCGTGTCACTGTGCCTCTGGCACTGTCAGTCCAATATGGGTGTTGTCACCGCAATCCATGTCTGAGATGGGAGGGGGAAAGTGTTTGAAGATGCTATGCACTTGATGACCGCAGGACCCATTTGATGTATTTGGAAAGCATTACCTCTATATTCCTTATTTCTGTAAGATTCGTAAAAAAAACAATAACAAGATTTCAAGCAGAGGGCGAATGACTTGCTTTGGAACCACTACAAACTGAAGTTGTGAGAACAAACGTGGTGTTATATGTAATAAGTGTTACTATCTATTACCAAAATAAATGCTACTTAATCACTTTTTGACGGGTGAAAGGCTGGGCTAGGCCTTCCTTGAGTGCACATATTATAGCAGTGAGCCGAGACTACCAAAAAAGGTCTAGGCTCAGAAAAAGAAAGACTATCTCTTTTTTGACAGATATGGTGGAATTGTTAGGAAGAGTAATCAGTTGCACTGAACGGAAACACCAAGATGCAGTCTCCCAAAACATACTTCCAACTATACCACGTGAAGAAATGCTCATCCAGGAGTCCTCAAAATTGCAGAGATAAACCTAACAAAGTGCAACTTCTGTCCCAGTGTTTCCTCTTAAGTATCCATCACGCATGGTCTTCAACACCTAAAATCATTACTTTGAAATGATTAACATCCAGCAAATGGCAAACACATGCCAGATATCTTCTGTAACAAGAAGTTTTGGATTACTTGAGGCTTGTACCATAACATAAAGTACAATGGATCACACTGCACCAGTCACCCAAAACTCCAAGGTCCTCATCCTTAGTACCAAGTTCAATGTACCTCACTCTATATGCACATACTAGTCTAGAACACTACACCCCTGCATTATGTGTGTTTAAAAGGCCATTTATGAATGTCCATTTTCTTCCTCTTTGATGTACAACTTTTGATCATTCCGTAATATCTTGTTTTGCCATTTGTCATACAACTTTTGCTACCATACAGAATATCTATAAAAATATATACCTTACTAGTTGTCCAAATGTTAGCTTTAAGTATATTTGGTACACTGTTCTACATAAAGGTGGATGCATGTGCATAACTTGACAATTCGAGTCTCATTTATGACTCAGTAGACTGGGGTGGTTTGCCTTTCTCGGGCCTCTTTGGTCTTCTTCACTGTAAAACTCCCCACATAAACCTACTGGAATTGTTGTTTGTTTCCATACTTGTGGCTTCTCCAAACATAACTCCAGAGACTAAAAGAAGTTCATAAATGCATATCTGTAGGTTAGCGGAAAGTGAAAATATGCAAGAATTATAAATGATGGAGTCTTCACTTTTACCTGATGCAATCCTGCTCAGTTTCAAGCATGAAAAGTTAAATCCATTGGCTTAATGACAAACTAGACTCGAAATTCTGAACAGGAGTCTTGCAACAGCTTTCTCCTCCTTTATGTTTGCACAATGTCTCCCCCAATACTTTTCAAGTGTCCCACCCAAGAAAAATACAATATCAGTTGTACATTTCTGCGATGTGAAAAACCCTTGGCTAATCAACCAACATCACTAACACAATGGGGGTCATTACGACCCTGGCGGTTGACGGAGAAGCAGCGGTTTTACCGCCAACAGGCTGGCGGTAAAAAATTTGGAATTATGACCGTGGCGGTTACCGCCATGGCCATCCGCCACTTCTCCGATCACACCGCCATGGCGGAGACGACCGCTGGGCTGGAGACTTGGGTCTCCAGCCCGGCGGCCGTCACAAGACCGCCGGTGGTATAATGACCTGACTTACCGCCATGGACTTCATGGGGTTTGGAACCGCCATGAAAACCATGGCGGTAAGCACTATCAGTGCCAGGGAATTCCTTCCCTGGCACTGATAGGGGTCTCCGCCACCGCCCACCCCCTCCCCCGAGTCCGTCCCCAACACCCCCCACCCCCTGCCACCCCCCAAAGGTGGCAGGACCCCCCTCCCCACCCCTACCTCTGACATCACAACACAGACACACACCCGACACGCATGCAGGCACCACCAACACACATTCCCGCACACACACGAACAAACATGCCAACAGACACACGCAGAGTCATACACGCACACCCTCATTCAGACATACACACACACACATCCATACAGACATACATACAGACAGACATGCACACATTTCCATTCACACTACACCCCGCATGCATACACGCACTCACACACCCCCTCTACATACGCACACCCCCATGCACCCACACATCACACAACACCCACCCACCCCCCTCCCCTAACGGACGATGAACTTACCTTGTCCGTTGATCTTCCGGGAGGGGACGGGATCCATGGGGGCTGCTCCGCCGCCACCACACCGTCAACAGAACACCTCCACGCCGAATCACAGAACGTAATTTGGTGGGCAGTGTTCTGTTGACGTGGCGGTGGAGGCGGAGGGCTGCCAGCAGTCATAATACGCCAAGCGGAAAACCGCCACCACTGGCGGTCTTCAGCACGGCGGTCCCTCGGCGGTCTTTTGAAAAGACCGCCGAGGTCGAAATGACCCCCAATATCTTTCAAACTCAACTCTTTTCCTTATCATATATATCTCAAATCCAACAATCCTTGTACCCTAAAATCTAGGATAGTTTCTCATTTCAGTTCACTGCAACCCTCACCTTTCCCTTCAAAATTCTGTAGCCTTAATCACAACCACCCCCAACAAAACAGATGATTAACACGTTTTCCAAGCAACACACATTCAGATTAAGTTAATCGCAACTTGGTCTAGAAATTTCTGGAAAGTTCAGTACATAGATCACAGTCATAGAAAATATGATGGATCAATACATTTGCACATCATCTATATACGATACAATGCTCACATATTGACCTCTACTGCCTTTGTCGAACACTTGTTTCATCGGTATATCTGCTCTCACGGTGACTTAATATCTCAATATCACCGGTCTAATATCTCCCACCATGTCCCAACTTCACTAGGAATATTAGAGCCACAAACACCTTCACTAAGAAGCTCTGGGACACTCAATCATTCAACTGTAAAATCAGTAAACCCAGTTGCAATTTCCTCTTTTCTTTTTATACATCATATTAGATCTCTTGTCAGAATGAAAGTTGTAGAAATTGTGTGCAAATGTACTGCGCAGTTTGTTCACATTTTATCACAGACATTTTAACTTTACTCATCATTTTATATTTTCTCTTTTAAAATGTAATAAGATTTCATTTCCCATGTCAAACGTTTCTTTTGCACATAAACTGCCAATCACTTCTCGCCAAATTCCTTTAGAATACCATCTGAAAGGCGTATTTCCTGATCCTCAGTTAATAAATTAGGACCTGGCAACTGCTAAAAAGCAAACTAACATTCCCCATTCGATCCATACTTGCAGGTTGCCTTTCTTGATAACTTTTTAGCTTCCTTTGTAAGATTGTTCCACGTACAAACAGAAATTTGTTTCTGTATTTACTCCACATTCATTCTCCATGTTTAATTTTTCAACTATAAAAGACAGTCACAAAATAAAGTATATATATTTTTCTCATGTTCGGTTCAGATACTATAAATCGGTACTTATGAGAAAAAAACGCGTACTCATAATTTGTTGGTAACATACTTGACAACATGTGTATAAGCTATCTATTTGACCTTTTACCTGTTGAGATAAAGGGTCATGTTAGTTAAAATATTCATTTTCTCAAGCGTCTACATCTATATACTACTCTTCAGGGTTCCTTTCAGGTTTTGGAAAACAGAAGAACATTGTTAGATGCCACTTTGGACCCCTAAGTGGGACCCTATTCACCAATGTCCTCGTATGATCCATCAGCTACTGCCTAATCATTTAGAAGACTGTGGATCATCTTGCAGCAGACATGGTTGCCACAGTTTTCTCCCTGACTACCAGGTAGTTTCTGGAACAGAGAGGAGCACCTTTAAAACAGCAAAGGGATCTCCGGCAGTTCTGGAGGTCTTCCATTGTGTGCTTTTCTGTAAACAGTTCGTACATTTTTGTCTCCACAGTCATGCTTTCTGTACTTATCAGAGACCCAAATTCCATGCTAAGGGCCCTCAGTAGGTTTAGGCACATCCCCTTAAGAAACAGTAGACTATCGTATTTGGGTGCATCCTCTCAAGTGATGTCCTTGTTGTTGTTGGCTAGGCACCTATAGGCCATGGAGTCTGCTGTTGCTGAGGAAACAGCTTTAAACTGTTCACTATGATCATTTGCCTGGATCTGTGGTTGATGTTTGGAAGCCACTGGTCTGGGATTGCAGGTTCTAGTCTAAACTTCATTAAGAACTTCTCCAACTCTGCTAGCCTCTTAGTATCATGTCATTTTCTATTTGTAAGGAACTTTGCTCTTTTTGTGGGTCTCGAAAGTCACCTCACTCTTCACTATGTCCATCTTCAAGTTCCATATGAAGTGGAGGATCATTTATATGTTGGCTTTGGCTGCTCTTGGTTGCAAGGGCCAGACTTGGGTGATGTAGTGGAGCACTGGCAGCGTCTCATTCCTAAGGACGAGCATCTTCCCCTCGATTGTTAGCTACCTGAGCCTTCAGCATCTGTGTAGTAATGATCTCAAAGGATGGAATGGAATTGGAATTAATGGAGTGGGGGATTCTAGAATGGAGGGAGAAGGAGCTGGGAACGGTAGAGTGAGGAGCTCCTGCTGGGGGTTGTTATGATGTTACTTGAAGTTGGAAATTATACAAATAAAGGATTATATTCTTCCTGTCATCGTGGAATCTGTACAATCTGGGCTTTAGTTCTGTCTTTGCCAGCCTTCAGTCCCATATTTTTTGCATTGTTCCCTCACCTGCATATCTTCTCCAGTGTCCTCACTGAGGGCTCATCCACTCAGAAGACTGAGATGTTGTCCATTTAAAATTACTTCACCTTTGCTCCCCGTGCCTGGCACGTCAGTCCATTGATGCCTTTGTTTTGCTTGATGCATTCTGTGTGCAACTGTCTAAGACTAACAAATGGAAGGGGTGGAACTGGGCAGGCTTGTCTTTCACCTGACTGGACTGGGAAAGGGTCTGTTTTCCATTAATTAAGCAAACGTAGTGTTAGAGGTGTCTCCATACATTGTGTTCACCATGTCACAGAGGTCCCCCAGTCCTAATACCAACAGTGTCCTTCCATGATCTTATTGGACGTTATAGAATGCAGCTTTCTAGCCTAGTCTACACTAACGTGAGTTGGCTAAACTTTCCAGTCTTTTTCATACTCAATTGTGTCCCGAACCAATGCCAGGCTTTATGCAGTCTTTAACTCCAGTATTCTGCAGGACTAGTCCAGCTCCGCACTTGTTGCTGTTACCTTATTCGGACAGTTGGCCATTACCTTCACAAGAATTTTGCAGTCCAAATTCAGGAGTTGGCTGGGCCCCTAGTGCCTGAGAACCTTTCTCTTCCCCACTTCTGTTTGTACAAAATTTGTGACCATGACTTCTCAGGCATTGTGACATACTACAGTTTTCTGCCATTTCCTATTAGAGTTCGGCCAGGTCTCCACTGATAAAACATAAAGTTTTACTGGAAGACAATCTCATCCAGGGTCTTGCCTTGCTTGGAGAATGTGACTGCCAGGTGTAACTCATCCATTGTGAAGGGAGCATTCAGTCTCTATAACTTCTCCAGATACAGTGCCCTTGAGATACCCCTTAGGAACCTGTCCACCTGGCCTCCCTCCAGTAGCTTTGGTCAGTCAAAGTGTGTGACCGGGGAGTCTGGTGTGACTACAAGTCATGGAGTACTAGACAGTGTCCCTCATTCCAGAGGGGTAAAGAAACCAAGTTCCAAGTGTGATCGGATGGTCTAGTGTAACTCAAGTCATTGTGTGTTACACGTTGTTCCTCCCAGTGGGGTGCAGGATTTACATCCTTTTGTGGGAGAGTCTGGGAGGGCCTGGTGTGCTTCATGTATTTCGCACCAGATGGGTGTCTCTGTCCGAGGAGGTACCATCTTGGAAATTGACTTGTGAATGATCGTACAGTCAGGGCGACTCAAATCAGCGGATGCCTGACATTGTGCCTCCATTTTGTGGAGGTACAGTACAGTACAGTACTGAGCACTTTTCACATGGATTCCTAACTGTTTGGGGTCTCTTGAATCTTCATGCTCCAGATGCGGTATCTCCTGGTACAGGATGTGCAGGCCTAGTAACTTGTCGTGTGCCACTGAAAGTGTTGAGGGCAATTCACGTCATCAAGCCCAAATAGTACCTCTCCATTCCAGAGGTGCTGAAATTGGTAACTATTTGATAATATTGAACTGTGTGGCTGGGCTGGGTGCCTTGGTGTCTAATGGTGGCCCCAGCAACTCTCTACCTGTGTTTTGCAGACCTCTGAGTGAACCTCCTGTACGGAGCCCAAACATCTCTTCCTTAATTGTTTATCGTCTGTTGCCTTTTCTTTCCCCCACCTTGACCCCAGAACCTGAGACTTGTGACTTTGCTGTGAGCGGCCCAAAACCAGGGAAAGGTTGATGCATTCTTTGGTTCATAAAGGGGCAGGATAGCTGAAGCTGGTTGGTGTGTGAGGGGCAGTTTGGGACCCAGGATGCTGGCAAACACAGTGGCATCCACTATCTGGATATCAGGGCACCGCATTAGGGTGCCGGGATTGAGTGCGTATGAGTGAGTGTGTGTATGCACTGGCTGATACTGAAGCACCACAGTGCAGAGTGGATGTGGAGGAGTGAGTGCGGGTGAATGCAAAGGCAGTACCGTGGTGCTGCTGTTTACGTTTATCATGTCAGGAAGTTCTTACAGTTGGCATTACATTTTACTAGTGTGTCTTTGGGCACAGTGCTATGTAAAACTGTTGTAAACCTTGTATGTACATTTTGCTACCAACGTTGGGAACCGGGGTGCACCCTGAATTTATGTGTTACACTGATTGTGGGGAATTCTGGGGTGGCTCTTGTTCTGCTAACATTTGGCACCTTATGTGGGTGCGGGGAGGGAATGTCCTGTTTTCCTCATGGTACATACAGTAGGAGCTGTTTAACACAGCTGGGCCTCATATCATGATCTCCATTGCAAATTGGGGCATAGGCCCAGGGTTACATATACCCGTACTGTGTTGACAAGGTGTGTGTTGAATACAATCTTTTTATTCATATATTGTGTGTGAAGCCTACTTTGTGCCGCACAATGTGGTTGTGATGAGGAAATGTTGTGTCTTTGCTTTACACATTGCCAATGAGATAAGCCTGACTGCTCTGTGCCAATCTACCCAAGGGTTAACTCAGGTTATACAGAAGTGTAATCTCCCACCCTTGATGGGAGTGGCAGGTTCTGCCTTGTTGGGGCCCTGCTTTTGCCAACCCGAACATGCCGCCTCCAACAAGGCTGCCCTCTAAATTCTAACTACCATTGAAGTGTAATCTGAGAGTTACATTCCTCATCCGGTTCTGGTCTGGAAGAAGATTTTCATAGATTCTTCCCTAAAGTATCACTAAACACAGAACTACTCTTCTTGCATAATTCTACATAATCTGATGGATTTCTTAGGTAATTCCATGTGCTTATACTACACTGAATTATGTGAGTTACTCCCACCCTTCGTCCCTTTCTCCCTCTTTTCCATTTCCTGACATCCCAATGATATTCAGGCGCAATCTTAGCACATCCTTATTGATTTCCATTGAGTTTCTCATAGCATTTCTCCCCATATCTTCTGTGTTGTCTTCATCTGAATCAATGGTGATTTAGTCACTGTCAGCTTGAGATACAAAGAGCTTCTTTCATGTGCAAAAATTTCCGCTCCTTTGCCGTGCTGCCTTTCACCCCGTTCTGAGGTATGGCTGCACCTCCGCTCTGTTTCCATTTATTTCGGTACCAGGCTTGTTCTCACTTGGTGTGGGTTTGGTTCAGGAGCTGCTTTCACCTTCTTTCTAGACTTGTTTAATCTCTTCTGCTTCTCTTCTGTTTCCACCTTGCATTTGGTGCTTAATTTCTGGTCTTTTATCCGGTTCCATCCTGTGCGCATCTCCTCTCCATCCTGCTGATCTTCGGATCTGAATTCTTTTTCCTTTCCTCTATTCTTTCCTCCTGTCGCTGGTACTGGTTCGGCAACTGCCTCCAAGTTCCTTTTGAACTTCTCGGGTGGTGCTGCTTCTTGCAAGGCTTCCTCCTCCTCATCCTCCTCCATGGTTCTATCCAGACAAGGCTCTTTTTTCTCCCCGGCAACTGTGTTCTCTGGTTGGGCACGTTGGGAAGGTTGCTCCACCACAGAGGTCATTAGTATCTCTGCTTCTTCGATCTCTGACATTCAAAGCATGTTATTCTTCTTGGATGGTTGGATCATTCTGCCTAGACTATGGGTCTTTAGCTAAAGTCATCCCGAGCTACTCATATTGTTGTTTTTGTAACTGTGACCACATAAGCCATGTGACATCAAGGAGCCAGGTCGAAGCCTACCAGACATCAGAGCTGTCTGGTTTGCTAAACTTATCTTGTGGACATTCGGAAAGCTTATCTGGGAATGCATTCAACGTATTGCTTACTATTGGGTTTGTAACTCACATTTGATTGCTTTCTATTTGTTGGCTTTGTTGTTTTAAGCTGTCAAGTGCGTTAGTCACTAGACAATTTACTGTTTTCTTCCCCAGTGTTTGCTGTGAGTAAACTGTCCTTTAAATCTGGTTTTTATCTTGCTACATTTGCTGTGTATTCAAAGACAGAGGTCAAATGTCAGTCTCGTTTTTTTGAGGGAGCTTAGTGTTTACTTTTCTTTCTCTGACTTCAAAGTGAGATGGTTTATCTGACAATCTTTGCGTGTGAAAGGAAAGGCTTTTCTTTTAGCACACAATAAAATGGCAGAGTACATCAGAATTAGGAAACCACAAGTGAAGCACATTTCTTTGTAATTCTGAAGTGTGGTGGAAACAAATATTTTAACACGATCAGAACAAATCAATACACTAGGTTGGGCCATTTCCACACATTATCATTTGTGCGCTGCATTCTTTTATCAGTACAACTGTATGTGTGTGCAAATGTAATGTTCATTTCAATCGAAAATGTGTTGTCTAAAATGGCAGTGTGCTACCACACCATGTGAGCTCCAATGTACACCACTCCATGAGCTCTACACCACTCCACAACGCTGTACACCACTCTACGACCCTCCATCCTATGTCCCTCCACTCTGACACTCTACTCTATGCCACTCCACTCCACTCTATGCCACTCTATTCTGCCACACCCACATCCACTCTACACAACTCCCTCTTTGTCACTCTACTCAACTCTAGGCAACTCCCTCTGTGCCACTCCACCCTACACCACTCTATGTCACCCCGCTGTATGACACTCTGCTCTATGATTTTCTAGATCACTCCCCTCACCACCACTCAACTCTGTTCATGACACTCCTCCACTTTATGCCACTCCGTGCAACTCCACAACACTTTACAACACTCTACACTACTCTACATTACTCTACTCCACTCTATGCACGCCTCTCTATGTCACTCTCCTGTATGCCACTGACTTTTAGGCATGGTGAACAGCAGCCACGGCAGACCTATTGGCTTTGCCAATGCTTGTCATTACCTCACTGACGATGAACTGAGGAAACAAGGTTGGACCTTTTCTAAATTCAATTGAGGCCACTAGTCGTCCATTCTACTTTCTGTTTGATGCATTTCACTGCTTTCACAAATCAAAATGAGGACACTTACCTAATTTTAGCCTCCAATTTTAAATTCCTCCACATTTAACTTTAAATTAACTTCTAAAACTGAACTAATATTTCCTTATACTAATCCACCACTAATTCCTCTTGGGTGCCGGAGTAGCGTGCTACTCGCCGAAACGCGCTTTGACGCCTCGTCAGGGGTAGTGAGCGCTATATAAATACTATTACAATACAATTACAATAAGACTAGATTACATTAGTTACCACCCCCTGCAAGATTGTTAGCAGTGATTTCCTCAAAGCTTCAAGCAAGGTTGCCAACAATAACGTAAAAATACTTTTGGTATTGGGAATGCCTCTAAGTGGATAATATATAACACCAATAGCTGCGATGCTTCTGCAATCAAGGTAATATTAGGAGTAATAAGTCTCCTCAGTGTCACTTGATTTATCACTCAAATGTCAGATTTAAGTTTTTTTTGGAAATTCCACCATTTTTCACCAAATCTCATCTTATGAGTTCTGAAAATACACATATATCTATCTGGAATACATGTTTTTAATTTTGTTATACATATAGTATTTCAATTAAGAACAAGTTTCAAATTAAGTAAGCTGGGCTGCACACAAGAGAGCTACCTACAGGTCTCTGGTAAGCTACCTGTAGCTCATGAGCTACTTGTTGGAGACGCCTGGCTTAGACCATCTCTCAATGCCTTAAGTAGGGCATGCAGCCTTGTGTTGGCTTTAGGTTCCAGCTGCTGATAAACGGTCATTGGTGCCGGTGTTCCTGCTTTCTCTGGTACGTAGGTCCTCTTCGCCGATTCGAAGCACCAGTAGTAAATATGTTCCTCTCTTCCCAAGAGAATGTACATCTTCCTTGCAGCCGCCTCATGACCTGTCAACCTGCAGATCTTGCAGAATTTCTCCTGGCAGAATCTTGGCTTGTGGCCTTCCCCATTGCACATCCTGCAGGGTTGAAGAACCCCCTCACAAGCTTAATATGGTGTGATTCAGACCATCCTTTTCTTCCAAGTTTCTTTCTCATTGTCACACAGCAGGTCCCTTATTACAGTTGGGGCACACTTTCCATGTTTGTGCCACGGCGTACCTTAAAGCAGGCGCCCTTTGTAAATATGGGACGTGCGTCCTATCAGTAAGAATGTGCTACCCTTGGGGCAGCCGTGAACTCATGCTGGTCCCAGGGCAACGCATTCAAGAGAAATATGGAGCAGCTGTTTTACAACTGCTCTGTGTTTCTCTATGCAGGCAGCAACCTGCCTGCACTTTTAAAAGGGATTAAAGAACCTCCCTTGCATGTGGGTGTAGTGAGGGACTGCACCCTCCTGTAAGAGTATATCTGGGGGTCCATGAACTCCCTTTCATCCCTTTAGAGGGCAGCATTTAGGAGGCGCACTGAAAGTGCTCCACCTTTTTGTAGCACACATTCAGTATGCCTTCTAAAGGCATGTTTGCCTCTGCGTCCTCATCGGCAATACGGCGTGGGGGCAGAGCCAAAGTGATTCCCTCATTTGCATGGGTCCACGCCCCATGCAAACGAGGGAACACTCTCTAATCATAGCGCTGGTGCTATATATGTGCCATCATTATCTGTGTTACAGTAGGGACTGCACAACTTTTGCAGCCCCTTCTGTAAAATCAAAGTGCCCCGGGGGCACACAAAGTGGCACAAGCACCCATTGGGCCCCAGGGGCACTTCTGTAATATGGCCCCTGGTCATGTGCAAGACGTCATCTTTTCAAGGTCTTTGGACGATCTGCTCATGATTGAGTCGTGTATCCATATTAAGGCTCTGATAACAAAGTTCAGGATATTGGAGTTGGTCATCCTCACCGTGATCCTTGTCTCTGTCAATGTCAATTTCATGTGAATTGCTGTGGGGAATGCATTGTAGGGGCCTTCATCTTTCCTCACTGAAGCTTCCGTATTCACCAAGCAGGGCCTGTGTTGGAAAAGTAAGTAGAAATATTATCCCTGTTTAGTTTGATAACTGACATTTTAGCATTTTGGCTCCCCCTACAATTTCGGACATAAACAGGTCCCTTTTCAGCCTGACACTGTCTTTGTCCTTCACTTCCCATCTCATGATGGCCTTGTGTCGGTAGCTTATGGCATACTAGTGAAGGCCTAAGCAGGTTTCCTCCTCGGTCTCTCTTTCTTGATTCATAACTTCCTTTTGGGTTTAACTGTGGCTAAGCCCTTGGCTTTGCCAGTTTGGGATTTTACTACCTCTGGACTCAGCACCGGTGGCATTCATCTTAGGGAACATAGCCTTTCTCTAGTCCAGAGCCTCTGTCATCTTTATCTCCAGGTTTGGCGTCTTCTTTCTGGGCTGGAATTGTCTATCACCCGTTCCATTCTCAATGGGCTTGCCCATGTAATCTCTGTGCCCTACATAATATTCTCACCCTAAAACCCAATATCACCTATAGTGAAATAGAAATCATGTGATATTCTTGGGAGATCTCTGTCAAGCAGGGGTGTGTGGACAAACAAATCTTTCACCCAGGAGCTTTCGGCCTCTACCCAACTGCTTCATGGAACTGCTGGATTATGAGTAAGTGGTTTCTAGAACACCTGAGGGCCATATTACTAAAGTGCCCTAGGGGGTGCAACGGGCCTTTGCACTTCCCTTGAGCACCTCCAGGGCATTTTGGTATTACAGAAGGGGCCAAAAATATGTGCGCGTCCCTTTCTGTAATACAGTTAGCGCTGGCACACATATATAGCATGAGCTATCGTTAGAGGGTGTTCCCTTATTTGAATGGGGGTGTGGCCCCATGCAAATAAGGGAATCACTTTGCATATGCGCCCGTGCCATATTACATATGTGTGAGCAGAGGCAATATGCCTTTAGAAGGCACACTAAAAGTGCACCACAAAGGGGTGGTGCGCTTTTAGTGCACCTTCTAAATGCAGCCCTCTAAAGGGATGAAAACATCCCCTTACAGGTGGGTGCAGTCATTCACTGGACCTGCCAGCAAGGGGATCTCTAATCCCTTTTGAAAGTGCAGGCAGGTTGCCCCCTGCACAGTGAAACACAGAGCAGTTTTTAAACAGCTGCAGTATATCTCTCTCTTGAATACCTTGCCCTGGAGGCAGCACGAGTTCGCAACTGCCCTGAGTGCTGCACATTCTTACTGATAGGGCGCACTTTCCATGCTTGCATCTGGTGCCCCTGCTTTAAGGTATGCAGTGGCAAAAATATGGAAAGTGGGCCCTAATTGTAATACAGACCAAGGACAAAAAGTAAAACTTTAAAGTTTAGTATTCCAAACTTTGCATCACGTCATCACACAAGGCTGTTCGTCTCTAAGATCTGCAGTATGCTGAGCCTTTCGTATTTGCTTGCAGCCCAGCACAAGGGCTTGGATGTTCATGTGAACAAGCACTGTTGGTTGGACCACCCCTCTATGGTTTGATACACATATACCCCTTCAGTTACTTCGTCACTTTCATTAACATAGGTGGACTGAACCCACCACCCCTTTTCCTGAATAAACTGCAAGGAAAGTGTTTAATCAGTTCTACAAGCTGGCATGTTTATGTTAGTTATGCATTTGGCACTATATTTTCCCCCTGTCAGATTTGATGGATGCAGCCTATTTGGGGCTCAAATTTTCCTCACCATGACTCGTTGTCGCAAACGTGTAAAACACAGCGTATAATTGAGTAGCTTATTGTTTATATTTCATTTATGTAAATTCATGTGAATAGACAATAGTTCTGTGCCCTTAATACCCTCATTACCCATCATCTGCCCAATTATCCGTAACCATGCACTGAAAACAAACTCTTGCCATCAGGGAAGACTCGGGCGAAGTAGGAGGTCCGTCTGTCACCATCCATACTCCGGGCTTATGACTGCCCAAGGATAGGAAGCACGGCGGCGAGGCCTGCTGTGACCCACGGTGCTCACAAGCTTATTGGTGGATACCGGGGAAGGAAGGACTGCTGGGCGCGAGTGAACCCTGGCAGCTAGATGGGGAACCGCAGTCCAAACCTCCGCACCAGTGGCCGTGCCGCTCTGGGACCACCGGAGAGCGGAGCGAGCGGCGGTCAGGCTGGAGGTGGAGAGGACTGGTAGCCTACCAGTCCTCTCCACCTCCAGCCTGACCGCCGCTCGCACAGAGTGGAGGAACTGAGGCCCGCAGAGAGCAGCGGGGCGAGCTGAGGTAGTGGAGCTGGCCACTTATGGCCGCCAGCGCACATGTCAGGTGAGGCAGGCCTAGACATCGGACCTGCGCGGCAGTCTGAGACCCCGTCCATAGATCGGGCTGAAACAAGTGCATCGCCCAGCGGGCTGCTGGACGGTCGTAGTGGAGTGTGCTGGTTGCTGCGTGCAAGGCCTGACCCGCTGACCTGCTGGGGACACCGGCGGGCAGGAGGGAGCTGCGGTGGTGAAGGAGAGGACCAGAGCATTGAACCCCTGGAATGGCCTGGCGTACAGGGGAGAGGAGCGGTCCGTGAGGCCCGAAGAGGAGCTGCTGTCACAGGGGAGAACAGTTGGAGCTTGACAGAGTGCGCGGGCTGTCGCAAAGAACATGTACAGAGAACTGAGGAGCCAAATACAAGTGAGTCAGAGTGACATCACCACGCTGGGGCTATGGGAATCCTTTCTTTGGATAAGGTGGGGCGAACCCCTCCCCAACCTCCGGATGCTCTGGGGGGCCCTGGGGACACAAACCTAAAGAAGTCCGAAGAAGAGGAGGATGTGAGGAGAAATCTGATACGGCGGATGTGCCCAGGGATCCCCTAGCGAAGGTGAGACATTCATTTGGGGCCCATCATTGAGATCCTCCTCAGTGAGTTACCTGGCTACATAATGCACAAGGGTGAGTGCAAGCCACAGAGCAGCGTGGGAGAGGCCCCACTTATATGAACAATGGCCTCCCTGGTGCACCACATGGGACAGTAGGGCACAGGATAGAACACCCATCTACCACTCATTAGACGCATGGCACTGCTGAGCTGCTAGACACCCTGATTGCTGGACTCAGAGCTAGGGGAGTCCTTAAGGGTACCTGCGGAATACCCCTACACCTGGGTTTGCTCCCCAAGATAATATCTGCCATGCTAATGACGCCAGAGAGGGGTGCGCTTGTGGATGACTGGGACCCTCTTTGGCGGGAAGACTTATTGGGCCGCAGAGAGGTGGACAAACCCAGAGGCTCAGCGCCTGGCCGATGGGGAGGTCCGATGCCATGTCTGCAGCCACAATGGTACTTGATAAAGCAGTGGGTTTGCCTGTGCAACAAAAATTAGATAAATATGCCAAGCAGAAGTCCTCGAGCAACACAGGAGCAGTTGGCGGGACCCCCGAGACCAAGAGCGCCACCCAACTTGAAGGTTATCATGGAGGGCAAAATGGGGGAACTTAAGGATGGTGGATCTGGTCCACATCAGACAAGATCTCCACAACACCACACATAGAGTTACTGAAGATACAGTTAAATCTCAAGAGGAACGCCTGGTGAAGCTACAACGTTTGGTGATTCAACTCGAGGTTTAGGCAGAAGACGTAGAGGGCAGGTCGAGACAGAACAACCTATGACTTGTGGGCATCCCTGAAGGTGCAGAAGGCAATTCTCCTACTAAATTCATGTGGGACTGGTTACTGAGCTGGGTCTCGACGTGCTTCATTGTGGAAGGAAGGAAGCCCCACCAAAACTGTTCATGGTATGACTGCTCAACTACACAGATAGGGATGCAGTCCCCAAGGCAACGAGACAAGCAGAGCCCCCTGACATTTCAATCTACCACAGAAATTATTTTTCCAGACTACACCTTGAAAGTACAACATCAACTACAATCATTGCTGGAAGCCAAAACTAAACTGAGAGTGATGGAGCTCACATACATGCTCTTATTTTTGTCCCGCCTAAAAGTTATCTTCCAAGAAAAATCCCTTTTCTTCGATACTGCAGAGGCAGTCTGGAACTGGATTGAGGAACGACCACCCAGGACATTGTCCTCCCAGTCCTCTATGCAGGACGAAGGTACCAAGATGTCAGGAAGGGAATGGCACATGGCACTGCGACAGCGGACACAGAGTAGGGGGTGACGTACCCACTCACTGGAACATGAGGTGGTCAGAGAAAGGAAAGACACGGCCACCTCTCCGGCAAGCCTCGGGACTTCAGCTGACAACATGGAACTAACGCAGAGGCCGCTGCCAGGTGCACGGCAAAAAGACTGATTGATCAACAGATGGTCACACGCGCTTAGGTTTGTATATGAGAGAGATCTTATGGGTGCAGATAGGGTACAACATGTAGATGACCAAACTTTTTGTTGGGTTGGGGTTCATTGATGTTGGGGAGGTGGGATTTGGTGCAGGGAGTAATGTACATCACAGTTCAGCCAGTTGATTAGGTCCCTAGACACAACGCGACAGGTACTTCTAGTTTTGGAAGTATGGGATGGGAGTTGGGATAGAGGGGAGAAAGGAAGTGGGACAAAGCTAAAAAGGGTACAGGCTGGAAAAATAGATTGACGCTAGAAACGCCACTTTTACAGGGGAACTACCTCCTGTGGGTCGTGGCTCTGCGAGGCTTTGCAGCCTGAAACCTTGTTGGGATCTTGACCCTGGTGGATGTCATGGACAATGGGATATTGAAATCCTTCCAAGACTTAATAAGGGAATATGCCCTCCATCGCATGCAGTTTTTAAAAAACCTACAGCTTCGACACACATTGACACCCGCGCTTTGTGCACTCCCAGAGATACCGGAGTTCTTCTCTCTGAAGGCTGAAGGCTAATCTCCTATTGACAAACACAACAGAACATAAACTATCACAGACAAATAAAATGCTTCTAAAGAACATGCCAGATCCCATGGAGACGGTATGTAGGGCCTGGGAGATGGACCTCGGAGACTTAGATGATGATGACTGGAGGGAGGCATTGGATGCACCCAAAGAGGGAGCCATAGCCTCACAATTCAGGCACATTCAATTAAAAAAACAGCATCGCACCTATTACACCAGGGCGCGCATCCATCGCATGGGCTTTCTGACCATCAGTGCTTGTCTGCGTTGCAGGGATTTACCAGGAGACTTAACACATATGTTATGGCATTGCCCTGCCCTTCCCTGTTTCTGGAAGAGAGACCTAGGACAGTTAGAGGAGGTATTGGCCTGGAAAATTCCAAGGGATCCTAAACTGATCCTCCAACACATCACAAATGGGCTTGGAGGCACACAATATCAAAAGATGTTCCTGTGGGTGGGTCTAGTGCTCGCTATCAGGGATATAGCAAAGGCATGGAACGAGGTACACGCCCCTTCGATTAAGCGTTGGGCCGGAGGTATGGATTTCTGCATGGGATTGGAAAGATCCATAGACATAGTGAGGGGGTGCCCCGAAAAGCATTACAAAATATGGAATGGTTGGGCAGAGCCACGAGGGATTCATCTGGAACCAGTCCCAGATAAACCATGGACATTTAACAACTAAGAAGGGGTTAAAATGGGCATCAAAAGAACAGAGAGGCACTACTTGCCGGGTAGGTGAGAGGGGTAAGATTTTAGACCTGCATGTGTTACCTATGCCATTGCCTGCTCCTGAGATATACTTTGTATTGACACTGATTGCCAATGCTGCTTTGTCTATAGTTGTTTGCTTTGAATATGAGGACCTTGGGTGCCCTGATGTAACTGCAGGAGAAAAGTGAATAAGAAGTTTCTTTAAAAAAAAAAAAGAATAGACAATAGTTAGGGCATTTTCTATGTTACTGCTGTGACTCGGATCCTAATGCTCATTGCACCGTCTTCATCCTGGGAATCATAAAAGCTTAAAACTTTTCAACAATCTGCACCGTAATTGTACCGCGAGGTCTCAAAAAAACACTAGGAAGTGATATTCACTTTATTTTGGTCGTCTTCATCAAAATAATAAAATCCTATTATGTAGTCAAGCATAGCCATCAAAACATATCAACCAATCAGCATCTGTAAACTTTGTTAAAATGACCTTACTACTTCATGAACATTTTTCACATGAATTAAATTTCCCATTAAAAATATTTATGGGTGCATGGAATTGGGAGGAAGCTAGTTTGTTTTTGGGGAAGCACTGATAAGCGATTGCAGGTGGGCACAATGGCCCTTCTTCCGGAAGCTCTGATTCAACAATGTAATGCTGAAAGGTGTTGCTGGGGCAGAAATGATTAGGTTCAGAAAAAGTAGGATGATTGTAGGCTGGCATCCGGAGAAGGTTGGGCCTGAATGCTAACTAGATTTTCGTATTTCACTCCTTGTTTAAAAGAGCTATAAATAAGAATATCACCTATCTTTCGCTCCAAACCACAAATCACCATTTAGGAGTAGGAGCCACACACGGCTCATAATTAACAACTACAACCAACTCCGACCACAAGATTATTTAGGCAAGCGTTTCCCAGCATTTTACAAATTAAAGTTAATGCTTTTGAGATTCGGGCAAATCCTGCCCTTAAATGTGTTTACTCCCTTTGGAACCAATGTCGAGCACCTACGAATGGAGACTCTGCAATTTCATAAAGGTGCCTCTGACACATTTGGTCTGTAACTTTCCTGCGCTGCTCACCTAGCGAAGACAATAGCTTAGATCACTGTTCTTTATGAATAATATTCACACTTGCAGACAAGCACTCATCGCCCACTTCAGCATAAAAAAAGCCACAGCTAGCGACGAAGTTCTTCAAATATATGCCACACGTGGAATGGCTTTTTATTAACTGAAATTAGGAGCTTCTTTGCAAACATACCTCGTATTAAAAAAGCATAAAGCACTTCGGCAAACCCTCACTAGGTCGATCGCGCAAGCGCTTTGACCTGTTGTTAGTATTGTGGGCTTTTAACCACGCCCATCACTTTCACTCTTTCCTGGGGTTGTCTTTCAAAAATCCTTTGTTATCATTGGTAAATGCTTTGCGTGTGTCCCTCCTTGGAGCTGTTTTGTTACCGCCTTGCAGACTGCCCCTGTTAAATGGAAATTTGAACAATTGGCGATATGTTTGACTGCGAGTGGGCTTCTTTTTCTTTTTGCGCCTCTCCTTCACGCTGATGGCGGCCATGGCGCTTTCAATCTGATCACTTATGTTAACTGTTTTACTTTTACTTTTCAATTTAAGTGGCAAGAAAAGTCCAGTTAGGAATTTACAACGCTAATAGGTCTAACTCAAGCACATTGCATATCAAATGTTTGTTTTTAGATAACTCCCCAGAGCACTGAATGGATTAAGTGATGCCATCCCTGGCAGTGACAGCTCTCACTGCCCTGTAGTCCTCCTGGTGGTGGACCAGAGTACTGAGATGCCCAGAAGAAGAAAAACGTTACCCGAAGTTGGTGTCCGTTGCTAATGATGGCTTTTAGAAGGAATTTTATGCAATGAACTTTTGAATTTTAACATGTTCCCAAGGATTTGGCACCAATCCATTGCCAATCCAAAACCATAAAGATAAGGCTTGATGTGTCTTGCACGGGAGCTGACCAATTGGTTCTGCAACTGCCATTTTGTCTGCAGGTACGTGCCACGTCCAAGTCTATATTTCAGTTATTAAACCCCTGGACCTTGAATCATTGTTACAGCTTCTACGGCGCAGGGAGAATCCTGTTTCATAGCAGCACATGCATGCATGTTCTCTGTAAGAACCGACAATTCGAGGCACAGTTTAAGGTGTTTTTCACACTTTTGATGTGCTAGTAAAGTCTACTTCACATAATTTCTGAAGAACACGAGTTCTATACTCTACAGTTTCAGACATGTAATCACACTAAATTTAGAGCAAAGGGCCTGAAAAGGCAATAATAACCACCGTCTTTAACTCTATGTTAAATGAGTTGTCAAGCAACGATGTTAACAGGTGTCACTGGAAAGAGCGCATCTTCACAACAATTAACAGAGTTCATTAAAGAACACAACTCTTTAAAAGTAAAGCTCATTCTCCTGCGAAATTGCAGGAATCACTGCTCAGTGAATGTGGGTGGACAAGCAGTGGCAGCTTCAAGGAGCTCCTGAGCGTTTTTAGATCTGCTGCATAGTGCAAATTACTACTTCTGGGAAACAGGTACTAAAGGACACAAAGACTCAGATGATGAGTCAGACAGATTTAGGCGAGGATATACCATTTGGCCAGAAATGCTGTTTGCTGCTGGTACCCCCACACCTAAACATGGCTGTTAATATGGGTTTAACACCACGGAATAGGGAATAACCTTGCAGATTTAGAGGCATATTTATAAGCCCCTAGTGCCACCTTGCGCCACAATAGCATCAATTATATTGACGCTAATGTTGCACAAGGAGGCCAAAATCCTTGTGCAATATTCACAAAGTAGCGCAATGCATGCATTGCGCCAATTTGTAACTTCAGAGCAGGTGTTAAAAGGGGGCTTCCATTATTTATGATGGGCCCCTATGTACTCTGCAGGAGTAGCACCAATTCCTGCAGAGTACATCAATAGCGTCAATACAAATGAAGTTATTGCCCTTTACCCTGCACCATGGTGTGCTGTATATTAGATACAGCGAACACATGGTTGCAGTAGGGAGGCACTAAGGGGCGCAAGGAAAGTGGCGCTGCACTAGGTGCAGCGCCGCTTTCCTTAAATATGCCCCTTGGTTTTTCTGGGTTAAATTCCGCATCAAATCAAATTCGCAATTCATGTTCCCATTTAGCACCTGATCTGGGCAGGTGGAAAATGGAAGCTGGGGGTTCTTGTTATCAGGGTGTGAGAACACAGGGTAGGGAGGGCATCAGGGGCAGGAGATTTTGTGGGATTGCCTGGGAGTGCATTCTGTGGTCGTACGGTGCCGTTGGAGGAGGGTAAGCAGGGACCGTGGGCCAGACGTATTTTAAGCTAGTAAAATCAGACTTGGGGTCATTACGAGTTTGGCGGTCTTTTGGGAAGACTGCTGCGGTGGCGGCTGCCAAAAGACCACAATGTTGCAGGTGATCCAACCGCTATATTAGGAGTTAGACTGTGAAGTCCGCCAAAAAACAGCCACATTTTCAAAACCGCAATGGCACTGGAGGACGGAAAAGAGGTGGTTTCACCACCAGCACCGCCAGCCCAACAAAAATCCTCCCATCAGATTACGATCCACAAATCACAACAGCGATTCTTCCATGGCGGAAAACCACTGGCGTTGCGAACTGCGGCGGTCTCAACTCACTTCATTCAGAACACCACACCACATTAGATATTTTGAATATCACACACCTGACACACATACACACACCCGACACAATGTCAGGAAAACTATTACCAGTGTTGTTAAGTTCTTCCCTCAGCAAAAACAATTCCCCTTTTCCTTGTACCCACGTTGGTTGCAGCGGCATCCTCACTTATGGTGGCTCTTGCAGAGGCTGTTCTTAGAACTAGCTTCTTCAGGTTTAACTGCCACTCAAGATGGTGGCCGCAAATCTTTGTGAGGTCAGCGCTCCAGTATTTCTACTTTAGTCTTGTGCTGAAGCTTCCCTTCAGCTGTTTCTCTCTGGGAGCTGTGCACTTCAACTGTCATCCTGAGGAGAATGAACAGTGTTCCTGAGGTGCTTCGTTACCCAGAAAATTCTTCCAGTTTTGAGTAGTTAATTCTATTTCTTGTTACAGTGTGCACACCAGCTACTTTTTCCTTTCTGGAGAAGCTGAATTTCGTCCTTCTTCCAACAACTGGCTATCGGCTTTCTGAGGAGAATTTGTTTTGGCTTAACAGAACTTCAAGCAACTGCAGTAAGGAATCCTTTTGTATAATTTCCAGACTTGCCAATATATATATGTACATATATAGTTAAAAACTCTTCGCCTTGCTAACTTGCCAGTCTTAGAGACAAACCTCAGTGCTCAGACTAATTCCTAGAGGCTGTAATTGAGAAAACTGAACCTTGAGAAGGAATTTTCGTTTCCTGTAAAGGACATTAGTAGACTGTATATTTGTGAACCTTTGAACTGTTCTCCAGAGACCCTTGGATACCTCTGACTCCTGGATTAAAGAAGATATTAAGTTAACATTGTTCTCTTAGAGAGAGGCTAGTCTCTCAAAAGATCCAGGTTAGGAGAACAATAGAATTGGGTAAATGTGAATGGCTGAACAGTTGAATACGCAGTCGGAATGTACTTATCTATGCTCTTATCACTCGACTGCAGGTCCTTCCTTTAACGAAACCCCAATAAGAAGAAAGGTGTAGGTTACAGAAGCACACACTGAATATTCTATCTTCAAGTGGGAAACACAGGCCAGAACTGGATCTGGAGGCGGACTCTCTCTTTTCATTCCCATTCCCCTTTCCCCCTAGCGGATGAAGGGTTCAGATAATCAGTAAAGTCTGAGCACGCATCTGTTGGAGGGAGTTGAGTAAAATGCATCTGCTCCTGTGTAAGTTTGATTTAATGGGTAATCTCCTGACACACACTTACTCACTGCACTATAGAGCACTCCCCTACACAACCCACAATCCTTTGTAATCAAAACACCACACACAGCCACGGACAACCAACATCCCAGAGAGTTTTAGATAGCAAGAGTAGGTACCCATTAGCACTTCACAACGCAAAATACACACATTAGTACCACACACAATCCACAACACCCGTCACCCGCTCACATCACAGCACCTACACTTTACCATTTACCTAACTCTGCACCTTTCACTTTGAACACAACCACACTGACTTAACAACCTCTACCATTTACCCACAAAAACACCCACGTTTCACTGATGAGGAGCTGAGGGTCATGGTGGATGAAATTGTAAGGGTAGAGCCACACCTGTTCGGAGGACAGTTCCAACATACATCTATGGCCTGGAAATGGAGTTGTGGCAAAGGATAGTGGACAGGGTCAATTCTGTAGGCAGTTATCCTCGCACAAGAGAGGACCCCAGGAAGAGGTGGAACGACCTCAGCTGGAAGGTACGGTCCATGGCATCCAGGCACCAGCTGGCGGTACTCAAGACTGGAGGTTGGCCCCCACCTCCTTCCCCTACTTTCACATTTTGGGAGGAGAAGGTCTTGAACATCCTGCATCCAGAGGGCCTGACAGGAACTCCTGGGGGAGTGGAGTCTGGTAAGAACCAGCAACATTCATGTCACACAATTGTCTTGTTCTGCATGCTCCCTCACCACCTATAATCACCCCAATTTACACACCACCAACTACCACTCTCTTCTAATCACCTAATACCCCCTCTCTGGCATGCCACATGTCCACTAAACTCATCTGGCCCCACAGCCCTTGGAAATGGAACGTGAAGTACTGGCTAATTATAGCACTACAGCTCCCAGAATGCAATATCCCAACATTTTCAGAGCCAGTACACTGCACCAAATATAACTTATCATGCATGTTAAACTAATATTCTACCTAACCCATCTTGAGTGTTCTAGTGTGGAACAGTACATGGCAATTACAGCAATGCAATGGCTCACTCACACCACCATCCCAAGAAAAACACAGCTATAGCAGAGTGCCCATATATAATAGCCACAGGTTAAAGATCCCAAGCTAGAAATATACTCACCTGGTTTGAAAAGTCAGATGGCTGAGTGGATGCACATGCAGTACATCCAGATACAGGTCAACGTCGATTGTTTACTCACATACTGTGTTCCTAGAAGGACACCAATGTGTATTGTACAGCTCTTATTTGTGCCCTATATCATGCCAGCCAGTTTACTAGGTAACAGAGGTGAATAGCCATGTCAATAATCAGACAATATCAGATGCCATCAGCAGTACAATCACTACCAATATAGTTGAAAAGTGTAAACATGGTGTTTGGAATTGAAGTTACAAAGTTTCATGTTGTACTAAGTAAGATTGTGCAGCAGCTGTCATCACTGGAGATCATGTTAAGGCACTGTCTGCATCTCACAAAACTGCTACAATACCCCCATTTGAACCTGAACTCTGTTTTTCACTCCCTCAACATGTAACCTTGCCAGTGTTACCATGGAGAGGATACCAGAAACTGTTACTACCCCTCTGGATGAAGGCCCTAGTGAGGACAACACCCCTTGATGTCTGGACACTGACGAAGAACATGGCCCATCTGGGACACCTGGTCAGTCAACAACTGTCACCCTCACCCTGGCCACATCAACTCCTCCCAGCCCTGTTGCATCTACATCACAAGCAATCATTCACCCCCCACCTGTGTCCCAAAGGACTGTTACATCAATTGTGTGCCCCACAGTACAGGTACCTGAGTCTCACATTGCCACCCCTGACAATGATGGACCTGCCACCACTGGGAGTAGGCACACTATGCCAGGGGCACAGGCACATGGGGGTAGGGTATGTGGGAGGGATGCTGTGGGTCAGAGGATGGGGCCTCCAAGGGACAATACTGACCAGGAAACCATCTCCCAAGTCCTAGGAGCCTACCAAAGTTCCCAAGACATGATGGGCCAAGTTGTGACCATGTTGGGGGAAATCCAAAAGCTGCAAAGGGACAGCCACCAGGAAGTCATACAGCAGTGGCAGGTACAAAATTGCCACTTGGCTTCCATTTCAGGGGTGCTGGAAGACATGAATGCCACACTGAGTAGGTTTTGTACCCAACATTTGGCCCCTTCCACTAGCAATGAAACATCAGGCCCTTCTACCTCAGTGGCTGCTAGTGGAATGGAGAACCTGTCATGAGAACGACATGCCTCAGACACCCCACCCTCTGTAGCTGAAGAACCCCCTGCAAATATGGACATCTACCCAGACATCCAGCAGGAGCAGATGCCAAGACCAAACCCACTGTCAGGAAGTAAACCTCTCCTGACTTGTTCCCCTTGTGTGCCACAGATACACCCTGTTGACTGTTCTGTAACCAATCCCCATTATAGTGCAAGGACACTGGACTTGTGTTTCCAAATGGGGTAGCAGCTACTCTGATGATTTCATCCACCATAACTGTACCTCCCACAAATGTTTTGTGTGTGTTTTATGTTAATGGTCACATATGTTTTTTTCATTTGCACAATTAATCACACTTAAACACCTGTCCTGTGTACATCTCATTTATCATCCATGTACAATAGTTATGCATGCCAACTCTAGTCTGACCATGTCCCTCTGTATTGTACACCCACTGTTATGGGCATCAACCGTGAACTCCATCAGAAGGAGACTCATTACAATAGGATTATAACAGGACAGATTCCAAAAAGGTTGTAAACTACAACTACACAAAATCAGTGCTAGATATGCTAACAGCACAACGAGCATGACTGAGAGTGGGATCAGGATGTTTGCTAAGGTGTAGCACAATGCTAAACCACACAGTACAGAAGTTTGGGTTATGTTACTCTTCCAACAAGACATGAGGCACACAGATTGGTTCTTTGTATCACCTGGTAAAGCCTTATCACATACCTATACCATAGCTTCCAAATATACATATCCCATAGTACAGACAGAGATCAGTACTGATGTACCCAGTCCTGGAATCTTTCACTTATATGGTCACATACGTGTATGCTTGTCACTCACCTATGTCAATCCACAGTGACATGCACATTGGTCTGCAAAGTAGGAATACACTGACAGCCAGGTTCAAGGTACATTACGTACAACTGAAACCATTGTGATGGGTGAGGCCTTGGACCTACATTTACACATGAGCCAGACACATACCCAGACATAAATGACAGCATTTCACAACCTCCTGTACCCTATAAGTGACCTTGACGGGAAAAAACTTTTGCACCCCAGTGTCCTGACAGTCTAACAAATGTAAGTTACACTCCACATAATGCAGACTAATAGTACTTGGTTTCAGCCATGTCGCCTTCTCATGTCTGTCTGCAATTCCCATTTGCTTCTGACACTGTTTGTTGTTTGCCAAGGTTAATGAGCCAAACAGGATCTATGCATCTAGGCAAATCTGTGATTGAGAGAGAAAAAGGGATATGACATAGCAAAATACGCTCCTCAAATCAGAGGAGTCATGTCCACATGTGTACCTTTTCATCTTCTATAACAATACATGGGTCTGTAGACCACTCTGCTCTGTACACAATACATATTTTCAGTTTGCATGCACATCTCACTCAAAGGCATTGGAGCTATCTACAACCCCACAGACGATGCAAGAAAGGAGGTTACATGCTACCTATCTACTTCAGGTTACACAATTATATCACAACATTACATCTACTTCACATACCTTTTAGTCAGATGAAGAACTAATTGATGAGATCTGCCCTAGAGTCTCCTGCTTCATCTTCCTCTGTCTCTTCATCACTTGGCAAATCTGCATTTCCACCCACAGATTCTGCTGACTCCCCCTCATCTGGCATGAATGGAATCTGTTGTCTCAGGCAATTGTGGAGCATGCAGCAGGCTACTATTATTTGACATACCGTGTTGGCTGAGTAGAGGAGGGCTCCTCCTGATTTGTCCAAGCACCAAAATCTTTCCTTCAGGAGCCCAGAAGTCCAGTCAGTGACATGCCTTGTCCTCCAGTGGGCCTCTTTGTAGCGGACTTCCCCTGGCGTGGTTGGGAACCTCACTGGTGTCAACAACCAAGGACGGTTTTGCTAGCCAGAGTCACCAGTGAACAAAGCGGTAGAATAACACACACATATACATGGGACATGCAACGTTGTGATGGCAGGAGACATACATTGCAAACACACATTTAAGTTGTAACTTACCAACCAGCCAGTCCGTCTCTGTGGGGAGTCGAGTCATCAGCAGTGGGACATTGCTGTTTCCCCTGACGAAGGAATCATGGACTGATCCTGGATACTTTGCACTGACTTGTGAAATGTACTGGTCTTACAGACACACTACTTGAACGTTTATAGAGTGGTAGTTTTTTCCTGTTCTTATACACCTGTTTATTGCCACTGGGGGGAACCAAGGCTACATGGGTGCCATCTATGGCTCCAACCACATGTGGAATATGTCCCGTAGCATAAAATTCTGCCTGCACATAGGCCAAATCTGCACATTGGGGAAACTTGATGTAGCTGTCCTGGTGTTTCAACAATGTACACAGTACATCCCTAAACCAAGCTGAACTTGGGCTGAGACGTTCCTGAAGTTAGGGCCACTGTATTCTGAACGGACCCAGTGGCCAGGAAGTGTAGCTCTGACAAGACTTGAACGATTGGAGGTATGCTATAGGGATTGTGAATGGCAGGCATCAGATCTGGCTCCAATTGATCACAAAGATTGATGATAGTATGGCGATTCAGCCTATATGTCTGGATACAATGTCTCTCTTCCATGGTGTGCAGGTCTACTAGTGGACAGTACACTGGTGGTTGTTGTCCTCTCATCATGGCGGGATAACTATATGTAAAAATGTCAACATAGTATGTGACATGCAGCATGCAGACATCTTGCAAAGTTAAATAAACAACTCACACACATCTGCTGTCGAGGTCGGTTACAAACTCTGATATCTACAATACAGCATATAGCATGCATCCAATGACACGCTCCTTTGTGCACTTTCCCTCAAATAACTATTGAACTACACATACAGATTCATCTGTTACTGTATATGTTTGTAAGTCCAACCGACTTGACATGTCTTACACATGTTGTTGCACATTATCTACAATTTCAAATCACATAGGAATCTCAGAGTAGGTGTACATTGCTATCACCACATGTCCTCTAGTAACACAGTATTTAATGCACAGATGCACAAATAGACAACTAAACATAAAGGCAATACTTACAGATGTACTGCACAATGTGAAGTATGGTTTTATGACGCAGATTATAAAACTCTTCCATACATCAAATGTGCTTAAAATGGTAGCCCCCTGACCTACAGTACTGGATTTGTGGAAGCGACCTAATTCCGTCAGCGGAATTCTTCATGGTGGTAGGTGGTCACAACTGCTGTGGAAATTGCCATTGGAACACATTGCTGCCTTTGGTCGACTTGAGCCACTGGTGATGTCCGCCGGCGGTGACTGTCATGTATGTGGCAAACATGACCACTATCTTCTGCAGTATTGCTCACTTGACTCCTGACTCTGCTGCCAGCAAGAACTCCACTACCTGAGCTTCTGTGTACTGTCTCTAGGAGCTATCATACCACGTCCTGCAGGTGATAGGGCCCCAGCCTTCAACTCTGAAGAGCTGGATAAGCTCGTGGTGGAGGTCCTACCCCTGCATAAACAGCTATATGGAGTACCAGAGGAGCAGGTGAGTCCAATGCAATGCCAATGTGTGATAGGTGTGGTGTATGATGGTGTATCTGAAATGCAAAGTGGGGAAGGTTTTGAGGCATGCAGATGATAATTTGTAAATCAGTGTGAGTTGAGAGGATGGGAATGTTTGCCGACTTGCTGTCACTGAAGTGTACTGTCCACTACTACTGGTATGGTGCATGTGGACATGTCCTTTTCCATTTGTCTGTGTCATCAATGCAGGGCATCGTCCATCAGAAGAAGGGAATTCGATGTGCCATCGCCAAGCAAGTGCGGACCCTGGGGGTCCACAGCCGTTGGATCACCCAATGTAGGAAGTAGTGGGAGGACCTGAGACACTGGGCCCGGAAGACCGCAGAGGCGGAGCTGGGGATGTCCTCTCAACGAGGAAGGGGTGCCCGTTGGACCTTGACCCCCCTAATGGCCTGCAATTTGGCAGTGGCCTACCCTGAGGTGGATGGGTGTTTGAGAGCAGCACAGCAGCCACAAGAAAGTAAGTACTGACAGAACCCATGTAGTTGCCTCTGCAAGTTAAGTGTATGATATCTAAGTATTGCAGCGGTGACAATGTGGTAAGTGCTGCAAGTATAGTGTCTACTAGGAAGACATGGTACTACAGTTGCCAACATACAAACACAGACATGGCCATTGTATTGTGTATAGGGACATGTTAATCACCTATGTCAACCAAATTGTATGACTTCATGTGGAGATGCGCATGTGACTGTGTCATATGTGTAACTCTACTGAGCCATATATATGTGTAACCTGCTGTGTCATCCTTCTCACCTAGTGTTTCCAAGTCTATTTACCCAAAAGGTAAATTGATTAGCTCTTTGGTCTCTGGCCAGTCCTATTCCACTGATGGATCTAGCTCTATATGCAACATTGGATCTGACAGATGATTAACAGGGCCACGTAATCCTGTGTCCTGAAATAGATGGACACTTCATGTGAGGTTGTCACCCCCATCAGGCTTTTGGTATGGCCTACTTACTACACTCCCTATGAAGTTTGTGGAGGTGTCTCCATTGTCATGTCTGATTCATACATAGGGAAATGTGAAGTTTTATCAGGGTGGAAATCCTAAATTGTGAAAATAATGGTGATAAGAATACATTGACATTTCATGACATTACATTAACATGTGTACAAATACCTTTGATCATAATGTGTTTGTTGTTGAGAAGGTAAGTGGCTAGGCTGCTTATACCCTTAGCCCATGTATATTGTCAATGCGACCTACGGCAATCCGATACCTATATGTGTGAAACAAATACTATTTTGTGCCTACATCATGTGTCAATTTATACTTCATGCTTATTGTTATGTTGAAACCTCTTCTTTGCCAGACTTTCTTTTGGCATTCTCAGGCTGTTTGGACAGTTTTCTTTATGGCTCTGCTCATTTCTGCCTGACTTAATGGTGTAGCAGGTGTTCCATCTGACATACACATGTTGGTGTTATGGGATATGTTGTCATTCAATTTGCTTGACTCTAGGTGTATGTGTCATTCATGCTTACACAAGTAATCAGTTGTGTAAGTGTTAGTTCTGGACTAATATGTAATAGGATTCACATCAGGACAGTTGTTAGTGATGTAGGCATTTAGATGTTGTCATGTAGAGGTTTGTATTCAGCAGGTATGGTGGAATGCTAAGAGCCCTTCATGCACATTGTTTAGTGTCCATTGCATTGGCAGTGTTACTATTCTCCCTGTGTTTGTTTGTCTGTGGATGTGTCCTGTGTGCCAAGTAGGCCCATATTGCAGTAGATAGATTTGTTGTCTGTGTGTCAATGAGGTAGTTAAGTGCATCCAGATACTTCTAAGGAATCTCTTCCTAGTATTTAGATAGATGTTTCAATGACATGCTATGTCGTTTTGTGAGGCACACTGTATGTGTATGCCATATGTAGTGTCTTCATCTGAGGTGTTTGCCATTGTGTAAGATGTGTGCAGAGTGATAAGGTAGGCATGTGATTGGAAAGCAACATGCTTTGTCGTATTTGAAGTGAGATGAGTTTACTTTAATGGAACAGGACTACTGGTGATGGACTGGGCAGGTGTGGAGGAGGGGGAGGCATTATATTGTGTTGTCAGAAACTGCATTTCCTTAGACTGATTTGTTGATAGACAGTGATTATCCGTATGGGGATAGATTTTACAGGGAGCCAATCCATCTTGGGGATGATGCTTTTGAGTTACTGCAGAATTGATGGGAGGGTGATGTAGTGATCAGGTGGTTGGCTTATGTTGTGGGTGAGACTGTGGTAATATGGGAATTTTGGAAGTATCTTGTGACATGATGTAGGCTCTGAATGGTTTCTACCTGGGGCTTTATTTGACATAGATGTGTTTTTACTGCTGTGTATGTTGTAATGTATGTGTATGTTAAGAATGTGATGACCCTCTCTCTCTTTTTTTCTGTGCATCAGCATCGACAGGCGGACATAGTGGCCCGGAGGGCGAGGGGAGTGCCAGGGGGGAGACAGGATCCATGTCTTCTTCATCGGAATCCTCCTCCAGTGGATACTCCCTGGCAGTGGCAGACCCATCTAGGATCCCACGCCCATCTCAGTCTCCCAGCCCCTTACTACCACTGCCCTCCTTGTAGCTCCCCACCCAGGTGGCCATGCCGGCTCACCCAAGAAGGTGGACGACTCCTATGCCACAGGGCCCTCTTCCCCTGCCCCCTTCAGCCCTGCTGCCCTCAGTGAGGAGGATATTGACCTCCTGAGGTCGATCTCTGTGGGTCAGTTGACCATCGTGAATGCCATCCAGGGACTGGCAACTCAGATACAACAGAGCAATGCATTTCTGGAGGGCATTCATAGTGCACTGGATGGCCTACATAGATCTTTTCAGGCTGTGGCCTCTACACTGATGGCAGCCAGTCACCGTTTGTCTTCCGTCCCCCTCCACCTTCCTCTTCCCAATCCCAAACCCCTCTTGCCCGACCCAGCCAAAGCACAGGCAGACAAGCATGCATCCACCTCAACATCCAAGGGTAGCTCAGACAAACACAAGCACCACAAGTCACACCACCAGCATGCACACAAGCAACATACACCTGCACACATATCAACAGTCACAACCTGCCCTGACACCCCCACTATCCCAGGCATCACAGACACAACACCTGACACACCTGCAGACACCTCACAAACATTCACAGATCCAGCCACTACACTTATGTTACCCATAGACAACACAACATCAGACCCTCAGGCATCCATCCCAGTCACCACATCCGCAGACACCACGACACACCAAGACACACAGACATGCTTACATGCATCACATCTATCATACCTCCAGTCACCACCCCAACAGATACTCACCCACCCACCACAGCATCTCCCAGCACTTTCACCCCCCCTCCTCCCTAGACACATAAACACCCACACTCACCCACCCAACAGACACCCATCACCCACAAGCATACCTTGCACAAACATGCACCCAAGACATCCACACCAACACCTCAGACAACCACTTCCTCTCCCTCCGCACCCAAACCCTTTTTGCTATGACCGTCCCGGGGTGTCTAAGAAAGCTTTCCTTTTGGAGTGTGCCCTTTTCCCTACTCCTCTCCCACCCTGTGATGCCCCTAGACGTTCATTGTCCCTCCCCAAGTCCGGCCCGTCCACCTTCAAGTCCTCCCTGCCCCCCTTGCAAGTTCTCATGCCCCTCCCCCTGCCAAAAAGTCTAGTCCTCCACCTAAAAGCCAGCTCTCTCCTAAACCTAAGTCCAAACCCAACCCCTCCCCCCACGAGTCCCAAAGGCCTCCCTCCAAAACCCAATACAATAACAGGTAAGAGTGTGTATCTACAGTTGCTTTCATCATCGTGGATTCTGAAGTCGTTGGACAAGCAGGAGCAGCTGGAAGACGTGTAGTTCAGGTTCCATGGTAGCTCCGGAAGAGTATGGCTTCCTGAAGATGAGTGTCTCCTTTTATACAGTGGTTTCCGCCTGGGTTTCCGTGGTGGTGTGACCACGGCGGAAACCTTGGCGGTGTGCAACCTCATAATCTGTCCGGCGGAAACATGGTCTCTGCCAGCCTGCTGGTGACTTCAGCACTGACGGTGCCGTCGGTGCCTTGGCTGTCTTCTGTTGGGAATACCGCCATAGTCATAATATGGTGGTCTTCTCTGCCAGCCTGTTGGTGGTGCGACAGTCAACATGGCGGTCCTGAGACCCCCAAACTTATAATGAGGGCCTCAGTGTTCTTGCACCTGGGAAATCCAGATGCAAGAAAACTGATCCAGTTATAATTGAGAGAAGCCTTATCTCAGCAGTGAATACCTCGACTTCAAACTTATAATCAGGAGCAAAGTAAAAAAGGAACTTGGCATCAGTCTGTTAAGAGCTGTCTGTCCCCGCTGACATCTCTTAACAGTGGCAAAAAACGCTATCCCAGCGCAATGGTGGCTCCTTCGCAGTGGCGGAGAAGCGTCTCCCTACTGGCTCAGAGCCAGCAGCTATAAAAAAAAATAACAAAATATTAGCGTTTTATTTGTCAGCTGCTGGTTGATCCAGCGAGTGCCGTGGGATCCATGGGAGGGGAGAGTAGGAGTAGAGTAGTGGTGTGCATTTAAGTGCGCAAGTCCGTTTGGCCGGCCGTTTTAGGCCAGCCAAACAGACATGTGCAGTTAGGCTTCTCCAACCCAGCTGTATTGCACAGCCGGGTTGGAGAAACAGCACAGACTCCCTGTGCTTGAGCGAGTGGTAAACCAGCCTGCTCAGGCCAATCCCTGCGCTGCTCTCATGCCTGGTAATAGCATGAGAGGACTGCGGGGATTGCACAGGGAGTCTCCTATGCTCTCCCAGGGACTGCTGGGACCAGGAAGCAGAGGAGCGCGAGGCAGCCGGCAGCACCAGATAAGTGTTTTTATTTATTATTAACCCCCCTCCCCACGCTCTCCCCATGCCCCCTCCACCCGCCCCACCACTTTTAATTTGTGTCGGCTGCCACTGTCCCAGTGATACCTGTCAATGTTGGAAAAGTTTGACAGGCAGCACCATCAAACATGTTGACCGGCTGACAAAGTTTCAAAAAGTTTTGTTTTTGTCAAACACAGACTCCCAAAGCGGGAGTTTGTTTCTGAAGAAAGTAAAGTAATGACCTCCACCATGGTAGTTTTCTCCCATTATATGGGGGTAATTTTTAAAAATATTTTTAAGTAGCAGAGATGGACAGCAGAAAAAAATGGTAACCGACCATGATCGAATGGCTAATCACAAGGTCGGTACTCAGTCAGGCCATCAAAAGAGTATGTTGATAGCAGTACCAGAGTAGGCTCCGTCATGGATATACTGTCCATCTGCCCACCTCTTGATCAGGCAAGAGCAAAGTGAACTTGACGGGGAGTATATTCTGCCAAACTCTAAATCAGGCCCAAAGTACAATGGATTAAACTGTTCCTTTCTTCACGAACACAGTTCACATCTTAACTACAGTGTTGTTTGTACCTCCCATTGTAGTAGATTTATGTTGATTAACTATTATTACAGCAGTATTGCTTTACAGGGGATTAAAAGTACATGTAATAAATGTTAATTGCATCCATGTTCAACATGTCATACGTTGTAAATATGTACTGATGTATTATGTTGCCACTTCCCACATCTCTTTTGCTAGAATGTAGATTTTTTTCAAAACGTATACATCCCTAGCTTTCTAAATGTTAGCTTTGCCACAAGAAACAATCATCCATAGCATACTAAATTATTATTATTTTCATTTTTTGGCCGTGCTTTCTGTACACAATTAACCTATTTGAAATAACCACTCTTGGCTTTACAACCTCAAATATTATTCCTGCAACCAAACTTGAGGGCTAGCAAAATTAATAGTGGATTGCTTGAACAAGATCTTGTGCACCAAGGAGCAAGTCCACACGAAATGTCGAGAGGACGCTTCATCTTGACTCTTTTCTTAGACAATGCAGATGGCATGTCAAATTAGACATATTGCTCCACTGTTTCATAGATCTCATGCATACATTACCAGTTGTATGCTCTGCGAGGATTCAGTAGTTTGGGGTGGCTTGCTATCCTAGCCACTGCTGTTCATTGTTATCCACTGGAATACCTCCCACCGAAGTAACTTAGGTTCTACTGAATACAAATGTCAACAGTTTATGGTGCCTTTTCTTTATCCCCTGCTGCACCTGTTTTATGTTTACCAATCCAACATGGATCGGTAAACAAAAAGAGAAAGAAGCACATCTGTCATTTTTGGGGGGTGAATGCTTGGTGCTTGCACCTACAAAAATCATTTTGTTCTTCTTTTTTAGAAACGCTACACAGCATTGGGGATGCTCTACAGCATGGCTAAAACCACTGGCAAAGCCAATAGGTCCCAAAGGCGAGCCTATTGGCTTTACCAATGTCACGAGGATGTGGTGTTCCTTTGCTATATGTTTTCACATTAAGCTATGCATCTCCATAATTTGCTGCTAGCCAGCCGAATCAGAATTAATAGCTTGAATGTGGCTGTTGAACTCTGCTAGAAATCCCTCTCACAGAATCAGTCACTTAGTCACCCACTTAAGCAAAGATCATTTGTGATGACATTTCTTCCAGCCATCGCCGTGCCAGAATGGTATGGGTAGTTGAGTGTTTGAGTGGAAGCTTAGGGATTGGTTTACTGTTTGGGACAGGGTTCTTTATGCAGGCTCTTTTTAGAAACACGTAAATATAAGTGAAATTCATCTCGTTGTTGGTTACCATATCCGACACATGTCAAATGTTTTTTAAAATTCTGTATGTGTAATGGAACTTGCTGTTGGTTAGAAGATTGACTCCATCTTGAGTCAGCTGCCATGACAAACTGTTGGGATGTTCTTGTTACTAGCTTGAGCTAGGCCTGGAACCTCGCATTCTCCTGAGTTCCAGGATCAATATTCTGGAGCCTGGAGACGTGAAGGTTCCAGGTGAGGGACGGTTGAGCTGGAGATCGGTTGAGGAGAGAGACGGAGCACGGATCGATTTATGGGTTGGATAATCTTATGACAATAAATCTCCCTTTATATTGCCTTCCTTGCATCAGTGTTTCATTACAACACTGGCGACGAGTCACCAACCAACCCTGAACCCACGAACTTACCTTCTGCGTGGAAGCTTCTAGTAATTCTGGATTCGCGCTACCGTCAGCTGTCTTCTTTTCGTGTGGACCTGAAGACTGAGGTTGTCAGTTCAAGTTTCGTCTGGTCCTGTCGTGTGAGTGCCTCCGGGGCTTTGTTTTATTTCTGGAACATCGGACTGCCGTTATTCTTGGTGAGGCTCGCGCTTTCTCTCGCGCACCCTCGCGCTCTCCTCTGTGTGCTGAGAGCACAGAGAACACGCTTATTCTCGCGCCACGACCGCAATCTAGAAGCTAGACCGCTTCTTTTTGTTCCGGTTTCGGCAGGAAGTGAAGAGTAGGGAAAGGAAAAAAAAAAAAAAAAGAAAAGAAAAAACAACTAGACTGCAACTTTTACGCCACAGTTTTTACCAGGAAGTTGCAAAGTGTTCCCCAGGAGGAAACTGGATTGTAATAATTTTGTTTTTCTGCTTACAGTGGTGGATTATTATACGCCTCCGTTTGAGATGAACTTATATACTTTCTCTAGGGGTTTTGATTAACTACTGGGCTGTATCTAACTTTTGTTATTTGTCTTTTCCAAGCCTGACTATTGTTTTACCATGGCTACACCTACAATGTCACAACCACCTCCTTTCTTAACGGACAAAGGTGACCCCATTCTTCCATGGAAACGATGGAAAAATCTTTTTGATTTATATATTATAGCCATTGGTGGGGAAAAGTTCTCTCCAGCCAGGAAACAAGCAGTTCTTCTACATAATCTGGGAATTGAAGGCAGAAATATATATGACAGCCTGGAACCTTTGTCTATTGGTGGGGCGGATGGTGAACCCAGAGACGTTTATGAGATGTCGGTGGTTATCCTAGCTGCACATTTTGAGTCCAAACTCAATGTGGTGTTAGAAAGACATACATTTTTCGCCAGGTCTCAGGGTAATACTGAAAGCGTAGGGAATTTTGTAGCAGCCCTACGCACATTAGCACGCACATGTGATTTTGGTGAAATTACAGACTCTCTTATTCGTGACCAACTTGTGCGTTGCACCAATAACAAAAAGGTTCAAGAGAAACTTTTGACAAAGAACCCTGACTTGAGAGAGGCGATTGCCATTGTAGAAGGAATGGAGAGTACTAGCAACTGGATCAAAGAAATGAATCATACGGAAGGGGACAGTCTCTCTATGTGCATGTACCTAGGACCCAGGAAGAAGTCCTTAGGGTTAACAGTAGTAGTAAAGCACAAGCATCCATCCAAGAAAAGAAGAGAGACATTAAATGTTTGCGTTGTTACCGCTGTGGCAATGCAGGTCATGCAGCAAATAGTCCTAATTGTTTTGCACGAAATTCATTGTGTAGGAAGTGCGGGAAGAAGGGACATTATGCTAGAGTTTGCAACAATGATAGTAGCAATATAGATTGTATCACTGAAGATGTCAACAAGATGGTATTGTATGTGGGGCAGGAGATTGACTGTATTGAGCACAATACTGGCATAGTAGATGAGGGTCCTGTGATCATGCCTGAGTGTACTATTAAACTGGATAATAGAACGGTTACAGTTTTAGCAGACTCGGGATCTCCCTACACCATGGTTGGTGATAAGAACTGGCAGGATATTTTCGGGGCATCTATAGGCTCCCTTGTCAAACCTGACATCAATCCAGTCAGTTATGGAGGTACCAGAATAGAGGTGATTGGGTATAGGGTCATGAAGATTCAGTTCCAAGATAAAGTTACCATGGGAAAGGTCTATGTAGCTAAACGTGGTAACAATTTGTTAGGATGGCAACACCAACGGGACATGGGTATTAAATTAGATCCCAATTCTGATAACCAAGTTATGGTGGTAAGCAATGGGGACGATTTGATGGAGATTTGGAAGGAATTCCCTAGTGTGTTTAGTGAGAAGTTAGGTTGCCTGTCAAATTTTGAACACAAAATTATTATTTTTTTAAATGCAGTGCCGGTTGTTCATAAAGTCAGAAGAGTACCTAGGTTGATGTTGGAACCTCTCAAAATGGAACTAGACAGATTACTTAATGCCGGAGTAATTGAGGAGATAGAATCTTCGGAGTGGTTGGCCCCGGTTGTATTGGCACCCAAAGATAATCGGAAAAGCATCCGCATGTGTGTGGACCTCAGAGATCTTAATAAGCACATATGGATAGATCGTCAACCTTTACCCAATATAACAGAAGAGTTGTCGTGCCTAGGTGGGTCGAGGGTGTTTAGTGTTCTGGACTTATCCTCAGCTTATCATCAAATTGTTTTGCACCCTGAGTCCAGACATCTCACCTCTTTTATTACACCTTTAGGGGCTTACCAATTTCTGAGGATGCCTTTTGGCCTGGCTTCTGCAGCCGTGTGTTTCCAACGAGTCATGAAAAAATTTTTGGAAGGGATATCTGGAACGTTGTGTTTCCAGGATGATATATTGGTTCATGGTAAAACAGTAGTTGATCACGACAAGGTATTAAGGAAAGTTTTGTGCAGTTTAGCAGAGGCTGGTCTTACTGTTAAGAGGGAAAAATGTAAGTTTGGAGTTACTTCGGTGACATACCTGGGGCATACTATTTCTGGCGATGGGATCAGACCGAAGTTGGAACTTGTTGAATCTATAACTCATGCACCTGAACCCAGAGACAAAGATGATGTAAGGTCATTCCTAGGGTTGGCAGAGTACTACTCTAAATTTATCCCCAACTTTTCTAGCGTGACGCAACCTTTGAGAGCACTTTTGAAGAAGGGTTGTGAGTTCGTTTGGGAGAATGACTGCATGACTGCTTTCTCTTTTGTAAAGAACTGTATTGGGAGGATTCCCACCATAGGGCATTTTAATGTGTGTGCAAAAACGTACTTGTACACTGATGCTAGCATCATAGGCTTGGGGGCTGTTCTTGTCCAGAGGGTAGGTCAAGAGGAGAGAGTAATAGCTTTTGCGTCACGATCTCTCAAGGAAGCTGAACAACACTATTCGGTCATAGAGAGAGAGGCTCTTGCCTGCATGTGGGCTGTCAAGCATTTTAAATTTTACTTGTGGGGTTTACCTTTTGTGGTGAGGACAGATCACAGACCTCTTGTCCAAATTTTCTCTCCTAGGAAAAATGAAGGGCTGACCCCGAGAATACGAAGGTGGACAGAGGGGTTGTTAGAATATAACTTTGTTGTAGAATATGTGCCTGGGCCGAAAAATATTGTGGCTGATTATTTGTCACGTTCTTCGGTGGACAGTTGTGAGGAGGTTGAAGATGAGGTTACTATTAATTGGGTTAGAGAGATGGCCCTCAGCGAAGAGGAGTGGAAATTGGCAGTGGAGAGAGACTTGGAAAGGAAAAAACTTGGAGAGTTCATTGTTAAAGGGTGGCCTGAGGTTAGGGACATGCCTGACTCTTTGAGAGGCTATTGGAATGTGAGAGATGAACTTTCCTTAAATGGTAATGAGTTATTTAGGGGAAACAAATCTATACCTCCTAAAGGGGTGAGGAACAAAATTTTGAATCTGGCTCATAAAGGGCATTTGGGCAGAAGTTTAACCAAATCCAGACTTAGAGCCATTTATTGGTGGCCAGGGTTGGACAGTGAGGTTGAGGCTGTTGTAAAAGATTGCATGAGTTATGCACAAAATGACAAAAGCAAGGTTGTGGTGAGAGCGCCGCTTTCCCCTGTTGAGATTCCGGAAAAACCCTGGGTGAAATTAGGACTAGATTTCATGGGTCCTTTCCATCTTTTACCACCGAATGAACGTTATGTTATACTTATGGTGGATTATGCGTCTAAATGGGTGGTGACCAAATGTGTGAACTCAATTGATACCCGTACGGTAATTGAGTTTCTGGAGGAAGAGTTCTCTAAAGAGGGTATACCTAGTCATTTAGTTACGGATAATGGAGTACAATTGACATCACATGACATGAAGCATTTCCTGGATTCCCTTGCCATTGTACACTTGAGGACAGCATTGTATCTGCCACAAGCCAATGGTTTAGCAGAGCGTATGAATAGAATGGTGAAAGCTTGTGTGCAAGAAGCTATTGGAAGCAGTACTCCCTTAGCTAATCTTCTGAGAGATTTGTGGTGGGCACATCGTAACATTCCAAATAGTATTACAAATATAACTCCTTTTGAGTACATGAGGGGAAGGTTGGGTTGTACTAAATTGTTCCCAGCATGGTTCAGTAACACTTCAGCTCGGGTTGATCTGGATCAGGAAAAATTTGATAAAGCACCCGGTCTCCGAGAGGAGTACCAACGTAATTACAAGTTGCGTTTTGATGCCAAGCATTGTGTTGCTAAAACGATGTGGAGGGTAGGTGACCTGGTGTGGGTGAAGAACCCGTGTTTTAAAGCCAAAGGTAAAACATCGTTCAAAGGTCCTTTCCGTATCAGAACAGTAAAGAAAAATATTGTGATTCTCGATAATGGGGATGCATGGAGCATGTCCAGAATTACGAGATGGACGGGTACAGAGGGTTCCTCTACCTTGAAAGATTTGAAAGAAAATCGTTTCTTGGGGATATCTAAAGAGTTACCACGTACAAATGTTTCATCCAGATTACATTCCAAACCAGTCTGGATGAAAGACTATGGGGGTGATTCTGACGGGGCCAGGGTCGGCGGGAGCACCGCCGACAGGCCGGCGGTGCCCCGCAGGGCATTCTGACCGCGGCGCTTTGGCCGCGGTCAGTGCAGGAAAACCGGCGGTCTCCCGCCGGTTTTCCGCTGCCCGTCAGAATCCTCCAAGGCGGCGCAGCATGCTGCGCCGCCTTGGGGATTCTGACACCCCCTACCACCATCCTGTTCCTGGCGGTTCGCCCGCCAGGAACAGGATGGCGGTAGGGGGTGTCGCGGGGCCCCTGGGGGCCCCTGCAGTGCCCATGGCATGGGCACTGCAGGGGCCCCCGTAAGAGGGCCCCACAAAGTATTTCAGTGTCTGCAACGCAGACACTGAAATACGCGACGGGTGCAACTGTACCCGTCGCACCTTCCCACTACGCCGGCTCCATTCGGAGCCGGCGTCCTCGTGGGAAGGTCGATTTGCCCTGGGCTGGCGGGCGGCCTTTTGGCGGCCGCCCGCCAGCCCAGGGCAAATTCCAAAATACCCTCAGCGGTCTTTTGACCGCGGAGCGGTATTTTGGAGGGGGAACATTGGCGGGCGGCCTCCGCCGCCCGCCAATGTTAGAATCACCCCCTATATATCTTGACTTTTTGCTGTTGTATTGCTGTTTTAACACTGTATTTTTCCTCCTTTGGCATTCTTGTATTGGCATAGAGTTATTAATGTAAGGGAAGGGGATGTGTTGTGATGTTCTTGTTACTAGCTTGAGCTAGGCCTGGAACCTCGCATTCTCCTGAGTTCCAGGATCAATATTCTGGAGCCTGGAGATGTGAAGGTTCCAGGTGAGGGACGGTTGAGCTGGAGATCGGTTGAGGAGAGAGACGGAGCACGGATCGATTTATGGGTTGGATAATCTTATGACAATAAATCTCCCTTTATATTGCCTTCCTTGCATCAGTGTTTCATTACAACACAAACCTATAAAAGCAGTCAGTTGTCCTCTTAGCAGACATCGAAGAATGTTGATTCCCCCTATATAATGAACTTGATTCCACCCTAGAGAGAGGTGTTCACAGCCCTAAAGTCTAATCCGTAAAGACAACTTAAGATGTATGTTAACAAAGGTCAGGCTGCTGGCTTAGTGTCTCAGTGGCGAGCAAGATGGATTTACCAACAGACCATACTTCGAGAAGCACAGAGCCGCTACTAAAGTCCTTCAGAGAGGTGCTGCAACATGAATGTGGGGCTAATGGAAAACCAGGATGAATGAACACAGGGTAGTAGAGACTTTTCCCACAAGGCTGTGCGACTCCAAGATTAGCATTAGTCCTCAATGAGACTGGCATTGGTAACATATTCGGCCTGGATGATAGGAGTTACAATCAGAAGTGAAAAAATGTGCTTATGTCTGTAGATCATTCACCCATGCTGTGCTAAAACACACAGGCCCATGGGTACAATTATTAAACAAGCATAGGTCTTGGCCATGCAGGAGCTATTGGCTTTGTCAATGTTAATGTCTTTTAGCCAAGTCAAGTGTGTAAGTACGTTTTTGGGCTTACTAAACACCATTCCTAGTGCTTTTAGAATTCCTTCGGCACCTAACAGCAGTCCCCGGAAGGAGTATGAAAGAAAGAAAGAGCAAATAAGTGTTCATTTTCAACTGACTGGGGCTATAAACATAGTCATACAGAATTTCTGCTTGTGAAAAGGGCGAGCATATATCGTTGCTCAAATTAAAACAAGCATATTGTGGGATTATATAACTTGCACACAAAATTAGCATTCTGCTCAAGTTTTTGGGTGGGGATCGCCTTATCAACTTGACCAACCTTTACAAAGCAATCAGCCTTTTCTTGCGTTGCATATCGCACGTTCGATTGTTAAAACTGCTGTCAATTCTAAAACACATATTCTTTCCCTAGAATACAGGTTTACTTTGCCACAAGCACAAGCCCATCAAGGCGTAACATTGAAAAACATGATTCTAATGTAATGTTTTTTTAGTACCTTTTGAAGGAAAGTCTTAATTTTATTAAAGACATGGAGGCAAGTATTGTGCTTTCAATTCTTGCATAGTTCTAGTAGCACCAATCAAGATAAAGCAAAAAAACAACAAATCCCATCCGCCATAGGAAACATAATCAAATCAAATCAAATCATTAACATTTATAAAGCGCGCTGCTCACCCGTGCGGGTCTCAAGGCGCTAGGGGGGAAAGGGGGGGTTATCGCTGCTCGAACAGCCAAGTCTTTAGGAGTCTCCGGAAAGCGGAGTGGTCCTGGGTGGTCCTGAGGCTGGTGGGGAGGGAGTTCCAGGTCTTGGCCGCCAGGAAGGAGAAAGATCTCCCACCCGCCGTGGAGCGGCGGGTGCGAGGGACGGCAGCAAGTGCGAGGCCAGCGGAGCGGAGGGGGCGGGTGGGGACGTAGAAGCTGAGGCGTCTGTTGAGGTATTCCGGTCCCTTGTTGTGGAGGGCTTTGTGTGCGTGGGTGAGAAGACGGAAGGTGATCCTTTTGCTGACTGGGAGCCAATGCAGGTGTCTCAGGTGTGTGGAGATGTGGCTGTTGCGGGGTACGTCGAGGATGAGGCGGGCCGAGGCGTTTTGGATGCGTTGCAGGCGGTTTTGGAGTTTGGCGGTGGTCCCGGCGTAGAGGGTGTTGCCGTAGTCCAGGCGACTCGTGACAAGGGAGTGGGTCACGGTTTTTCTGGTGTCGGCGGGGATCCAGCGGAAGATCTTGCGGAGCATGCGGAGAGTGAGGAAGCAGGCGGAGGACACGGCGTTGACTTGCTTGGTCATGGTGAGAAGAGGGTCCAAGATGAAGCCGAGGTTGCGGGCGTGGTCTGCGGGGGTCGGTGCGGTGCCGAGGGCCGTGGGCCACCAGGAGTCGTCCCAGGCGGACGGGGTGTTGCCGAGGATGAGGACTTCCGTTTTTTCAGAGTTCAGCTTTAGGCGGCTGAGCCTCATCCAATCTGCGACGTCCTTCATACCCTCTTGTAGGTTGGTCTTGGCGCTGGCGGGGTCCTTGGTGAGGGAGAGTACAAGTTGGGTGTCGTCGGCGTAGGAGGTGATGATGATGTCGTGCTTGCGTACGATGTCGGCGAGGGGGCTCATGTAGACATTGAAGACATAGCAATAGGATACAAAATGTAGTACATATGAAGGACCAATCATAACATAGCAACACCTATAATACCTAACTTGACTGCAAATAGCCCTTTTTTCTTGCACAAGAAGTTAATAAACATTGAATAACAGTATAAGAGAAAACACAATAGCAAGTGCCATAGAGAAGGAAAAGAGTTCTTGACAAAAGTTCATAAATTCGGAACCCAAGTAAACAAAAGAAGGTGAAGGAGTCACAGGAACACCATGGCTATCCAAGAGTGGAGACGAGTGCCAGAAAAAAAAAAAAACAGGTAGAGGTGGTAGAGTCTTACAAGGTAGACAGCATAGATGTTGTAGCTGCTGTCAGGGAGGGAAAGAAAACATGAAGTTAGATAATATTGAGCCAGGACAATACTCGCCTCCATGTCTTTATTGAAATTAAGACTTTCTTTGATAATTTACTGGGAGAATCTACTTTTTTTTTTTAAACCGGAGACTCCTATTATGCTTGTTTAAAGCAAATTAATAACAGAAGAAGAAGCCTTGTGTACAGGTTTGCAGCAGAACATTCTGAACACGTTGTCATTAGGCCAATCAACTGATCTGAGAATGTCCTCAAGGTGCGAGCCGGCCCAAAAAGCTTTTGAAGCCATGGCTCCTCTGGAGAAAAATGGAGGAATCAATACTTGCCAAAGACAACCCATTGACCCAGCTGGCAAGAGTAGGGAAAGAAACTGGTTTTTGGGCTTTTTTGAAAGAAATAAGGAGTTGAGGGTCTGAGGACGTTCTTAGATCAGCAGTATTCTGTTTGTACATTTTTAGGCATTGTCCAGCACATAGTTTGGGGGGGCTGGCGGTGGAAACCGCCGTGTTCATAATGACCCCCTAAATATCTACAGCTCTAACATCAAAAAAACGTTTAATGGAAATCAGACATAGAAACATGGTAAGCTTAGCTGATCACATTTTTAGAGAAAGAAAAGCATTGTCAGGCGATGAATTAAACAGATTTTTAAAAACGGTTACATTACACAAAGAACTGTACTTAGGAAGAGGAGGATTACAATTTTTACTCCCTTTAACAATCGACAAATGAGCGGATGCTCTCCCACTGGCTTTCTGTTGATGTAAGGATGGCTAGTGAGATAGCGATCTGTACAAATTGATGGCGTGGTAAGTATTCCCACTGCTAGCCTCCGCTGCCAGAAAATTGACAATATAAGTTATATTTTCTGAAAAGGGATTGATATTTTTTTCCCACACACCAGCCAGTCCATAAAGACCAAGCTGATTTTTAAGCTTTTGTAGTTCCTGGAGCCCAATACTGGTTGATATAGCTTCAAGCTTCTGCCCAGCTGAAATGAGAACAAACCTTGTCAGTCAATTAAAATAAATTCACTATCTCCAGATTCTCCCTGGAGCAAAATAAGCTGTTGGTTAGTAATCAACAGTATCTAAATAGTATATTTGAGGACCAACTTGAGGTTACTATGGCCCATATTTATACTTTTACAGGCAAAACTGCGTTAGCGCAGTTTTGCCTGTAAAAGTATAGCGCCGGCTAGCGCCATTCCCGGACGCCGGCCTGGCGCCATATTTATGGAATGGTGCTAGCCGGCGCTAATGCCCTATTAGCGTCCTTGTAAAGGACGCTAACCGGGTGGGGGAGGTGCAGGGGAAACCAGAGCTTGTGCGCCGAATAATGACACTACACTGTTTAGAGGCAAAAAAAAGCCTCTAAGCAGTGTAATGCCATTTCCTGGTGCACAACCCCCATGGACATGGCTCCAGTCTTAATAAAGACAGGAGCTATGCCCAGCACCCCAATGACCATGCAGGGGGGCCCAAGTCAGGGCCCCCGAGCCGGTGAAAAATAAATGGTACTTACAAGGACTTTCCTTGGATGGGTCACCCATCCTGTGGTGTCCCTCTGGTTTGGGTGGGGGCGTCCCTGGGGACAGGGAAGGACAGCTGTGGGCTCATTCCATGGTCTCTGACCATGGAAAAAGGTCCACAGGTCCACAGGTCCCCTAACGCCTGCCCTGACCCAGGCATTAAGCTTATTTAAGGCCCTCATCCCCCGTGCTAGATTTGAGCACAGGGGATAAATATGGCGATAAGGCCATATTGTCATTTTCTGGACGGGAACGCCTACCTTGCATCCCATTGATGCAAGTTAGGTTTTCACCTCCAGAAAATGACGTAAACTCCATTACTTTGGAGCTAGACCCATCTAGCGCCAAAGTATAAATGTGGAGTTAGGTTTGCGCTGGATTAGCTTAAAAAAGATGACGCTGGTTCGGCGCAAACCGAGTATAAATATGGGCCCAAGTGCCTATGCAAACTGCCTAACAAGAAATTAATAATAATGGAGACTGGAAAGACTGGGTGATTTATTTATTTTTTTGACTTACAAGAGCAGTTTGCATACATTTTAGCTGAAGTGTGTGACTTTCCTTGCTCTCAGAGGTAGATGAATCTCAAAATGTCTAATGTGACTCCACTACCGATTGGTGAGAGTGATTGTCAGTCATATGTTGTGCATTGCATTGTATTGTACCAGTAGTGCTGCAGCAATATGCACAGTAGGGGTGCTGGGCAGCCGCATCATCTCACTTAAGTTTTGGGGATTGTGAAAAATCGAAGAGCTCTTTAAAGAGACGGGGCTCAGAATGTGTCGGTCTCGTTCACAGGGTAACGGCGAGGATGCCAGTCCTACATTTTGAAATGTTTTTTTCACAGAAATGTCACTAAAACATCGTAGGGTAATACCATTTATTGAGAGCACATTCTCAATTAAGCCATCTAAAACAACCAGTGGAAAACAAACTCAGCTTTGATGGGGGAAAATCAAGGACCATATACGAATATGAAATACGTAAGTAGGTAATAAGAATACCTGAGCATGCTTCCTGGTAGGTGTGCTTTGCCTTTTTCTGTTTTAATGTGCCCCATCACAGAATCCTCCTCCTAATCAGTACAGCATATCCTCAAAATTAATTGAATGTGACTGAAATGAAGGACTACAAGACACTAGGACTGACTCTTGTAAAGGAATATTTCCATGCTGCAGTCTTTAAAGCAAAGACATTGTGACACATAGATGGGTCTGGAGTCACAGAGTGTAAAAATAATAAAATGAATTTAACAATATATCCTACGGGGTTCTATTTTATTTCCCTACCTCAATTGTTGTCTATTGTGTGTTGCAGTGCCTGTGAGTGATCATATGTGGTACTTGAATTACTCCAAGGTTGGGCTGTAGTATTTTTATACCTGTTTTGACACCTTTAAGGTTGCAGAATCTTTAGCGTAGTTTATGAATAGCATTAATCTTACTTTTTTGGGTATGTATTTAAATTAGGATGCACTTCCCTAACCGCCTCCTTAAATCTCCATACAACCCTCCCACTTAATAGTAAGTAGCAGTGAGCATTCCCCATTTTCTAGCCAGTCCCACTTGTTCCTTCCACGTTTACCACTTAAGTGTACCTCTGTTTGTGGTGACTTCCGCGCAGAAAAGACAGCTGAGATGTAGGTCTCCGTCCATAGGTTTGTGAATATCAGTTAGTAGCAAATGAGTAGTACTAGTGTAGTACTGCTTTACATACTACAAAATGCAGTTGGTGAACGTTTCCAGTTCTTTGACTCATAAATATGTGTTCTCTGATGCGTACATCCAACTGATTCTATTAAAAGCAAATAAATACAACTCACATGATTCAATGATTTGTTAAACAAAACTTTAGGATTGGAAACATGAACCCATATTGCAAATAGGGAGCACTTTCACTGTTTGCGCCATAGCACACCTTTAAACGTGTGTGCAGGGTGCAAACAGGGAAGGTGCACACCATTGTGATGAATACACTTCCCCCAGCGCAGCCGCAAATTTGCTCTGCCCTGTGGGTGTTGAAGGAAATCCAGAGTGGCAGCTTCTAAACTGCTCCATGTTTCTCTGTCAGGCGGCGGTCCACCTGCACTTGAAAGAGTGGGAGAGATCCTCTGGCAGGTAATTGCAGTGAGTGACTGCTCCTGACTTCAGGGGAACGTCTCGGGGCTACTTGGGACCCCTTTTCGCCCCACCGAAGAGCTGCCCTCAGGTCACACACTGACAGTGCATCATCTTTTTCGCCTCCTAAGGGCATGTTTGCCTTCGTGCCCACATCTGTAGTACGGTGCTGGTGCAGAGGCAAAACTGATAATCCTCATTTGCATGAGGCCATTTCCCCGTGCAACTAAGAGAACACCCTCTCACAATAGCACTGGTGCTACATGAGTGCCAGTGCTATCAGTTTTACAGCAGGGGCCCACAAGCATCTGCGGCCCCTTTGGTAATGCCAAAGTGCCCCGAGGGCACACAAAGCAACCACACATGCTCATTGTATCCCCCAGGGCACTGTCAATAATACAGCCCATGGTGTCCTGCTGACAAAAAAGCAAAATGGGCAGGCAAAGCGGGCACCATGCAGAGCCACACTGCCGCCTGAAGGCTTCAAATGCACCTTACCAGGGTTAGTACCTGACAAATGTTCGGTTGAATACAAAGGGTGGTACAAGACCCTGCAGTGGGAATATGACGTGATTCCAGCCTCCAACTTACCAACCAACTGAGCTTTCCTACCTCTCAATAGACTTGTTATAAACCTATTTTATTTGGTTCTGTTTACAGCATCACCCTAACTTGAGATTGTGGCATCAGTTTTTAATGGAAGTATAGTAAACTTGGCAATTTGTGGTTAAATAATTTACATTGTGTGGGTGTGTTATTTGTTAAGGAGAATGCTTTTAAAAAGTGTTTTTTTAATTTGCCATTACCTAATATCAGAATATAGGCACTGATTGAAGTCCTTCACAAAAGGAAAGCAATTAGAATTTGGAACTACTGTATTTCTGACTCCTACAAAAACCTCGGGCCATCTGCCCATATGATATCAGGACAGAGACCCAACTCTGAACCAGCAATTGAGTACCAATGAGCGGGGCAATAATCCAGTGAGTTATGTGACTGCTGCACAGACTATGCAATATTTCGCTGTGAAAAAGGCAAATACGTTAGGTCAAAAAGTAACATAACATGTGAAGAGTGCCACTGTAATTATGTAATTCTTTGTCCACTACATTTGCCACATAATCCACTATATTCTGCATAAAAGGCAGATTTCACCACAAGTAATTTGTAGCTCAAATAGATCACAAGTTACTTTAACAAGGCCCCAATATGTGGTGTTGTCCAATGACAGACACTTTGCAATAGCCAACTAATGGCCTGCCAGTTACTGATTACTATAGTCAGGTGTCAGCTGGTATTAACGAGATACACCTTAAACCAGAAAATATCCAAAAGTATTGAAATGATAGCATATTAAAAAAATAATGCCACAGATTCTGGTGCATTATGGTATATAACCTTATGTGCATAAGGGTTATGTGAATGTTCATGTTTGGATGACTACCTGCAATCCGTGTCTGGGTCCTCTGCTATCAGAAGTACAAACAACTGTTTCTCAAAGCCACAATCTCATCACACACTGCAATATGTGGTAGGCAAGTGTCCTTGAGAAGCTGCCACGTCTCAGGAGGAAAAAGCTAAAATCTTGAAAAAACCTCCTTAATGGGGATAAACTCTTCAAAGGATTGAAGAAAACCATGAATCCGCAATCCAATATTTAAATTCTTCTAGTGCAAAGAGTCAGGATCCTTTTTTATTTTTTTATTGCAAATTTTCAATACATAAAAAACAGAACACCACCCCCAGCCACCCCACACAGGAGGAATACCATTAATACATTTCATACAGATAACCTCTTAACAACATAATAAGACTATATACATAATGAATTCACCAAAATTAATTGATAAATTCATGAGCAAAACATTCAGGGAAGTGCACAACACCAAAGCGCAAGTCAAGGCTACCCTTTCCATAATTCAGCGAAAGACAACACCCTCAGACCCCAATGCTCAATCGGCCCAAGCCCCTACCCTCTTTTTGTTCCTCGATCCATTCAAACAGGGGTGCCCAGGTTTTCACCCCCCTTTTCATCACCCTTTGACCCTTCCCCAAGTAGATAGCCCTTTCCAAGTTGTATATGGTCAGTAACCGTGCTAATCATTGGTTTAAAGCGGGATGTTTAGGAGTGAGCCAAGCTGAGGCAATACACAGTCGAAGTAATGCCATAGCAACCAACAGAAACAGGTGAGCTCTTTTAGAGACCCCTTCTTCTTGGACGCCAAGTAAAACCGACTGGGAAGAGAGGGAAATACCAAGCTTAAAAGCCTTTTATTACAAAACTCAGCAATTTCATCTAAGGTCCCAGATCGAGCTGGACACTCAGCGAACATGTGGATTGCATCTGCCCAGTAAAATTAGCATTGCAGGCACCAAGTCCAACTCTGGAAGAGTAGGCTTCTGCGAAACAAAGTTCTCCTGTTTATCAAGGTAATCGCACATAAATGAATTCCAGAGACCATATATTTCTCCAATTGAACACAACCTTCCTCTTAGTAAAAAGTCCACCAATTCTATTCTGGAAAACCCAGAAGGACCGCCTCCCCCGCATCTAAGAAAATCCCAAATCTGCAGGTATTTAAAGAAGTCCTGATAACCAATCTTAAATTCTTGTTTAGTTCCTCAAAGGAGACCATGCCAGAGTAGTCATAAAAATCCCCATGCCTATTAAGACCAAGGGCCAGATGTAGAAAGAAATGATTCTGCGAATCGGAAATTGCGAGTCGCTGCGACTCACAATTTCTGATTCGCAAAATCATATGCAGAATGGTGTCTCAGACACCTTCTGCGATTCGCAAGGGGGTTGCAAAGACCCACCTCATTAATATTATTGAGGTGGGTCGCAATTTGCGACCCCCTTGCGATTCCCTGCACTCACAGGGATGGTGGCCTGCTGGAGACAGCAGAGCTCCATGTCTGAGACTGCTTTTTTAATAAAGCAGGTTTTTTTTTGTATTGCAGCCTGTTTTCCTTAAAGGAAAACGAGCTGCAATTCAAAATAGAAAATGAGACCATTTGGTTTCGTTTTTTCAGAGTAAGCAGTGGCCCATTGGACCACTGCCTGCTCTGAAAAAATATTTTGGCCGACATTCACAAAGGGGACCCCTTAGCCTTTTGCGAATGAGTTAGCACCCACTTGACATTGGTGCTAACTGCGAATTGCTTTGCGACCGCGTTCGCGGTCACAAAGCAATTCTGCATTGCGGTGCGAATCGTAAATAGGAAGGGAACACCCCTTCCTATTTGCAAGTCGCATTCCCATTTTGCGAGTCGGTACTGACTTGCAAAATGGGAATGTGCATCGCGATGCCCGTTTTGCATGGCGCAAACTGCGAATTTCGCAGTTTGCGCCATGCAAAACGGTTTGTACATCTGGCCCCAAGTGCCTTCCAACAGGAGATACAACAATCTTAAAATATATTTGGTAGTAAGCAATTATAATAAAATGGAGTATAAATGTTCAATCTAACGATGCCCAACTTTCTACAAACTGCAGACCAAACCCTAAACACATCCTGCAAGGTCTTAAATCGGACTCTCTTAAAATACCCAAGTTCAGTTTGTCTCCACAGACACCCCCATGCCTGTTCCCCCAATAGTAACTCAAAGGAAGAAGGAATGTCTTCACCTACTCCAACCACTTCAGCCTTATCTTGCAGTAATATTTGACTTTGTTGAAATAGGGTGGCCCAGTAATATAATTTAAAATTCAGAACTGCCCAACCCCCCTTTTCTCGAAGA